>NC_135719.1:35146813-35473118 GCF_964656455.1 Halichoerus grypus | reverse complement strand
CCCCACTTGTTTCATGAAGTTAGCACTGCGGCCCCACTTTTGCATGGAAGTCTAATCGCTAGCGTTGTAACTCGGAGAAACAACACGGTAGAGAAACCGTGCTTTAGCTACCGTCGACCTCTGTGGGAGGAAGCAGTATAGGGTGTACTGTGGGTGAGAGCCTGGGGACGGGTTCCATTTCGTAAAATCGGGGGAGAGACAGGCCGGTACACAAGGCAGCCCTCCACTCATACCATGGCTATGGGGCTAGTACCGTTACCCCGGCTGTGCGTGCAGGCTTAAAGACAACCACCTAACTCGAAGGAAAAACTTGGGAGAGAATCCATGCTTCAGCTAAAACAGCCACTCCAGAGGGTGGGGAAGCGTTTTGTTGTGTGCGTGCGTGAGAGCCCTGCAAGGGAGTCCAAAGCTTTTTGCGAGTGAGACTCAGGCCCCAGCAGAAGGCAGAACACGACTCGCCATGTGTTTCATCAAGCTAGCACTGCGGCCCCACTTTCGCATGGAAGTCTAATCGCTAGCGTTCTAACTCGGAGAAACAACACGGTAGAGAAACCGTGCTTTAGCTACCATCCACGTCTCTGAGGGAGGAAGCAGTTTCCAGGCTACCGTGGGTGAGAGCCTGGGGAACGGGTTCCTTACGTGAGACCGAGGGAGAAGAAGTCCGGGCCAGAAGGCACCTCTCGACTCAGCTCTTGTTACCTGAAGCTAACACTACCGCTCCGTGTGTGCATAGGAATGCCAAGTGCTCCACACTGATTTGGCAGAAAGAAGCCGGTCAAGAATCCCAGCTTCAGCTCATTCGCCTCTCCACAGGGTGGCAGCATTTTCAACTCTGCTTGAGTGCAAACCTGGGGAATGAGTCCCAGCAGAATTCCGAGGGAGAAATAAGCATGGGCAGGAGGCAGCTATCGACTCAACTCTTGTTTCGGGAAACTAGATCGGCTCTCCCGTGTGTGCGTGTAGTCCTAAGTGCCATCCACCCAACGCAAAGGAACAAAAGCGCAGAGGACCCGTGCCTCAGCAAAGATCGCCCTTCCTGAGCGTGCACTTCATCTATTGTGTGTTTTTGTGAAAGCATGAGAAATGGAACCTAAACGTAACTCGGAGTGAGAAGCAGGCCTGTAAGGAAGGCTGCTGTGGACTCACCTCTTGTTTGAGGAGATTAGCACTGCTGTACCCTGTGTGCCTGGATGCCTAGTTACCAGGCTACTAACACCAAGAATCAATGCTATAGAGTTACTGCGCTTTAGTTAACATTGCCGTTCCTGAAGCCAGGGGAATTTGACAGTGCTCGTGGTTGAGAGCCCGGGGAAAGGGTCCCATACGTGAAATGGAGTGAGAAACAGGCCGGAGCGGAAGGCAGCTCTCAACTCACCTCTTGTTGATGAGGCTGGTACCCTTGCCCCGGGTGTGCCTGCAGGCCTAAAGCCAACCACCTAACTCAAAGGAACAACTCTGTAGAGAATTCCTGCTTCGGCTAAAGTAGCCATGCCGGAGGGTGGACGCATTTTGCTGTGTGCATGCGTGAGCGCACTGCAAGTGAGTCCACAACCATTTTCCGTGTGGGACTCAGGCCCCGGCAGAAGGCAGAACACGACTCCCCACTTGTTTCCTGAGGCTAGCACTGCGGCCCCACTTTTGCATGGAAGTCTAATAGCAAGCGTTCTTTTTTTTTTTTTTATTAAATTTTTTTATTGTTATGTTAATCCCCATACATTACATCGGTAGTTTTAGATATAGTGTTCCATGATTCATTGTTTGTGCATAACACCCAGTGCTCCATGCAGAACGTGCCCTCCTCAATACCCATCACCAGGCTAACCCATCCTCCCACTCCCCTCCCCTCTAGAACCCTCAGTTTGTTTTTCAGAGTCCATCGTCTCTCATGGTTCTTCTCCCCCTCCGATTTCTCCCCCTTCATTCTTCCCCTCCTGCTACATTCTTCTTCTTCTTTTTTTCTTTCTTAACATATATTGCATTATTTCTTTCAGAGGTACAGATCTGAGATTCAACAGTCTTGCACAATTCACAGCGCTTACCAGAACACATACCCTCCCCAGTGTCCATCACCCAGTCACCCCATCCCTCCCACCCCACCCCCCACTCCAGCAACCCTCAGTTTGTTTCCTGAGTTTAAGAATTCCTCATATCAGTGAGGTCATATGATACATGTCTTTCTCTGTTTGACTTATTTCGCTCAGCATAATACCCTCCAGTTCCATCCACGTCGTTGCAAATGGCAAGATCTCATTCCTTTTGATGGCTGCATAATATTCCTTTGTGTGTGTATATATATTTATATATATATATATATATATATATATATATACATATATATATATACCAAACTTCTTTATCCATTCATCTGTTGATGGACATCTTGGCTCTTTCCACAGTTTGGCTATGGTGGACATTAATAGCAAGCGTTCTACCTCGGAGAAACAACACTGAAGAGAAACCGTGCTTTAGCTACCGACGACCTCTGTGTGGGAGGAAGCAGTTTAGGGTGTACTGTGGGCGAGAGCCTGGGGACGGGTTCCGTTTCGTAAAATCGAGGGAGAGACAGGCCGGAGAGAAGGCAGCTCTCAACTCACACCATGGCTATGGGGCTAGTACCGTTGCCCCGGGTGTGTGTGCAGGCTTAATGAAAACCGCCTAACTCGAAGGAAAAACTCGGTGGAGAATCCATGCTTCAGCTAAAACAGCCGCTCCTGAGGGTGGAAGCATTTTGTTGTGTGCGTGCATGAGAGCCCTGCAAGGGAGTCCAAAGCTTTTTGCGAGTGAGACTCAGGCCCCAGCAGAAGGCAGAACACGACTCCCCCTGTGTTTCATCAAGCTAGCACTGCGGCCCCACTTTTGCATGGAAGTCTCATCACTAGCGTTCTAACTCAAAGAAACAACAGTGTAGAGAAATCGTGCTTTAGTTACTGTCGACCTCCAGGCGGAGGAAGCAGTATACAGGGTACCGTGGGTGAGAGCCTGGGGAACGGTTTCCATACGTGAAACCGAGGGAGAAACCGTTCCGGGCAGAAGGCACCTCTGGACTCAGCTCTTGCTACCTGAAGCTAACACTACTGCTCCATGTGTGCTTGGAATGCTCCGTGCTCAACACTGCCTTGGAAGGAACAAGCCTGTAAAGAATCCCAGCTGCAGCTCATTCGCCTACCAGGCTACTAAGGCCACGAAGCCATGGTGTATAGTTACTGCCCTTTAGGTAACATTGCCGTTCCTGAAGTCGGAGGAATTTTACAGTGCTCCTGTAGGAGAGACCGGGAAAGGGTCCCATACGTGAAATGGAGTGAGAAACGGGCCGGTGTGGAAGGGAGCTCTAAACTCACCTCTTGTTTCTGATGCTAGTACCCTTGCCCCGGGGGTGCCTGCAGGCCTAAAGCCAACCACCTAACTCAAGGGAACAACTCTTTAGAGAACTCCTGCTTCGGCTAAAAGAGCCATGCCTGAGGGTGGACGCATTTTGCTGTGTGCAAGGGTGAGCGCCCTGCAGCTGAGTCCCAAACCATTTTCTGTGTGAGACTCAGGCCCCGGAGGAAAGCAGAACACGACTCCCCACTTGTTTCATGAAGCTAGCACTGCGGCCCCACTTTTGCATGGAAGTCTAATCGCTAGCGTTCTAACTCGGAGAAACAACACTAGAGAACCCGTGCTTTAGGTACCGTCGACCTCTGTGTGGGAGGAAGCGGTTTAGGGTGTACTGTGGGTGAGAGCCTGAGGACGGGTTCCATTTCGGAAAATCGGGGGAGGGACAGGCCGGTACACAAGGCAGCTCTCCGCTCACACCATGGTTATGGGGCTAGTACCGTTGCCCCGGGTGTGCGTGCAGGCTTAAAGACAACCACCTCACTCGAAGGAAAACCTTGGGAGAGAATCCATGCTTCAGCTAAAACAGCCACTCCAGAGGGTGGGGAAGCATTTTGTTGTGTGCGTGCGTGAGAGCCCTGCAAGGGAGTCCAAAGCTTTTTGCGAGTGAGACTCAGGCCCCAGCAGAAGGCAGAACACGACTCGCCATGTGTTTCGTCAAGCTAGCACTGCGGCCCCACTTTTGCCTGGAAGTCTCATCGCTAGCGTTCAAACTCGAAGAAACAACAGTGCAGAGAAAGCGTGCTTTAGCTACCGTCGACCTCTCTGTGTGAGAAAGCAGTTTACGCTGCACTGTGGGTGAGAGCCTGGGGACAGGTTCCATAGGTAAAATCGAGGGAGAGACAGGCCAGTGCAGAAGGCAGCTGTCAACTCACCTCGTGTTTACGAGGCTAGTGCAGTTGCCCCGGGTGTGCCTGCCGGCCTAAAGCCAAGCACCTAAGTCGAAGGAACAACTCTGTAGAGAATTCCTGCTTCAGCGAACATAGGCATTCCTGAGGCTGGAAGCATTTTGCTGTGTGCCTGCGTGAGAGAAGTGCAATGGAGTCCCAAACCATTTTCCGTGTGAGACTCAGGCCCCGGGAGAAGGGAGGACACGCCTCCCCACTTGTTTCATGAAGTTAGCACTGCGGCCCCACTTTTGCATGGAAGTCTAATCGCTAGCGTTGTAACTCGGAGAAACAACACGGTAGAGAAACCGTGCTTTAGCTACCGTCGACCTCTGTGGGAGGAAGCAGTATAGGGTGTACTGTGGGTGAGAGCCTGGGGACGGGTTCCATTTCGTAAAATCGGGGGAGAGACAGGCCGGTACACAAGGCAGCCCTCCACTCATACCATGGCTATGGGGCTAGTACCGTTACCCCGGCTGTGCGTGCAGGCTTAAAGACAACCACCTAACTCGAAGGAAAAACTTGGGAGAGAATCCATGCTTCAGCTAAAACAGCCACTCCAGAGGGTGGGGAAGCGTTTTGTTGTGTGCGTGCGTGAGAGCCCTGCAAGGGAGTCCAAAGCTTTTTGCGAGTGAGACTCAGGCCCCAGCAGAAGGCAGAACACGACTCGCCATGTGTTTCATCAAGCTAGCACTGCGGCCCCACTTTCGCATGGAAGTCTAATCGCTAGCGTTCTAACTCGGAGAAACAACACGGTAGAGAAACCGTGCTTTAGCTACCATCCACGTCTCTGAGGGAGGAAGCAGTTTCCAGGCTACCGTGGGTGAGAGCCTGGGGAACGGGTTCCTTACGTGAGACCGAGGGAGAAGAAGTCCGGGCCAGAAGGCACCTCTCGACTCAGCTCTTGTTACCTGAAGCTAACACTACCGCTCCGTGTGTGCATAGGAATGCCAAGTGCTCCACACTGATTTGGCAGAAAGAAGCCGGTCAAGAATCCCAGCTTCAGCTCATTCGCCTCTCCACAGGGTGGCAGCATTTTCAACTCTGCTTGAGTGCAAACCTGGGGAATGAGTCCCAGCAGAATTCCGAGGGAGAAATAAGCATGGGCAGGAGGCAGCTATCGACTCAACTCTTGTTTCGGGAAACTAGATCGGCTCTCCCGTGTGTGCGTGTAGTCCTAAGTGCCATCCACCCAACGCAAAGGAACAAAAGCGCAGAGGACCCGTGCCTCAGCAAAGATCGCCCTTCCTGAGCGTGCACTTCATCTATTGTGTGTTTTTGTGAAAGCATGAGAAATGGAACCTAAACGTAACTCGGAGTGAGAAGCAGGCCTGTAAGGAAGGCTGCTGTGGACTCACCTCTTGTTTGAGGAGATTAGCACTGCTGTACCCTGTGTGCCTGGATGCCTAGTTACCAGGCTACTAACACCAAGAATCAATGCTATAGAGTTACTGCGCTTTAGTTAACATTGCCGTTCCTGAAGCCAGGGGAATTTGACAGTGCTCGTGGTTGAGAGCCCGGGGAAAGGGTCCCATACGTGAAATGGAGTGAGAAACAGGCCGGAGCGGAAGGCAGCTCTCAACTCACCTCTTGTTGATGAGGCTGGTACCCTTGCCCCGGGTGTGCCTGCAGGCCTAAAGCCAACCACCTAACTCAAAGGAACAACTCTGTAGAGAATTCCTGCTTCGGCTAAAGTAGCCATGCCGGAGGGTGGACGCATTTTGCTGTGTGCATGCGTGAGCGCACTGCAAGTGAGTCCACAACCATTTTCCGTGTGGGACTCAGGCCCCGGCAGAAGGCAGAACACGACTCCCCACTTGTTTCCTGAGGCTAGCACTGCGGCCCCACTTTTGCATGGAAGTCTAATAGCAAGCGTTCTTTTTTTTTTTTTATTAAATTTTTTTATTGTTATGTTAATCCCCATACATTACATCGGTAGTTTTAGATATAGTGTTCCATGATTCATTGTTTGTGTATAACACCCAGTGCTCCATGCAGAACGTGCCCTCCTCAATACCCATCACCAGGCTAACCCATCCTCCCACCCCCTCCCCTCTAGAACCCTCAGTTTGTTTTTCAGAGTCCATCGTCTCTCATGGTTCTTCTCCCCCTCCGATTTCTCCCCCTTCATTCTTCCCCTCCTGCTACATTCTTCTTCTTCTTTTTTTCTTTCTTAACATATATTGCATTATTTCTTTCAGAGGTACAGATCTGAGATTCAACAGTCTTGCACAATCCACAGCGCTTACCAGAACACATACCCTCCCCAGTGTCCATCACCCAGTCACCCCATCCCTCCCACCCCACCCCCCACTCCAGCAACCCTCAGGTTGTTTCCTGAGTTTAAGAATTCCTCATATCAGTGAGGTCATATGATACATGTCTTTCTCTGTTTGACTTATTTCGCTCAGCATAATACCCTCCAGTTCCATCCACGTCGTTGCAAATGGCAAGATCTCATTCCTTTTGATGGCTGCATAATATTCCTTTGTGTATATATATATATATATATATATATATATATATATATACACACATATATATATAGACCAAACTTCTTTATCCATTCATCTGTTGATGGACATCTTGGCTCTTTCCACAGTTTGGCTATGGTGGACATTAATAGCAAGCGTTCTACCTCGGAGAAACAACACTGAAGAGAAACCGTGCTTTAGCTACCGACGACCTCTGTGTGGGAGGAAGCAGTTTAGGGTGTACTGTGGGTGAGAGCCTGGGGACGGGTTCCGTTTCGTAAAATCGAGGGAGAGACAGGCCGGAGAGAAGGCAGCTCTCAACTCACACCATGGCTATGGGGCTAGTACCGTTGCCCCGGGTGTGTGTGCAGGCTTAATGAAAACCGCCTAACTCGAAGGAAAAACTCGGTGGAGAATCCATGCTTCAGCTAAAACAGCCGCTCCTGAGGGTGGAAGCATTTTGTTGTGTGCGTGCATGAGAGCCCTGCAAGGGAGTCCAAAGCTTTTTGCGAGTGAGACTCAGGCCCCAGCAGAAGGCAGAACACGACTCCCCCTGTGTTTCATCAAGCTAGCACTGCGGCCCCACTTTTGCATGGAAGTCTCATCACTAGCGTTCTAACTCAAAGAAACAACAGTGTAGAGAAATCGTGCTTTAGTTACTGTCGACCTCCAGGCGGAGGAAGCAGTATACAGGGTACCGTGGGTGAGAGCCTGGGGAACGGTTTCCATACGTGAAACCGAGGGAGAAACCGTTCCGGGCAGAAGGCACCTCTGGACTCAGCTCTTGCTACCTGAAGCTAACACTACTGCTCCATGTGTGCTTGGAATGCTCCGTGCTCAACACTGCCTTGGAAGGAACAAGCCTGTAAAGAATCCCAGCTGCAGCTCATTCGCCTACCAGGCTACTAAGGCCACGAAGCCATGGTGTATAGTTACTGCCCTTTAGGTAACATTGCCGTTCCTGAAGTCGGAGGAATTTTACAGTGCTCCTGTAGGAGAGACCGGGAAAGGGTCCCATACGTGAAATGGAGTGAGAAACGGGCCGGTGTGGAAGGGAGCTCTAAACTCACCTCTTGTTTCTGATGCTAGTACCCTTGCCCCGGGGGTGCCTGCAGGCCTAAAGCCAACCACCTAACTCAAGGGAACAACTCTTTAGAGAACTCCTGCTTCGGCTAAAAGAGCCATGCCTGAGGGTGGACGCATTTTGCTGTGTGCAAGGGTGAGCGCCCTGCAGCTGAGTCCCAAACCATTTTCTGTGTGAGACTCAGGCCCCGGAGGAAAGCAGAACACGACTCCCCACTTGTTTCATGAAGCTAGCACTGCGGCCCCACTTTTGCATGGAAGTCTAATCGCTAGCGTTCTAACTCGGAGAAACAACACTAGAGAACCCGTGCTTTAGGTACCGTCGACCTCTGTGTGGGAGGAAGCGGTTTAGGGTGTACTGTGGGTGAGAGCCTGAGGACGGGTTCCATTTCGGAAAATCGGGGGAGGGACAGGCCGGTACACAAGGCAGCTCTCCGCTCACACCATGGTTATGGGGCTAGTACCGTTGCCCCGGGTGTGCGTGCAGGCTTAAAGACAACCACCTCACTCGAAGGAAAACCTTGGGAGAGAATCCATGCTTCAGCTAAAACAGCCACTCCAGAGGGTGGGGAAGCATTTTGTTGTGTGCGTGCGTGAGAGCCCTGCAAGGGAGTCCAAAGCTTTTTGCGAGTGAGACTCAGGCCCCAGCAGAAGGCAGAACACGACTCGCCATGTGTTTCGTCAAGCTAGCACTGCGGCCCCACTTTTGCCTGGAAGTCTCATCGCTAGCGTTCAAACTCGAAGAAACAACAGTGCAGAGAAAGCGTGCTTTAGCTACCGTCGACCTCTCTGTGTGAGAAAGCAGTTTACGCTGCACTGTGGGTGAGAGCCTGGGGACAGGTTCCATAGGTAAAATCGAGGGAGAGACAGGCCAGTGCAGAAGGCAGCTGTCAACTCACCTCGTGTTTACGAGGCTAGTGCAGTTGCCCCGGGTGTGCCTGCCGGCCTAAAGCCAAGCACCTAAGTCGAAGGAACAACTCTGTAGAGAATTCCTGCTTCAGCGAACATAGGCATTCCTGAGGCTGGAAGCATTTTGCTGTGTGCCTGCGTGAGAGAAGTGCAATGGAGTCCCAAACCATTTTCCGTGTGAGACTCAGGCCCCGGGAGAAGGGAGGACACGCCTCCCCACTTGTTTCATGAAGTTAGCACTGCGGCCCCACTTTTGCATGGAAGTCTAATCGCTAGCGTTGTAACTCGGAGAAACAACACGGTAGAGAAACCGTGCTTTAGCTACCGTCGACCTCTGTGGGAGGAAGCAGTATAGGGTGTACTGTGGGTGAGAGCCTGGGGACGGGTTCCATTTCGTAAAATCGGGGGAGAGACAGGCCGGTACACAAGGCAGCCCTCCACTCATACCATGGCTATGGGGCTAGTACCGTTACCCCGGCTGTGCGTGCAGGCTTAAAGACAACCACCTAACTCGAAGGAAAAACTTGGGAGAGAATCCATGCTTCAGCTAAAACAGCCACTCCAGAGGGTGGGGAAGCGTTTTGTTGTGTGCGTGCGTGAGAGCCCTGCAAGGGAGTCCAAAGCTTTTTGCGAGTGAGACTCAGGCCCCAGCAGAAGGCAGAACACGACTCGCCATGTGTTTCATCAAGCTAGCACTGCGGCCCCACTTTCGCATGGAAGTCTAATCGCTAGCGTTCTAACTCGGAGAAACAACACGGTAGAGAAACCGTGCTTTAGCTACCATCCACGTCTCTGAGGGAGGAAGCAGTTTCCAGGCTACCGTGGGTGAGAGCCTGGGGAACGGGTTCCTTACGTGAGACCGAGGGAGAAGAAGTCCGGGCCAGAAGGCACCTCTCGACTCAGCTCTTGTTACCTGAAGCTAACACTACCGCTCCGTGTGTGCATAGGAATGCCAAGTGCTCCACACTGATTTGGCAGAAAGAAGCCGGTCAAGAATCCCAGCTTCAGCTCATTCGCCTCTCCACAGGGTGGCAGCATTTTCAACTCTGCTTGAGTGCAAACCTGGGGAATGAGTCCCAGCAGAATTCCGAGGGAGAAATAAGCATGGGCAGGAGGCAGCTATCGACTCAACTCTTGTTTCGGGAAACTAGATCGGCTCTCCCGTGTGTGCGTGTAGTCCTAAGTGCCATCCACCCAACGCAAAGGAACAAAAGCGCAGAGGACCCGTGCCTCAGCAAAGATCGCCCTTCCTGAGCGTGCACTTCATCTATTGTGTGTTTTTGTGAAAGCATGAGAAATGGAACCTAAACGTAACTCGGAGTGAGAAGCAGGCCTGTAAGGAAGGCTGCTGTGGACTCACCTCTTGTTTGAGGAGATTAGCACTGCTGTACCCTGTGTGCCTGGATGCCTAGTTACCAGGCTACTAACACCAAGAATCAATGCTATAGAGTTACTGCGCTTTAGTTAACATTGCCGTTCCTGAAGCCAGGGGAATTTGACAGTGCTCGTGGTTGAGAGCCCGGGGAAAGGGTCCCATACGTGAAATGGAGTGAGAAACAGGCCGGAGCGGAAGGCAGCTCTCAACTCACCTCTTGTTGATGAGGCTGGTACCCTTGCCCCGGGTGTGCCTGCAGGCCTAAAGCCAACCACCTAACTCAAAGGAACAACTCTGTAGAGAATTCCTGCTTCGGCTAAAGTAGCCATGCCGGAGGGTGGACGCATTTTGCTGTGTGCATGCGTGAGCGCACTGCAAGTGAGTCCACAACCATTTTCCGTGTGGGACTCAGGCCCCGGCAGAAGGCAGAACACGACTCCCCACTTGTTTCCTGAGGCTAGCACTGCGGCCCCACTTTTGCATGGAAGTCTAATAGCAAGCGTTCTTTTTTTTTTTATTATTAAATTTTTTTTATTCTTATGTTAATCCCCATACATTACATCGGTAGTTTTAGATATAGTGTTCCATGATTCATTGTTTGTGCATAACACCCAGTGCTCCATGCAGAACGTGCCCTCCTCAATACCCATCACCAGGCTAACCCATCCTCCCACCCCCCTCCCCTCTAGAACCCTCAGTTTGTTTTTCAGAGTCCATCGTCTCTCATGGTTCTTCTCCCCCTCCGATTTCTCCCCCTTCATTCTTCCCCTCCTGCTACATTCTTCTTCTTCTTTTTTTCTTTCTTAACATATATTGCATTATTTCTTTCAGAGGTACAGATCTGAGATTCAACAGTCTTGCACAATTCACAGCGCTTACCAGAACACATACCCTCCCCAGTGTCCATCACCCAGTCACCCCATCCCTCCCACCCCACCCCCCACTCCAGCAACCCTCAGGTTGTTTCCTGAGTTTAAGAATTCCTCATATCAGTGAGGTCATATGATACATGTCTTTCTCTGTTTGACTTATTTCGCTCAGCATAATACCCTCCAGTTCCATCCACGTCGTTGCAAATGGCAAGATCTCATTCCTTTTGATGGCTGCATAATATTCCTTTGTGTATATATATATATATATATATATATATATATATATATATATACACACATATATATATATACCAAACTTCTTTATCCATTCATCTGTTGATGGACATCTTGGCTCTTTCCACAGTTTGGCTATGGTGGACATTAATAGCAAGCGTTCTACCTCGGAGAAACAACACTGAAGAGAAACCGTGCTTTAGCTACCGACGACCTCTGTGTGGGAGGAAGCAGTTTAGGGTGTACTGTCGGTGAGAGCCTGGGGACGGGTTCCGTTTCGTAAAATCGAGGGAGAGACAGGCCGGAGAGAAGGCAGCTCTCAACTCACACCATGGCTATGGGGCTAGTACCGTTGCCCCGGGTGTGTGTGCAGGCTTAATGAAAACCGCCTAACTCGAAGGAAAAACTCGGTGGAGAATCCATGCTTCAGCTAAAACAGCCGCTCCTGAGGGTGGAAGCATTTTGTTGTGTGCGTGCATGAGAGCCCTGCAAGGGAGTCCAAAGCTTTTTGCGAGTGAGACTCAGGCCCCAGCAGAAGGCAGAACACGACTCCCCCTGTGTTTCATCAAGCTAGCACTGCGGCCCCACTTTTGCATGGAAGTCTCATCACTAGCGTTCTAACTCAAAGAAACAACAGTGTAGAGAAATCGTGCTTTAGTTACTGTCGACCTCCAGGCGGAGGAAGCAGTATACAGGGTACCGTGGGTGAGAGCCTGGGGAACGGTTTCCATACGTGAAACCGAGGGAGAAACCGTTCCGGGCAGAAGGCACCTCTGGACTCAGCTCTTGCTACCTGAAGCTAACACTACTGCTCCATGTGTGCTTGGAATGCTCCGTGCTCAACACTGCCTTGGAAGGAACAAGCCTGTAAAGAATCCCAGCTGCAGCTCATTCGCCTACCAGGCTACTAAGGCCACGAAGCCATGGTGTATAGTTACTGCCCTTTAGGTAACATTGCCGTTCCTGAAGTCGGAGGAATTTTACAGTGCTCCTGTAGGAGAGACCGGGAAAGGGTCCCATACGTGAAATGGAGTGAGAAACGGGCCGGTGTGGAAGGGAGCTCTAAACTCACCTCTTGTTTCTGATGCTAGTACCCTTGCCCCGGGGGTGCCTGCAGGCCTAAAGCCAACCACCTAACTCAAGGGAACAACTCTTTAGAGAACTCCTGCTTCGGCTAAAAGAGCCATGCCTGAGGGTGGACGCATTTTGCTGTGTGCAAGGGTGAGCGCCCTGCAGCTGAGTCCCAAACCATTTTCTGTGTGAGACTCAGGCCCCGGAGGAAAGCAGAACACGACTCCCCACTTGTTTCATGAAGCTAGCACTGCGGCCCCACTTTTGCATGGAAGTCTAATCGCTAGCGTTCTAACTCGGAGAAACAACACTAGAGAACCCGTGCTTTAGGTACCGTCGACCTCTGTGTGGGAGGAAGCGGTTTAGGGTGTACTGTGGGTGAGAGCCTGAGGACGGGTTCCATTTCGGAAAATCGGGGGAGGGACAGGCCGGTACACAAGGCAGCTCTCCGCTCACACCATGGTTATGGGGCTAGTACCGTTGCCCCGGGTGTGCGTGCAGGCTTAAAGACAACCACCTCACTCGAAGGAAAACCTTGGGAGAGAATCCATGCTTCAGCTAAAACAGCCACTCCAGAGGGTGGGGAAGCATTTTGTTGTGTGCGTGCGTGAGAGCCCTGCAAGGGAGTCCAAAGCTTTTTGCGAGTGAGACTCAGGCCCCAGCAGAAGGCAGAACACGACTCGCCATGTGTTTCGTCAAGCTAGCACTGCGGCCCCACTTTTGCCTGGAAGTCTCATCGCTAGCGTTCAAACTCGAAGAAACAACAGTGCAGAGAAAGCGTGCTTTAGCTACCGTCGACCTCTCTGTGTGAGAAAGCAGTTTACGCTGCACTGTGGGTGAGAGCCTGGGGACAGGTTCCATAGGTAAAATCGAGGGAGAGACAGGCCAGTGCAGAAGGCAGCTGTCAACTCACCTCGTGTTTACGAGGCTAGTGCAGTTGCCCCGGGTGTGCCTGCCGGCCTAAAGCCAAGCACCTAAGTCGAAGGAACAACTCTGTAGAGAATTCCTGCTTCAGCGAACATAGGCATTCCTGAGGCTGGAAGCATTTTGCTGTGTGCCTGCGTGAGAGAAGTGCAATGGAGTCCCAAACCATTTTCCGTGTGAGACTCAGGCCCCGGGAGAAGGGAGGACACGCCTCCCCACTTGTTTCATGAAGTTAGCACTGCGGCCCCACTTTTGCATGGAAGTCTAATCGCTAGCGTTGTAACTCGGAGAAACAACACGGTAGAGAAACCGTGCTTTAGCTACCGTCGACCTCTGTGGGAGGAAGCAGTATAGGGTGTACTGTGGGTGAGAGCCTGGGGACGGGTTCCATTTCGTAAAATCGGGGGAGAGACAGGCCGGTACACAAGGCAGCCCTCCACTCATACCATGGCTATGGGGCTAGTACCGTTACCCCGGCTGTGCGTGCAGGCTTAAAGACAACCACCTAACTCGAAGGAAAAACTTGGGAGAGAATCCATGCTTCAGCTAAAACAGCCACTCCAGAGGGTGGGGAAGCGTTTTGTTGTGTGCGTGCGTGAGAGCCCTGCAAGGGAGTCCAAAGCTTTTTGCGAGTGAGACTCAGGCCCCAGCAGAAGGCAGAACACGACTCGCCATGTGTTTCATCAAGCTAGCACTGCGGCCCCACTTTCGCATGGAAGTCTAATCGCTAGCGTTCTAACTCGGAGAAACAACACGGTAGAGAAACCGTGCTTTAGCTACCATCCACGTCTCTGAGGGAGGAAGCAGTTTCCAGGCTACCGTGGGTGAGAGCCTGGGGAACGGGTTCCTTACGTGAGACCGAGGGAGAAGAAGTCCGGGCCAGAAGGCACCTCTCGACTCAGCTCTTGTTACCTGAAGCTAACACTACCGCTCCGTGTGTGCATAGGAATGCCAAGTGCTCCACACTGATTTGGCAGAAAGAAGCCGGTCAAGAATCCCAGCTTCAGCTCATTCGCCTCTCCACAGGGTGGCAGCATTTTCAACTCTGCTTGAGTGCAAACCTGGGGAATGAGTCCCAGCAGAATTCCGAGGGAGAAATAAGCATGGGCAGGAGGCAGCTATCGACTCAACTCTTGTTTCGGGAAACTAGATCGGCTCTCCCGTGTGTGCGTGTAGTCCTAAGTGCCATCCACCCAACGCAAAGGAACAAAAGCGCAGAGGACCCGTGCCTCAGCAAAGATCGCCCTTCCTGAGCGTGCACTTCATCTATTGTGTGTTTTTGTGAAAGCATGAGAAATGGAACCTAAACGTAACTCGGAGTGAGAAGCAGGCCTGTAAGGAAGGCTGCTGTGGACTCACCTCTT
Source organism: Halichoerus grypus (assembly GCF_964656455.1). NCBI lineage: Eukaryota > Metazoa > Chordata > Mammalia > Carnivora > Phocidae > Halichoerus > Halichoerus grypus. The sequence goes on along the minus strand of NC_135719.1, from coordinate 35,458,550 downwards.
GTTTGAGGAGATTAGCACTGCTGTACCCTGTGTGCCTGGATGCCTAGTTACCAGGCTACTAACACCAAGAATCAATGCTATAGAGTTACTGCGCTTTAGTTAACATTGCCGTTCCTGAAGCCAGGGGAATTTGACAGTGCTCGTGGTTGAGAGCCCGGGGAAAGGGTCCCATACGTGAAATGGAGTGAGAAACAGGCCGGAGCGGAAGGCAGCTCTCAACTCACCTCTTGTTGATGAGGCTGGTACCCTTGCCCCGGGTGTGCCTGCAGGCCTAAAGCCAACCACCTAACTCAAAGGAACAACTCTGTAGAGAATTCCTGCTTCGGCTAAAGTAGCCATGCCGGAGGGTGGACGCATTTTGCTGTGTGCATGCGTGAGCGCACTGCAAGTGAGTCCACAACCATTTTCCGTGTGGGACTCAGGCCCCGGCAGAAGGCAGAACACGACTCCCCACTTGTTTCCTGAGGCTAGCACTGCGGCCCCACTTTTGCATGGAAGTCTAATAGCAAGCGTTCTTTTTTTTTTTATTATTAAATTTTTTTTATTCTTATGTTAATCCCCATACATTACATCGGTAGTTTTAGATATAGTGTTCCATGATTCATTGTTTGTGCATAACACCCAGTGCTCCATGCAGAACGTGCCCTCCTCAATACCCATCACCAGGCTAACCCATCCTCCCACCCCCCTCCCCTCTAGAACCCTCAGTTTGTTTTTCAGAGTCCATCGTCTCTCATGGTTCTTCTCCCCCTCCGATTTCTCCCCCTTCATTCTTCCCCTCCTGCTACATTCTTCTTCTTCTTTTTTTCTTTCTTAACATATATTGCATTATTTCTTTCAGAGGTACAGATCTGAGATTCAACAGTCTTGCACAATTCACAGCGCTTACCAGAACACATACCCTCCCCAGTGTCCATCACCCAGTCACCCCATCCCTCCCACCCCACCCCCCACTCCAGCAACCCTCAGGTTGTTTCCTGAGTTTAAGAATTCCTCATATCAGTGAGGTCATATGATACATGTCTTTCTCTGTTTGACTTATTTCGCTCAGCATAATACCCTCCAGTTCCATCCACGTCGTTGCAAATGGCAAGATCTCATTCCTTTTGATGGCTGCATAATATTCCTTTGTGTATATATATATATATATATATATATATATATATATACACACATATATATATATACCAAACTTCTTTATCCATTCATCTGTTGATGGACATCTTGGCTCTTTCCACAGTTTGGCTATGGTGGACATTAATAGCAAGCGTTCTACCTCGGAGAAACAACACTGAAGAGAAACCGTGCTTTAGCTACCGACGACCTCTGTGTGGGAGGAAGCAGTTTAGGGTGTACTGTCGGTGAGAGCCTGGGGACGGGTTCCGTTTCGTAAAATCGAGGGAGAGACAGGCCGGAGAGAAGGCAGCTCTCAACTCACACCATGGCTATGGGGCTAGTACCGTTGCCCCGGGTGTGTGTGCAGGCTTAATGAAAACCGCCTAACTCGAAGGAAAAACTCGGTGGAGAATCCATGCTTCAGCTAAAACAGCCGCTCCTGAGGGTGGAAGCATTTTGTTGTGTGCGTGCATGAGAGCCCTGCAAGGGAGTCCAAAGCTTTTTGCGAGTGAGACTCAGGCCCCAGCAGAAGGCAGAACACGACTCCCCCTGTGTTTCATCAAGCTAGCACTGCGGCCCCACTTTTGCATGGAAGTCTCATCACTAGCGTTCTAACTCAAAGAAACAACAGTGTAGAGAAATCGTGCTTTAGTTACTGTCGACCTCCAGGCGGAGGAAGCAGTATACAGGGTACCGTGGGTGAGAGCCTGGGGAACGGTTTCCATACGTGAAACCGAGGGAGAAACCGTTCCGGGCAGAAGGCACCTCTGGACTCAGCTCTTGCTACCTGAAGCTAACACTACTGCTCCATGTGTGCTTGGAATGCTCCGTGCTCAACACTGCCTTGGAAGGAACAAGCCTGTAAAGAATCCCAGCTGCAGCTCATTCGCCTACCAGGCTACTAAGGCCACGAAGCCATGGTGTATAGTTACTGCCCTTTAGGTAACATTGCCGTTCCTGAAGTCGGAGGAATTTTACCGTGCTCCTGTAGGAGAGACCGGGAAAGGGTCCCATACGTGAAATGGAGTGAGAAACGGGCCGGTGTGGAAGGGAGCTCTAAACTCACCTCTTGTTTCTGATGCTAGTACCCTTGCCCCGGGGGTGCCTGCAGGCCTAAAGCCAACCACCTAACTCAAGGGAACAACTCTTTAGAGAACTCCTGCTTCGGCTAAAAGAGCCATGCCTGAGGGTGGACGCATTTTGCTGTGTGCAAGGGTGAGCGCCCTGCAGCTGAGTCCCAAACCATTTTCTGTGTGAGACTCAGGCCCCGGAGGAAAGCAGAACACGACTCCCCACTTGTTTCATGAAGCTAGCACTGCGGCCCCACTTTTGCATGGAAGTCTAATCGCTAGCGTTCTAACTCGGAGAAACAACACTAGAGAACCCGTGCTTTAGGTACCGTCGACCTCTGTGTGGGAGGAAGCGGTTTAGGGTGTACTGTGGGTGAGAGCCTGAGGACGGGTTCCATTTCGGAAAATCGGGGGAGGGACAGGCCGGTACACAAGGCAGCTCTCCGCTCACACCATGGTTATGGGGCTAGTACCGTTGCCCCGGGTGTGCGTGCAGGCTTAAAGACAACCACCTCACTCGAAGGAAAACCTTGGGAGAGAATCCATGCTTCAGCTAAAACAGCCACTCCAGAGGGTGGGGAAGCATTTTGTTGTGTGCGTGCGTGAGAGCCCTGCAAGGGAGTCCAAAGCTTTTTGCGAGTGAGACTCAGGCCCCAGCAGAAGGCAGAACACGACTCGCCATGTGTTTCGTCAAGCTAGCACTGCGGCCCCACTTTTGCCTGGAAGTCTCATCGCTAGCGTTCAAACTCGAAGAAACAACAGTGCAGAGAAAGCGTGCTTTAGCTACCGTCGACCTCTCTGTGTGAGAAAGCAGTTTACGCTGCACTGTGGGTGAGAGCCTGGGGACAGGTTCCATAGGTAAAATCGAGGGAGAGACAGGCCAGTGCAGAAGGCAGCTGTCAACTCACCTCGTGTTTACGAGGCTAGTGCAGTTGCCCCGGGTGTGCCTGCCGGCCTAAAGCCAAGCACCTAAGTCGAAGGAACAACTCTGTAGAGAATTCCTGCTTCAGCGAACATAGGCATTCCTGAGGCTGGAAGCATTTTGCTGTGTGCCTGCGTGAGAGAAGTGCAATGGAGTCCCAAACCATTTTCCGTGTGAGACTCAGGCCCCGGGAGAAGGGAGGACACGCCTCCCCACTTGTTTCATGAAGTTAGCACTGCGGCCCCACTTTTGCATGGAAGTCTAATCGCTAGCGTTGTAACTCGGAGAAACAACACGGTAGAGAAACCGTGCTTTAGCTACCGTCGACCTCTGTGGGAGGAAGCAGTATAGGGTGTACTGTGGGTGAGAGCCTGGGGACGGGTTCCATTTCGTAAAATCGGGGGAGAGACAGGCCGGTACACAAGGCAGCCCTCCACTCATACCATGGCTATGGGGCTATTACCGTTACCCCGGCTGTGCGTGCAGGCTTAAAGACAACCACCTAACTCGAAGGAAAAACTTGGGAGAGAATCCATGCTTCAGCTAAAACAGCCACTCCAGAGGGTGGGGAAGCGTTTTGTTGTGTGCGTGCGTGAGAGCCCTGCAAGGGAGTCCAAAGCTTTTTGCGAGTGAGACTCAGGCCCCAGCAGAAGGCAGAACATGACTCGCCATGTGTTTCATCAAGCTAGCACTGCGGCCCCACTTTCGCATGGAAGTCTAATCGCTAGCGTTCTAACTCGGAGAAACAACACGGTAGAGAAACCGTGCTTTAGCTACCATCCACGTCTCTGAGGGAGGAAGCAGTTTCCAGGCTACCGTGGGTGAGAGCCTGGGGAACGGGTTCCTTACGTGAGACCGAGGGAGAAGAAGTCCGGGCCAGAAGGCACCTCTCGACTCAGCTCTTGTTACCTGAAGCTAACACTACCGCTCCGTGTGTGCATAGGAATGCCAAGTGCTCCACACTGATTTGGCAGAAAGAAGCCGGTCAAGAATCCCAGCTTCAGCTCATTCGCCTCTCCACAGGGTGGCAGCATTTTCAACTCTGCTTGAGTGCAAACCTGGGGAATGAGTCCCAGCAGAATTCCGAGGGAGAAATAAGCATGGGCAGGAGGCAGCTATCGACTCAACTCTTGTTTCGGGAAACTAGATCGGCTCTCCCGTGTGTGCGTGTAGTCCTAAGTGCCATCCACCCAACGCAAAGGAACAAAAGCGCAGAGGACCCGTGCCTCAGCAAAGATCGCCCTTCCTGAGCGTGCACTTCATCTATTGTGTGTTTTTGTGAAAGCATGAGAAATGGAACCTAAACGTAACTCGGAGTGAGAAGCAGGCCTGTAAGGAAGGCTGCTGTGGACTCACCTCTTGTTTGAGGAGATTAGCACTGCTGTACCCTGTGTGCCTGGATGCCTAGTTACCAGGCTACTAACACCAAGAATCAATGCTATAGAGTTACTGCGCTTTAGTTAACATTGCCGTTCCTGAAGCCAGGGGAATTTGACAGTGCTCGTGGTTGAGAGCCCGGGGAAAGGGTCCCATACGTGAAATGGAGTGAGAAACAGGCCGGAGCGGAAGGCAGCTCTCAACTCACCTCTTGTTGATGAGGCTGGTACCCTTGCCCCGGGTGTGCCTGCAGGCCTAAAGCCAACCACCTAACTCAAAGGAACAACTCTGTAGAGAATTCCTGCTTCGGCTAAAGTAGCCATGCCGGAGGGTGGACGCATTTTGCTGTGTGCATGCGTGAGCGCACTGCAAGTGAGTCCACAACCATTTTCCGTGTGGGACTCAGGCCCCGGCAGAAGGCAGAACACGACTCCCCACTTGTTTCCTGAGGCTAGCACTGCGGCCCCACTTTTGCATGGAAGTCTAATAGCAAGCGTTCTTTTTTTTTTTATTATTAAATTTTTTTTATTCTTATGTTAATCCCCATACATTACATCGGTAGTTTTAGATATAGTGTTCCATGATTCATTGTTTGTGCATAACACCCAGTGCTCCATGCAGAACGTGCCCTCCTCAATACCCATCACCAGGCTAACCCATCCTCCCACCCCCCTCCCCTCTAGAACCCTCAGTTTGTTTTTCAGAGTCCATCGTCTCTCATGGTTCTTCTCCCCCTCCGATTTCTCCCCCTTCATTCTTCCCCTCCTGCTACATTCTTCTTCTTCTTTTTTTCTTTCTTAACATATATTGCATTATTTCTTTCAGAGGTACAGATCTGAGATTCAACAGTCTTGCACAATTCACAGCGCTTACCAGAACACATACCCTCCCCAGTGTCCATCACCCAGTCACCCCATCCCTCCCACCCCACCCCCCACTCCAGCAACCCTCAGGTTGTTTCCTGAGTTTAAGAATTCCTCATATCAGTGAGGTCATATGATACATGTCTTTCTCTGTTTGACTTATTTCGCTCAGCATAATACCCTCCAGTTCCATCCACGTCGTTGCAAATGGCAAGATCTCATTCCTTTTGATGGCTGCATAATATTCCTTTGTGTATATATATATATATATATATATATATATATACACACATATATATATATACCAAACTTCTTTATCCATTCATCTGTTGATGGACATCTTGGCTCTTTCCACAGTTTGGCTATGGTGGACATTAATAGCAAGCGTTCTACCTCGGAGAAACAACACTGAAGAGAAACCGTGCTTTAGCTACCGACGACCTCTGTGTGGGAGGAAGCAGTTTAGGGTGTACTGTGGGTGAGAGCCTGGGGACGGGTTCCGTTTCGTAAAATCGAGGGAGAGACAGGCCGGAGAGAAGGCAGCTCTCAACTCACACCATGGCTATGGGGCTAGTACCGTTGCCCCGGGTGTGTGTGCAGGCTTAATGAAAACCGCCTAACTCGAAGGAAAAACTCGGTGGAGAATCCATGCTTCAGCTAAAACAGCCGCTCCTGAGGGTGGAAGCATTTTGTTGTGTGCGTGCATGAGAGCCCTGCAAGGGAGTCCAAAGCTTTTTGCGAGTGAGACTCAGGCCCCAGCAGAAGGCAGAACACGACTCCCCCTGTGTTTCATCAAGCTAGCACTGCGGCCCCACTTTTGCATGGAAGTCTCATCACTAGCGTTCTAACTCAAAGAAACAACAGTGTAGAGAAATCGTGCTTTAGTTACTGTCGACCTCCAGGCGGAGGAAGCAGTATACAGGGTACCGTGGGTGAGAGCCTGGGGAACGGTTTCCATACGTGAAACCGAGGGAGAAACCGTTCCGGGCAGAAGGCACCTCTGGACTCAGCTCTTGCTACCTGAAGCTAACACTACTGCTCCATGTGTGCTTGGAATGCTCCGTGCTCAACACTGCCTTGGAAGGAACAAGCCTGTAAAGAATCCCAGCTGCAGCTCATTCGCCTACCAGGCTACTAAGGCCACGAAGCCATGGTGTATAGTTACTGCCCTTTAGGTAACATTGCCGTTCCTGAAGTCGGAGGAATTTTACAGTGCTCCTGTAGGAGAGACCGGGAAAGGGTCCCATACGTGAAATGGAGTGAGAAACGGGCCGGTGTGGAAGGGAGCTCTAAACTCACCTCTTGTTTCTGATGCTAGTACCCTTGCCCCGGGGGTGCCTGCAGGCCTAAAGCCAACCACCTAACTCAAGGGAACAACTCTTTAGAGAACTCCTGCTTCGGCTAAAAGAGCCATGCCTGAGGGTGGACGCATTTTGCTGTGTGCAAGGGTGAGCGCCCTGCAGCTGAGTCCCAAACCATTTTCTGTGTGAGACTCAGGCCCCGGAGGAAAGCAGAACACGACTCCCCACTTGTTTCATGAAGCTAGCACTGCGGCCCCACTTTTGCATGGAAGTCTAATCGCTAGCGTTCTAACTCGGAGAAACAACACTAGAGAACCCGTGCTTTAGGTACCGTCGACCTCTGTGTGGGAGGAAGCGGTTTAGGGTGTACTGTGGGTGAGAGCCTGAGGACGGGTTCCATTTCGGAAAATCGGGGGAGGGACAGGCCGGTACACAAGGCAGCTCTCCGCTCACACCATGGTTATGGGGCTAGTACCGTTGCCCCGGGTGTGCGTGCAGGCTTAAAGACAACCACCTCACTCGAAGGAAAACCTTGGGAGAGAATCCATGCTTCAGCTAAAACAGCCACTCCAGAGGGTGGGGAAGCATTTTGTTGTGTGCGTGCATGAGAGCCCTGCAAGGGAGTCCAAAGCTTTTTGCGAGTGAGACTCAGGCCCCAGCAGAAGGCAGAACACGACTCGCCATGTGTTTCGTCAAGCTAGCACTGCGGCCCCACTTTTGCCTGGAAGTCTCATCGCTAGCGTTCAAACTCGAAGAAACAACAGTGCAGAGAAAGCGTGCTTTAGCTACCGTCGACCTCTCTGTGTGAGAAAGCAGTTTACGCTGCACTGTGGGTGAGAGCCTGGGGACAGGTTCCATAGGTAAAATCGAGGGAGAGACAGGCCAGTGCAGAAGGCAGCTGTCAACTCACCTCGTGTTTACGAGGCTAGTGCAGTTGCCCCGGGTGTGCCTGCCGGCCTAAAGCCAAGCACCTAAGTCGAAGGAACAACTCTGTAGAGAATTCCTGCTTCAGCGAACATAGGCATTCCTGAGGCTGGAAGCATTTTGCTGTGTGCCTGCGTGAGAGAAGTGCAATGGAGTCCCAAACCATTTTCCGTGTGAGACTCAGGCCCCGGGAGAAGGGAGGACACGCCTCCCCACTTGTTTCATGAAGTTAGCACTGCGGCCCCACTTTTGCATGGAAGTCTAATCGCTAGCGTTGTAACTCGGAGAAACAACACGGTAGAGAAACTGTGCTTTAGCTACCGTCGACCTCTGTGGGAGGAAGCAGTATAGGGTGTACTGTGGGTGAGAGCCTGGGGACGGGTTCCATTTCGTAAAATCGGGGGAGAGACAGGCCGGTACACAAGGCAGCCCTCCACTCATACCATGGCTATGGGGCTAGTACCGTTACCCCGGCTGTGCGTGCAGGCTTAAAGACAACCACCTAACTCGAAGGAAAAACTTGGGAGAGAATCCATGCTTCAGCTAAAACAGCCACTCCAGAGGGTGGGGAAGCGTTTTGTTGTGTGCGTGCGTGAGAGCCCTGCAAGGGAGTCCAAAGCTTTTTGCGAGTGAGACTCAGGCCCCAGCAGAAGGCAGAACACGACTCGCCATGTGTTTCATCAAGCTAGCACTGCGGCCCCACTTTCGCATGGAAGTCTAATCGCTAGCGTTCTAACTCGGAGAAACAACACGGTAGAGAAACCGTGCTTTAGCTACCCTCCACGTCTCTGAGGGAGGAAGCAGTTTCCAGGCTACCGTGGGTGAGAGCCTGGGGAACGGGTTCCTTACGTGAGACCGAGGGAGAAGAAGTCCGGGCCAGAAGGCACCTCTCGACTCAGCTCTTGTTACCTGAAGCTAACACTACCGCTCCGTGTGTGCATAGGAATGCCAAGTGCTCCACACTGATTTGGCAGAAAGAAGCCGGTCAAGAATCCCAGCTTCAGCTCATTCGCCTCTCCACAGGGTGGCAGCATTTTCAACTCTGCTTGAGTGCAAACCTGGGGAATGAGTCCCAGCAGAATTCCGAGGGAGAAATAAGCATGGGCAGGAGGCAGCTATCGACTCAACTCTTGTTTCGGGAAACTAGATCGGCTCTCCCGTGTGTGCGTGTAGTCCTAAGTGCCATCCACCCAACGCAAAGGAACAAAAGCGCAGAGGACCCGTGCCTCAGCAAAGATCGCCCTTCCTGAGCGTGCACTTCATCTATTGTGTGTTTTTGTGAAAGCATGAGAAATGGAACCTAAACGTAACTCGGAGTGAGAAGCAGGCCTGTAAGGAAGGCTGCTGTGGACTCACCTCTTGTTTGAGGAGATTAGCACTGCTGTACCCTGTGTGCCTGGATGCCTAGTTACCAGGCTACTAACACCAAGAATCAATGCTATAGAGTTACTGCGCTTTAGTTAACATTGCCGTTCCTGAAGCCAGGGGAATTTGACAGTGCTCGTGGTTGAGAGCCCGGGGAAAGGGTCCCATACGTGAAATGGAGTGAGAAACAGGCCGGAGCGGAAGGCAGCTCTCAACTCACCTCTTGTTGATGAGGCTGGTACCCTTGCCCCGGGTGTGCCTGCAGGCCTAAAGCCAACCACCTAACTCAAAGGAACAACTCTGTAGAGAATTCCTGCTTCGGCTAAAGTAGCCATGCCGGAGGGTGGACGCATTTTGCTGTGTGCATGCGTGAGCGCACTGCAAGTGAGTCCACAACCATTTTCCGTGTGGGACTCAGGCCCCGGCAGAAGGCAGAACACGACTCCCCACTTGTTTCCTGAGGCTAGCACTGCGGCCCCACTTTTGCATGGAAGTCTAATAGCAAGCGTTCTTTTTTTTTTTATATTAAATTTTTTTATTGTTATGTTAATCCCCATACATTACATCGGTAGTTTTAGATATAGTGTTCCATGATTCATTGTTTGTGCATAACACCCAGTGCTCCATGCAGAACGTGCCCTCCTCAATACCCATCACCAGGCTAACCCATCCTCCCACCCCCCTCCCCTCTAGAACCCTCAGTTTGTTTTTCAGAGTCCATCGTCTCTCATGGTTCTTCTCCCCCTCCGATTTCTCCCCCTTCATTCTTCCCCTCCTGCTACATTCTTCTTCTTCTTTTTTTCTTTCTTAACATATATTGCATTATTTCTTTCAGAGGTACAGATCTGAGATTCAACAGTCTTGCACAATTCACAGCGCTTACCAGAACACATACCCTCCCCAGTGTCCATCACCCAGTCACCCCATCCCTCCCACCCCACCCCCCACTCCAGCAACCCTCAGGTTGTTTCCTGAGTTTAAGAATTCCTCATATCAGTGAGGTCATATGATACATGTCTTTCTCTGTTTGACTTATTTCGCTCAGCATAATACCCTCCAGTTCCATCCACGTCGTTGCAAATGGCAAGATCTCATTCCTTTTGATGGCTGCATAATATTCCTTTGTGTGTGTGTGTGTGTATATATATATATATATATATATATATATACATATATATATATATATATATATACATATATATATATACCAAACTTCTTTATCCATTCATCTGTTGATGGACATCTTGGCTCTTTCCACAGTTTGGCTATGGTGGACATTAATAGCAAGCGTTCTACCTCGGAGAAACAACACTGAAGAGAAACCGTGCTTTAGCTACCGACGACCTCTGTGTGGGAGGAAGCAGTTTAGGGTGTACTGTGGGCGAGAGCCTGGGGACGGGTTCCGTTTCGTAAAATCGAGGGAGAGACAGGCCGGAGAGAAGGCAGCTCTCAACTCACACCATGGCTATGGGGCTCGTACCGTTGCCCCGGGTGTGTGTGCAGGCTTAATGAAAACCGCCTAACTCGAAGGAAAAACTCGGTGGAGAATCCATGCTTCAGCTAAAACAGCCGCTCCTGAGGGTGGAAGCATTTTGTTGTGTGCGTGCATGAGAGCCCTGCAAGGGAGTCCAAAGCTTTTTGCGAGTGAGACTCAGGCCCCAGCAGAAGGCAGAACACGACTCCCCCTGTGTTTCATCAAGCTAGCACTGCGGCCCCACTTTTGCATGGAAGTCTCATCACTAGCGTTCTAACTCAAAGAAACAACAGTGTAGAGAAATCGTGCTTTAGTTACTGTCGACCTCCAGGCGGAGGAAGCAGTATACAGGGTACCGTGGGTGAGAGCCTGGGGAACGGTTTCCATACGTGAAACCGAGGGAGAAACCGTTCCGGGCAGAAGGCACCTCTGGACTCAGCTCTTGCTACCTGAAGCTAACACTACTGCTCCATGTGTGCTTGGAATGCTCCGTGCTCAACACTGCCTTGGAAGGAACAAGCCTGTAAAGAATCCCAGCTGCAGCTCATTCGCCTACCAGGCTACTAAGGCCACGAAGCCATGGTGTATAGTTACTGCCCTTTAGGTAACATTGCCGTTCCTGAAGTCGGAGGAATTTTACCGTGCTCCTGTAGGAGAGACCGGGAAAGGGTCCCATACGTGAAATGGAGTGAGAAACGGGCCGGTGTGGAAGGGAGCTCTAAACTCACCTCTTGTTTCTGATGCTAGTACCCTTGCCCCGGGGGTGCCTGCAGGCCTAAAGCCAACCACCTAACTCAAGGGAACAACTCTTTAGAGAACTCCTGCTTCGGCTAAAAGAGCCATGCCTGAGGGTGGACGCATTTTGCTGTGTGCAAGGGTGAGCGCCCTGCAGCTGAGTCCCAAACCATTTTCTGTGTGAGACTCAGGCCCCGGAGGAAAGCAGAACACGACTCCCCACTTGTTTCATGAAGCTAGCACTGCGGCCCCACTTTTGCATGGAAGTCTAATCGCTAGCGTTCTAACTCGGAGAAACAACACTAGAGAACCCGTGCTTTAGGTACCGTCGACCTCTGTGTGGGAGGAAGCGGTTTAGGGTGTACTGTGGGTGAGAGCCTGAGGACGGGTTCCATTTCGGAAAATCGGGGGAGGGACAGGCCGGTACACAAGGCAGCTCTCCGCTCACACCATGGTTATGGGGCTAGTACCGTTGCCCCGGGTGTGCGTGCAGGCTTAAAGACAACCACCTCACTCGAAGGAAAACCTTGGGAGAGAATCCATGCTTCAGCTAAAACAGCCACTCCAGAGGGTGGGGAAGCATTTTGTTGTGTGCGTGCGTGAGAGCCCTGCAAGGGAGTCCAAAGCTTTTTGCGAGTGAGACTCAGGCCCCAGCAGAAGGCAGAACACGACTCGCCATGTGTTTCGTCAAGCTAGCACTGCGGCCCCACTTTTGCCTGGAAGTCTCATCGCTAGCGTTCAAACTCGAAGAAACAACAGTGCAGAGAAAGCGTGCTTTAGCTACCGTCGACCTCTCTGTGTGAGAAAGCAGTTTACGCTGCACTGTGGGTGAGAGCCTGGGGACAGGTTCCATAGGTAAAATCGAGGGAGAGACAGGCCAGTGCAGAAGGCAGCTGTCAACTCACCTCGTGTTTACGAGGCTAGTGCAGTTGCCCCGGGTGTGCCTGCCGGCCTAAAGCCAAGCACCTAAGTCGAAGGAACAACTCTGTAGAGAATTCCTGCTTCAGCGAACATAGGCATTCCTGAGGCTGGAAGCATTTTGCTGTGTGCCTGCGTGAGAGAAGTGCAATGGAGTCCCAAACCATTTTCCGTGTGAGACTCAGGCCCCGGGAGAAGGGAGGACACGCCTCCCCACTTGTTTCATGAAGTTAGCACTGCGGCCCCACTTTTGCATGGAAGTCTAATCGCTAGCGTTGTAACTCGGAGAAACAACACGGTAGAGAAACCGTGCTTTAGCTACCGTCGACCTCTGTGGGAGGAAGCAGTATAGGGTGTACTGTGGGTGAGAGCCTGGGGACGGGTTCCATTTCGTAAAATCGGGGGAGAGACAGGCCGGTACACAAGGCAGCCCTCCACTCATACCATGGCTATGGGGCTAGTACCGTTACCCCGGCTGTGCGTGCAGGCTTAAAGACAACCACCTAACTCGAAGGAAAAACTTGGGAGAGAATCCATGCTTCAGCTAAAACAGCCACTCCAGAGGGTGGGGAAGCGTTTTGTTGTGTGCGTGCGTGAGAGCCCTGCAAGGGAGTCCAAAGCTTTTTGCGAGTGAGACTCAGGCCCCAGCAGAAGGCAGAACACGACTCGCCATGTGTTTCATCAAGCTAGCACTGCGGCCCCACTTTCGCATGGAAGTCTAATCGCTAGCGTTCTAACTCGGAGAAACAACACGGTAGAGAAACCGTGCTTTAGCTACCATCCACGTCTCTGAGGGAGGAAGCAGTTTCCAGGCTACCGTGGGTGAGAGCCTGGGGAACGGGTTCCTTACGTGAGACCGAGGGAGAAGAAGTCCGGGCCAGAAGGCACCTCTCGACTCAGCTCTTGTTACCTGAAGCTAACACTACCGCTCCGTGTGTGCATAGGAATGCCAAGTGCTCCACACTGATTTGGCAGAAAGAAGCAGGTCAAGAATCCCAGCTTCAGCTCATTCGCCTCTCCACAGGGTGGCAGCATTTTCAACTCTGCTTGAGTGCAAACCTGGGGAATGAGTCCCAGCAGAATTCCGAGGGAGAAATAAGCATGGGCAGGAGGCAGCTATCGACTCAACTCTTGTTTCGGGAAACTAGATCGGCTCTCCCGTGTGTGCGTGTAGTCCTAAGTGCCATCCACCCAACGCAAAGGAACAAAAGCGCAGAGGACCCGTGCCTCAGCAAAGATCGCCCTTCCTGAGCGTGTACTTCATCTATTGTGTGTTTTTGTGAGAGCATGAGAAATGGAACCTAAACGTAACTCGGAGTGAGAAGCAGGCCTGTAAGGAAGGCTGCTGTGGACTCACCTCTTGTTTGAGGAGATTAGGACTGCTGTACCCTGTGTGCCTGGATGCCTAGTTACCAGGCTACTAACACCAAGAATCAATGCTATAGAGTTACTGCGCTTTAGTTAACATTGCCGTTCCTGAAGCCAGGGGAATTTGACAGTGCTCGTGGTTGAGAGCCCGGGGAAAGGGTCCCATACGTGAAATGGAGTGAGAAACAGGCCGGAGCGGAAGGCAGCTCTCAACTCACCTCTTGTTGATGAGGCTGGTACCCTTGCCCCGGGTGTGCCTGCAGGCCTAAAGCCAACCACCTAACTCAAAGGAACAACTCTGTAGAGAATTCCTGCTTCGGCTAAAGTAGCCATGCCGGAGGGTGGACGCATTTTGCTGTGTGCATGCGTGAGCGCACTGCAAGTGAGTCCACAACCATTTTCCGTGTGGGACTCAGGCCCCGGCAGAAGGCAGAACACGACTCCCCACTTGTTTCCTGAGGCTAGCACTGCGGCCCCACTTTTGCATGGAAGTCTAATAGCAAGCGTTCTTTTTTTTTTTTTTATTAAATTTTTTTATTGTTATGTTAATCCCCATACATTACATCGGTAGTTTTAGATATAGTGTTCCATGATTCATTGTTTGTGCATAAAACCCAGTGCTCCATGCAGAACGTGCCCTCCTCAATACCCATCACCAGGCTAACCCATCCTCCCACCCCCCTCGCCTCTAGAACCCTCAGTTTGTTTTTCAGAGTCCATCGTCTCTCATGGTTCTTCTCCCCCTCCGATTTCTCCCCCTTCATTCTTCCCCTCCTGCTACATTCTTCTTCTTCTTTTTTTCTTTCTTAACATATATTGCATTATTTCTTTCAGAGGTACAGATCTGAGATTCAACAGTCTTGCACAATTCACAGCGCTTACCAGAACACATACCCTCCCCAGTGTCCATCACCCAGTCACCCCATCCCTCCCACCCCATCCCCCACTCCAGCAACCCTCAGTTTGTTTCCTGAGTTTAAGAATTCCTCATATCAGTGAGGTCATATGATACATGTCTTTCTCTGTTTGACTTATTTCGCTCAGCATAATACCCTCCAGTTCCATCCACGTCGTTGCAAATGGCAAGATCTCATTCCTTTTGATGGCTGCATAATATTCCTTTGTGTGTGTGTGTGTATATATATATATATATATATATATACATATATATATATACCAAACTTCTTTATCCATTCATCTGTTGATGGACATCTTGGCTCTTTCCACAGTTTGGCTATGGTGGACATTAATAGCAAGCGTTCTACCTCGGAGAAACAACACTGAAGAGAAACCGTGCTTTAGCTACCGACGACCTCTGTGTGGGAGGAAGCAGTTTAGGGTGTACTGTGGGCGAGAGCCTGGGGACGGGTTCCGTTTCGTAAAATCGAGGGAGAGACAGGCCGGAGAGAAGGCAGCTCTCAACTCACACCATGGCTATGGGGCTCGTACCGTTGCCCCGGGTGTGTGTGCAGGCTTAATGAAAACCGCCTAACTCGAAGGAAAAACTCGGTGGAGAATCCATGCTTCAGCTAAAACAGCCGCTCCTGAGGGTGGAAGCATTTTGTTGTGTGCGTGCATGAGAGCCCTGCAAGGGAGTCCAAAGCTTTTTGCGAGTGAGACTCAGGCCCCAGCAGAAGGCAGAACACGACTCCCCCTGTGTTTCATCAAGCTAGCACTGCGGCCCCACTTTTGCATGGAAGTCTCATCACTAGCGTTCTAACTCAAAGAAACAACAGTGTAGAGAAATCGTGCTTTAGTTACTGTCGACCTCCAGGCGGAGGAAGCAGTATACAGGGTACCGTGGGTGAGAGCCTGGGGAACGGTTTCCATACGTGAAACCGAGGGAGAAACCGTTCCGGGCAGAAGGCACCTCTGGACTCAGCTCTTGCTACCTGAAGCTAACACTACTGCTCCATGTGTGCTTGGAATGCTCCGTGCTCAACACTGCCTTGGAAGGAACAAGCCTGTAAAGAATCCCAGCTGCAGCTCATTCGCCTACCAGGCTACTAAGGCCACGAAGCAATGGTGTATAGTTACTGCCCTTTATGTAACATTGCCGTTCCTGAAGTCGGAGGAATTTTACCGTGCTCCTGTAGGAGAAACCGGGAAAGGGTCCCATACGTGAAACGGAGTGAGAAACGGGCCGGTGTGGAAGGGAGCTCTAAGCTCACCTCTTGTTTCTGATGCTAGTACCCTTGCCCCGGGGGTGCCTGCAGGCCTAAAGCCAACCACCTAACTCAAGGGAACAACTCTTTAGAGAACTCCTGCTTCGGCTAAAAGAGCCATGCCTGAGGGTGGACGCATTTTGCTGTGTGCAAGGGTGAGCGCCCTGCAGCTGAGTCCCAAACCATTTTCTGTGTGAGACTCAGGCCCCGGAGGAAAGCAGAACACGACTCCCCACTTGTTTCATGAAGCTAGCACTGCGGCCCCACTTTTGCATGGAAGTCTAATCGCTAGCGTTCTAACTCGGAGAAACAACACTAGAGAACCCGTGCTTTAGGTACCGTCGACCTCTGTGTGGGAGGAAGCGGTTTAGGGTGTACTGTGGGTGAGAGCCTGAGGACGGGTTCCATTTCGGAAAATCGGGGGAGGGACAGGCCGGTACACAAGGCAGCTCTCCGCTCACACCATGGTTATGGGGCTAGTACCGTTGCCCCGGGTGTGCGTGCAGGCTTAAAGACAACCACCTCACTCGAAGGAAAACCTTGGGAGAGAATCCATGCTTCAGCTAAAACAGCCACTCCAGAGGGTGGGGAAGCATTTTGTTGTGTGCGTGCGTGAGAGCCCTGCAAGGGAGTCCAAAGCTTTTTGCGAGTGAGACTCAGGCCCCAGCAGAAGGCAGAACACGACTCGCCATGTGTTTCGTCAAGCTAGCACTGCGGCCCCACTTTTGCCTGGAAGTCTCATCGCTAGCGTTCAAACTCGAAGAAACAACAGTGCAGAGAAAGCGTGCTTTAGCTACCGTCGACCTCTCTGTGTGAGAAAGCAGTTTACGCTGCACTGTGGGTGAGAGCCTGGGGACAGGTTCCATAGGTAAAATCGAGGGAGAGACAGGCCAGTGCAGAAGGCAGCTGTCAACTCACCTCGTGTTTACGAGGCTAGTGCAGTTGCCCCGGGTGTGCCTGCAGGCCTAAAGCCAAGCACCTAAGTCGAAGGAACAACTCTGTAGAGAATTCCTGCTTCAGCGAACATAGGCATTCCTGAGGCTGGAAGCATTTTGCTGTGTGCCTGCGTGAGAGAAGTGCAATGGAGTCCCAAACCATTTTCCGTGTGAGACTCAGGCCCCGGGAGAAGGGAGGACACGCCTCCCCACTTGTTTCATGAAGTTAGCACTGCGGCCCCACTTTTGCATGGAAGTCTAATCGCTAGCGTTGTAACTCGGAGAAACAACACGGTAGAGAAACCGTGCTTTAGCTACCGTCGACCTCTGTGGGAGGAAGCAGTATAGGGTGTACTGTGGGTGAGAGCCTGGGGACGGGTTCCATTTCGTAAAATCGGGGGAGAGACAGGCCGGTACACAAGGCAGCCCTCCACTCATACCATGGCTATGGGGCTAGTACCGTTACCCCGGCTGTGCGTGCAGGCTTAAAGACAACCACCTAACTCGAAGGAAAAACTTGGGAGAGAATCCATGCTTCAGCTAAAACAGCCACTCCAGAGGGTGGGGAAGCATTTTGTTGTGTGCGTGCGTGAGAGCCCTGCAAGGGAGTCCAAAGCTTTTTGCGAGTGAGACTCAGGCCCCAGCAGAACGCAGAACACGACTCGCCATGTGTTTCATCAAGCTAGCACTGCGGCCCCACTTTCGCATGGAAGTCTAATCGCTAGCGTTCTAACTCGAAGAAACAACACGGTAGAGAAACCGTGCTTTAGCTACCATCCACGTCTCTGAGGGAGGAAGCAGTTTCCAGGCTACCGTGGGTGAGAGCCTGGGGAACGGGTTCCTTACGTGAGACCGAGGGAGAAGAAGTCCGGGCCAGAAGGCACCTCTCGACTCAGCTCTTGTTACCTGAAGCTAACACTACCGCTCCGTGTGTGCATAGGAATGCCAAGTGCTCCACACTGATTTGGCAGAAAGAAGCCGGTCAAGAATCCCAGCTTCAGCTCATTCGCCTCTCCACAGGGTGGCAGCATTTTCAACTCTGCTTGAGTGCAAACCTGGGGAATGAGTCCCAGCAGAATTCCGAGGGAGAAATAAGCATGGGCAGGAGGCAGCTATCGACTCAACTCTTGTTTCGGGAAACTAGATCGGCTCTCCCGTGTGTGCGTGTAGTCCTAAGTGCCATCCACCCAACGCAAAGGAACAAAAGCGCAGAGGACCCGTGCCTCAGCAAAGATCGCCCTTCCTGAGCGTGCACTTCATCTATTGTGTGTTTTTGTGAGAGCATGAGAAATGGAACCTAAACGTAACTCGGAGTGAGAAGCAGGCCTGTAAGGAAGGCTGCTGTGGACTCACCTCTTGTTTGAGGAGATTAGCACTGCTGTACCCTGTGGGCCTGGATGCCTAGTTACCAGGCTACTAACACCAAGAATCAATGCTATAGAGTTACTGCGCTTTAGTTAACATTGCCGTTCTGGAAGCCAGGGGAATTTGACAGTGCTCGTGGTTGAGAGCCCGGGGAAAGGGTCCCATACGTGAAATGGAGTGAGAAACAGGCCGGAGCGGAAGGCAGCTCTCAACTCACCTCTTGTTGATGAGGCTGGTACCCTTGCCCCGGGTGTGCCTGCAGGCCTAAAGCCAACCACCTAACACAAAGGAACAACTCTGTAGAGAATTCCTGCTTCGGCTAAAGTAGCCATGCCGGAGGGTGGACGCATTTTGCTGTGTGCATGCGTGAGCGCACTGCAAGTGAGTCCACAACCATTTTCCGTGTGGGACTCAGGCCCCGGCAGAAGGCAGAACACGACTCCCCACTTGTTTCCTGAGGCTAGCACTGCGGCCCCACTTTTGCATGGAAGTCTAATAGCAAGCGTTCTTTTTTTTTTTTATTAAATTTTTTTATTGTTATGTTAATCCCCATACATTACATCGGTAGTTTTAGATATAGTGTTCCATGATTCATTGTTTGTGCATAACACCCAGTGCTCCATGCAGAACGTGCCCTCCTCAATACCCATCACCAGGCTAACCCATCCTCCCACCCCCCTCCCCTCTAGAACCCTCAGTTTGTTTTTCAGAGTCCATCGTCTCTCATGGTTCTTCTCCCCCTCCGATTTCTCCCCCTTCATTCTTCCCCTCCTGCTACATTCTTCTTCTTCTTTTTTTCTTTCTTAACATATATTGCATTATTTCTTTCAGAGGTACAGATCTGAGATTCAACAGTCTTGCACAATTCACAGCGCTTACCAGAACACATACCCTCCCCAGTGTCCATCACCCAGTCACCCCATCCCTCCCACCCCACCCCCCACTCCAGCAACCCTCAGGTTGTTTCCTGAGTTTAAGAATTCCTCATATCAGTGAGGTCATATGATACATGTCTTTCTCTGTTTGACTTATTTCGCTCAGCATAATACCCTCCAGTTCCATCCACGTCGTTGCAAATGGCAAGATCTCATTCCTTTTGATGGCTGCATAATATTCCTTTGTGTGTGTGTGTGTGTATATATATATATATATATATATATACATATATATATATATATATATATATACATATATATATATACCAAACTTCTTTATCCATTCATCTGTTGATGGACATCTTGGCTCTTTCCACAGTTTGGCTATGGTGGACATTAATAGCAAGCGTTCTACCTCGGAGAAACAACACTGAAGAGAAACCGTGCTTTAGCTACCGACGACCTCTGTGTGGGAGGAAGCAGTTTAGGGTGTACTGTGGGCGAGAGCCTGGGGACGGGTTCCGTTTCGTAAAATCGAGGGAGAGACAGGCCGGAGAGAAGGCAGCTCTCAACTCACACCATGGCTATGGGGCTCGTACCGTTGCCCCGGGTGTGTGTGCAGGCTTAATGAAAACCGCCTAACTCGAAGGAAAAACTCGGTGGAGAATCCATGCTTCAGCTAAAACAGCCGCTCCTGAGGGTGGAAGCATTTTGTTGTGTGCGTGCATGAGAGCCCTGCAAGGGAGTCCAAAGCTTTTTGCGAGTGAGACTCAGGCCCCAGCAGAAGGCAGAACACGACTCCCCCTGTGTTTCATCAAGCTAGCACTGCGGCCCCACTTTTGCATGGAAGTCTCATCACTAGCGTTCTAACTCAAAGAAACAACAGTGTAGAGAAATCGTGCTTTAGTTACTGTCGACCTCCAGGCGGAGGAAGCAGTATACAGGGTACCGTGGGTGAGAGCCTGGGGAACGGTTTCCATACGTGAAACCGAGGGAGAAACCGTTCCGGGCAGAAGGCACCTCTGGACTCAGCTCTTGCTACCTGAAGCTAACACTACTGCTCCATGTGTGCTTGGAATGCTCCGTGCTCAACACTGCCTTGGAAGGAACAAGCCTGTAAAGAATCCCAGCTGCAGCTCATTCGCCTACCAGGCTACTAAGGCCACGAAGCAATGGTGTATAGTTACTGCCCTTTATGTAACATTGCCGTTCCTGAAGTCGGAGGAATTTTACCGTGCTCCTGTAGGAGAAACCGGGAAAGGGTCCCATACGTGAAACGGAGTGAGAAACGGGCCGGTGTGGAAGGGAGCTCTAAACTCACCTCTTGTTTCTGATGCTAGTACCCTTGCCCCGGGGGTGCCTGCAGGCCTAAAGCCAACCACCTAACTCAAGGGAACAACTCTTTAGAGAACTCCTGCTTCGGCTAAAAGAGCCATGCCTGAGGGTGGACGCATTTTGCTGTGTGCAAGGGTGAGCGCCCTGCAGCTGAGTCCCAAACCATTTTCTGTGTGAGACTCAGGCCCCGGAGGAAAGCAGAACACGACTCCCCACTTGTTTCATGAAGCTAGCACTGCGGCCCCACTTTTGCATGGAAGTCTAATCGCTAGCGTTCTAACTCGGAGAAACAACACTAGAGAACCCGTGCTTTAGGTACCGTCGACCTCTGTGTGGGAGGAAGCGGTTTAGGGTGTACTGTGGGTGAGAGCCTGAGGACGGGTTCCATTTCGGAAAATCGGGGGAGGGACAGGCCGGTACACAAGGCAGCTCTCCGCTCACACCATGGTTATGGGGCTAGTACCGTTGCCCCGGGTGTGCGTGCAGGCTTAAAGACAACCACCTCACTCGAAGGAAAACCTTGGGAGAGAATCCATGCTTCAGCTAAAACAGCCACTCCAGAGGGTGGGGAAGCATTTTGTTGTGTGCGTGCGTGAGAGCCCTGCAAGGGAGTCCAAAGCTTTTTGCGAGTGAGACTCAGGCCCCAGCAGAAGGCAGAACACGACTCGCCATGTGTTTCGTCAAGCTAGCACTGCGGCCCCACTTTTGCCTGGAAGTCTCATCGCTAGCGTTCAAACTCGAAGAAACAACAGTGCAGAGAAAGCGTGCTTTAGCTACCGTCGACCTCTCTGTGTGAGAAAGCAGTTTACGCTGCACTGTGGGTGAGAGCCTGGGGACAGGTTCCATAGGTAAAATCGAGGGAGAGACAGGCCAGTGCAGAAGGCAGCTGTCAACTCACCTCGTGTTTACGAGGCTAGTGCAGTTGCCCCGGGTGTGCCTGCAGGCCTAAAGCCAAGCACCTAAGTCGAAGGAACAACTCTGTAGAGAATTCCTGCTTCAGCGAACATAGGCATTCCTGAGGCTGGAAGCATTTTGCTGTGTGCCTGCGTGAGAGAAGTGCAATGGAGTCCCAAACCATTTTCCGTGTGAGACTCAGGCCCCGGGAGAAGGGAGGACACGCCTCCCCACTTGTTTCATGAAGTTAGCACTGCGGCCCCACTTTTGCATGGAAGTCTAATCGCTAGCGTTGTAACTCGGAGAAA
Source organism: Halichoerus grypus (assembly GCF_964656455.1). NCBI lineage: Eukaryota > Metazoa > Chordata > Mammalia > Carnivora > Phocidae > Halichoerus > Halichoerus grypus. The sequence continues at coordinate 35,437,240 of NC_135719.1, read as the reverse complement.
CAACACGGTAGAGAAACCGTGCTTTAGCTACCGTCGACCTCTGTGGGAGGAAGCAGTATAGGGTGTACTGTGGGTGAGAGCCTGGGGACGGGTTCCATTTCGTAAAATCGGGGGAGAGACAGGCCGGTACACAAGGCAGCCCTCCACTCATACCATGGCTATGGGGCTAGTACCGTTACCCCGGGTGTGCATGCAGGCTTAAAGACAACCACCTAACTCGAAGGAAAAACTTGGGAGAGAATCCATGCTTCAGCTAAAACAGCCACTCCAGAGGGTGGGGAAGCGTTTTGTTGTGTGCGTGCGTGAGAGCCCTGCAAGGGAGTCCAAAGCTTTTTGCGAGTGAGACTCAGGCCCCAGCAGAAGGCAGAACACGACTCGCCATGTGTTTCATCAAGCTAGCACTGCGGCCCCACTTTCGCATGGAAGTCTAATCGCTAGCGTTCTAACTCGAAGAAACAACACGGTAGAGAAACCGTGCTTTAGCTACCATCCACGTCTCTGAGGGAGGAAGCAGTTTCCAGGCTACCGTGGGTGAGAGCCTGGGGAACGGGTTCCTTACGTGAGACCGAGGGAGAAGAAGTCCGGGCCAGAAGGCACCTCTCGACTCAGCTCTTGTTACCTGAAGCTAACACTACCGCTCCGTGTGTGCATAGGAATGCCAAGTGCTCCACACTGATTTGGCAGAAAGAAGCCGGTCAAGAATCCCAGCTTCAGCTCATTCGCCTCTCCACAGGGTGGCAGCATTTTCAACTCTGCTTGAGTGCAAACCTGGGGAATGAGTCCCAGCAGAATTCCGAGGGAGAAATAAGCATGGGCAGGAGGCAGCTATCGACTCAACTCTTGTTTCGGGAAACTAGATCGGCTCTCCCGTGTGTGCGTGTAGTCCTAAGTGCCATCCACCCAACGCAAAGGAACAAAAGCGCAGAGGACCCGTGCCTCAGCAAAGATCGCCCTTCCTGAGCGTGCACTTCATCTATTGTGTGTTTTTGTGAGAGCATGAGAAATGGAACCTAAACGTAACTCGGAGTGAGAAGCAGGCCTGTAAGGAAGGCTGCTGTGGACTCACCTCTTGTTTGAGGAGATTAGCACTGCTGTACCCTGTGTGCCTGGATGCCTAGTTACCAGGCTACTAACACCAAGAATCAATGCTATAGAGTTACTGCGCTTTAGTTAACATTGCCGTTCCTGAAGCCAGGGGAATTTGACAGTGCTCGTGGTTGAGAGCCCGGGGAAAGGGTCCCATACGTGAAATGGAGTGAGAAACAGGCCGGAGCGGAAGGCAGCTCTCAACTCACCTCTTGTTGATGAGGCTGGTACCCTTGCCCCGGGTGTGCCTGCAGGCCTAAAGCCAACCACCTAACTCAAAGGAACAACTCTGTAGAGAATTCCTGCTTCGGCTAAAGTAGCCATGCCGGAGGGTGGACGCATTTTGCTGTGTGCATGCGTGAGCGCACTGCAAGTGAGTCCACAACCATTTTCCGTGTGGGACTCAGGCCCCGGCAGAAGGCAGAACACGACTCCCCACTTGTTTCCTGAGGCTAGCACTGCGGCCCCACTTTTGCATGGAAGTCTAATAGCAAGCGTTCTTTTTTTTTTTTTTATTAAATTTTTTTATTGTTATGTTAATCCCCATACATTACATCGGTAGTTTTAGATATAGTGTTCCATGATTCATTGTTTGTGCATAACACCCAGTGCTCCATGCAGAACGTGCCCTCCTCAATACCCATCACCAGGCTAACCCATCCTCCCACCCCCCTCCCCTCTAGAACCCTCAGTTTGTTTTTCAGAGTCCATCGTCTCTCATGGTTCTTCTCTCCCTCCGATTTCTCCCCCTTCATTCTTCCCCTCCTGCTACATTCTTCTTCTTCTTTTTTTCTTTCTTAACATATATTGCATTATTTCTTTCAGAGGTACAGATCTGAGATTCAACAGTCTTGCACAATTCACAGCGCTTACCAGAACACATACCCTCCCCAGTGTCCATCACCCAGTCACCCCATCCCTCCCACCCCACCCCCCACTCCAGCAACCCTCAGGTTGTTTCCTGAGTTTAAGAATTCCTCATATCAGTGAGGTCATATGATACATGTCTTTCTCTGTTTGACTTATTTCGCTCAGCATTATACCCTCCAGTTCCATCCACGTCGTTGCAAATGGCAAGATCTCATTCCTTTTGATGGCTGCATAATATTCCTTTGTGTATATATATATATATATATATATATATATATATATACACACATATATATATATACCAAACTTCTTTATCCATTCATCTGTTGATGGACATCTTGGCTCTTTCCACAGTTTGGCTATGGTGGACATTAATAGCAAGCGTTCTACCTCGGAGAAACAACACTGAAGAGAAACCGTGCTTTAGCTACCGACGACCTCTGTGTGGGAGGAAGCAGTTTAGGGTGTACTGTGGGCGAGAGCCTGGGGACGGGTTCCGTTTCGTAAAATCGAGGGAGAGACAGGCCGGAGAGAAGGCAGCTCTCAACTCACACCATGGCTATGGGGCTCGTACCGTTGCCCCGGGTGTGTGTGCAGGCTTAATGAAAACCGCCTAACTCGAAGGAAAAACTCGGTGGAGAATCCATGCTTCAGCTAAAACAGCCGCTCCTGAGGGTGGAAGCATTTTGTTGTGTGCGTGCATGAGAGCCCTGCAAGGGAGTCCAAAGCTTTTTGCGAGTGAGACTCAGGCCCCAGCAGAAGGCAGAACACGACTCCCCCTGTGTTTCATCAAGCTAGCACTGCGGCCCCACTTTTGCATGGAAGTCTCATCACTAGCGTTCTAACTCAAAGAAACAACAGTGTAGAGAAATCGTGCTTTAGTTACTGTCGACCTCCAGGCGGAGGAAGCAGTATACAGGGTACCGTGGGTGAGAGCCTGGGGAACGGTTTCCATACGTGAAACCGAGGGAGAAACCGTTCCGGGCAGAAGGCACCTCTGGACTCAGCTCTTGCTACCTGAAGCTAACACTACTGCTCCATGTGTGCTTGGAATGCTCCGTGCTCAACACTGCCTTGGAAGGAACAAGCCTGTAAAGAATCCCAGCTGCAGCTCATTCGCCTACCAGGCTACTAAGGCCACGAAGCAATGGTGTATAGTTACTGCCCTTTATGTAACATTGCCGTTCCTGAAGTCGGAGGAATTTTACCGTGCTCCTGTAGGAGAAACCGGGAAAGGGTCCCATACGTGAAACGGAGTGAGAAACGGGCCGGTGTGGAAGGGAGCTCTAAACTCACCTCTTGTTTCTGATGCTAGTACCCTTGCCCCGGGGGTGCCTGCAGGCCTAAAGCCAACCACCTAACTCAAGGGAACAACTCTTTAGAGAACTCCTGCTTCGGCTAAAAGAGCCATGCCTGAGGGTGGACGCATTTTGCTGTGTGCAAGGGTGAGCGCCCTGCAGCTGAGTCCCAAACCATTTTCTGTGTGAGACTCAGGCCCCGGAGGAAAGCAGAACACGACTCCCCACTTGTTTCATGAAGCTAGCACTGCGGCCCCACTTTTGCATGGAAGTCTAATCGCTAGCGTTCTAACTCGGAGAAACAACACTAGAGAACCCGTGCTTTAGGTACCGTCGACCTCTGTGTGGGAGGAAGCGGTTTAGGGTGTACTGTGGGTGAGAGCCTGAGGACGGGTTCCATTTCGGAAAATCGGGGGAGGGACAGGCCGGTACACAAGGCAGCTCTCCGCTCACACCATGGTTATGGGGCTAGTACCGTTGCCCCGGGTGTGCGTGCAGGCTTAAAGACAACCACCTCACTCGAAGGAAAACCTTGGGAGAGAATCCATGCTTCAGCTAAAACAGCCACTCCAGAGGGTGGGGAAGCATTTTGTTGTGTGCGTGCGTGAGAGCCCTGCAAGGGAGTCCAAAGCTTTTTGCGAGTGAGACTCAGGCCCCAGCAGAAGGCAGAACACGACTCGCCATGTGTTTCGTCAAGCTAGCACTGCGGCCCCACTTTTGCCTGGAAGTCTCATCGCTAGCGTTCAAACTCGAAGAAACAACAGTGCAGAGAAAGCGTGCTTTAGCTACCGTCGACCTCTCTGTGTGAGAAAGCAGTTTACGCTGCACTGTGGGTGAGAGCCTGGGGACAGGTTCCATAGGTAAAATCGAGGGAGAGACAGGCCAGTGCAGAAGGCAGCTGTCAACTCACCTCGTGTTTACGAGGCTAGTGCAGTTGCCCCGGGTGTGCCTGCAGGCCTAAAGCCAAGCACCTAAGTCGAAGGAACAACTCTGTAGAGAATTCCTGCTTCAGCGAACATAGGCATTCCTGAGGCTGGAAGCATTTTGCTGTGTGCCTGCGTGAGAGAAGTGCAATGGAGTCCCAAACCATTTTCCGTGTGAGACTCAGGCCCCGGGAGAAGGGAGGACACGCCTCCCCACTTGTTTCATGAAGTTAGCACTGCGGCCCCACTTTTGCATGGAAGTCTAATCGCTAGCGTTGTAACTCGGAGAAACAACACGGTAGAGAAACCGTGCTTTAGCTACCGTCGACCTCTGTGGGAGGAAGCAGTATAGGGTGTACTGTGGGTGAGAGCCTGGGGACGGGTTCCATTTCGTAAAATCGGGGGAGAGACAGGCCGGTACACAAGGCAGCCCTCCACTCATACCATGGCTATGGGGCTAGTACCGTTACCCCGGCTGTGCGTGCAGGCTTAAAGACAACCACCTAACTCGAAGGAAAAACTTGGGAGAGAATCCATGCTTCAGCTAAAACAGCCACTCCAGAGGGTGGGGAAGCGTTTTGTTGTGTGCGTGCGTGAGAGCCCTGCAAGGGAGTCCAAAGCTTTTTGCGAGTGAGACTCAGGCCCCAGCAGAAGGCAGAACACGACTCGCCATGTGTTTCATCAAGCTAGCACTGCGGCCCCACTTTCGCATGGAAGTCTAATCGCTAGCGTTCTAACTCGAAGAAACAACACGGTAGAGAAACCGTGCTTTAGCTACCATCCACGTCTCTGAGGGAGGAAGCAGTTTCCAGGCTACCGTGGGTGAGAGCCTGGGGAACGGGTTCCTTACGTGAGACCGAGGGAGAAGAAGTCCGGGCCAGAAGGCACCTCTCGACTCAGCTCTTGTTACCTGAAGCTAACACTACCGCTCCGTGTGTGCATAGGAATGCCAAGTGCTCCACACTGATTTGGCAGAAAGAAGCCGGTCAAGAATCCCAGCTTCAGCTCATTCGCCTCTCCACAGGGTGGCAGCATTTTCAACTCTGCTTGAGTGCAAACCTGGGGAATGAGTCCCAGCAGAATTCCGAGGGAGAAATAAGCATGGGCAGGAGGCAGCTATCGACTCAACTCTTGTTTCGGGAAACTAGATCGGCTCTCCCGTGTGTGCGTGTAGTCCTAAGTGCCATCCACCCAACGCAAAGGAACAAAAGCGCAGAGGACCCGTGCCTCAGCAAAGATCGCCCTTCCTGAGCGTGCACTTCATCTATTGTGTGTTTTTGTGAGAGCATGAGAAATGGAACCTAAACGTAACTCGGAGTGAGAAGCAGGCCTGTAAGGAAGGCTGCTGTGGACTCACCTCTTGTTTGAGGAGATTAGCACTGCTGTACCCTGTGTGCCTGGATGCCTAGTTACCAGGCTACTAACACCAAGAATCAATGCTATAGAGTTACTGCGCTTTAGTTAACATTGCCGTTCCTGAAGCCAGGGGAATTTGACAGTGCTCGTGGTTGAGAGCCCGGGGAAAGGGTCCCATACGTGAAATGGAGTGAGAAACAGGCCGGAGCGGAAGGCAGCTCTCAACTCACCTCTTGTTGATGAGGCTGGTACCCTTGCCCCGGGTGTGCCTGCAGGCCTAAAGCCAACCACCTAACTCAAAGGAACAACTCTGTAGAGAATTCCTGCTTCGGCTAAAGTAGCCATGCCGGAGGGTGGACGCATTTTGCTGTGTGCATGCGTGAGCGCACTGCAAGTGAGTCCACAACCATTTTCCGTGTGGGACTCAGGCCCCGGCAGAAGGCAGAACACGACTCCCCACTTGTTTCCTGAGGCTAGCACTGCGGCCCCACTTTTGCATGGAAGTCTAATAGCAAGCGTTCTTTTTTTTTTTTTATTAAATTTTTTTATTGTTATGTTAATCCCCATACATTACATCGGTAGTTTTAGATATAGTGTTCCATGATTCATTGTTTGTGCATAAAACCCAGTGCTCCATGCAGAACGTGCCCTCCTCAATACCCATCACCAGGCTAACCCATCCTCCCACCCCCCTCCCCTCTAGAACCCTCAGTTTGTTTTTCAGAGTCCATCGTCTCTCATGGTTCTTCTCCCTCTCCGATTTCTCCCCCTTCATTCTTCCCCTCCTGCTACATTCTTCTTCTTCTTTTTTTCTTTCTTAACATATATTGCATTATTTCTTTCAGAGGTACAGATCTGAGATTCAACAGTCTTGCACAATTCACAGCGCTTACCAGAACACATACCCTCCCCAGTGTCCATCACCCAGTCACCCCATCCCTCCCACCCCACCCCCCACTCCAGCAACCCTCAGTTTGTTTCCTGAGTTTAAGAATTCCTCATATCAGTGAGGTCATATGATACATGTCTTTCTCTGTTTGACTTATTTCGCTCAGCATAATACCCTCCAGTTCCATCCACGTCGTTGCAAATGGCAAGATCTCATTCCTTTTGATGGCTGCATAATATTCCTTTGTGTGTGTGTGTGTATATATATATATATATATATATATATATATATATACCAAACTTCTTTATCCATTCATCTGTTGATGGACATCTTGGCTCTTTCCACAGTTTGGCTATGTTGGACATTAATAGCAAGCGTTCTACCTCGGAGAAACAACACTGAAGAGAAACCGTGCTTTAGCTACCGACGACCTCTGTGTGGGAGGAAGCAGTTTAGGGTGTACTGTGGGTGAGAGCCTGGGGACGGGTTCCCTTTCGTAAAATCGAGGGAGAGACAGGCCGGAGAGAAGGCAGCTCTCAACTCACACCATGGCTATGGGGCTCGTACCGTTGCCCCGGGTGTGTGTGCAGGCTTAATGGAAACCGCCTAACTCGAAGGAAAAACTCGGTGGAGAATCCATGCTTCAGCTAAAACAGCCGCTCCTGAGGGTGGAAGCATTTTGTTGTGTGCGTGCATGAGAGCCCTGCAAGGGAGTCCAAAGCTTTTTGCGAGTGAGACTCAGGCCCCAGCAGAAGGCAGAACACGACTCCCCCTGTGTTTCATCAAGCTAGCACTGCGGCCCCACTTTTGCATGGAAGTCTCATCACTAGCGTTCTAACTCAAAGAAGCAACAGTGTAGAGAAATCGTGCTTTAGTTACTGTCGACCTCCAGGCGGAGGAAGCAGTATACAGGGTACCGTGGGTGAGAGCCTGGGGAACGGTTTCCATACGTGAAACCGAGGGAGAAACCGTTCCGGGCAGAAGGCACCTCTGGACTCAGCTCTTGCTACCTGAAGCTAACACTACTGCTCCATGTGTGCTTGGAATGCTCCGTGCTCAACACTGCCTTGGAAGGAACAAGCCTGTAAAGAATCCCAGCTGCAGCTCATTCGCCTACCAGGCTACTAAGGCCACGAAGCAATGGTGTATAGTTACTGCCCTTTATGTAACATTGCCGTTCCTGAAGTCGGAGGAATTTTACCGTGCTCCTGTAGGAGAAACCGGGAAAGGGTCCCATACGTGAAACGGAGTGAGAAACGGGCCGGTGTGGAAGGGAGCTCTAAGCTCACCTCTTGTTTCTGATGCTAGTACCCTTGCCCCGGGGGTGCCTGCAGGCCTAAAGCCAACCACCTAACTCAAGGGAACAACTCTTTAGAGAACTCCTGCTTCGGCTAAAAGAGCCATGCCTGAGGGTGGACGCATTTTGCTGTGTGCAAGGGTGAGCGCCCTGCAGCTGAGTCCCAAACCATTTTCTGTGTGAGACTCAGGCCCCGGAGGAAAGCAGAACACGACTCCCCACTTGTTTCATGAAGCTAGCACTGCGGCCCCACTTTTGCATGGAAGTCTAATCGCTAGCGTTCTAACTCGGAGAAACAACACTAGAGAACCCGTGCTTTAGGTACCGTCGACCTCTGTGTGGGAGGAAGCGGTTTAGGGTGTACTGTGGGTGAGAGCCTGAGGACGGGTTCCATTTCGGAAAATCGGGGGAGGGACAGGCCGGTACACAAGGCAGCTCTCCGCTCACACCATGGTTATGGGGCTAGTACCGTTGCCCCGGGTGTGCGTGCAGGCTTAAAGACAACCACCTCACTCGAAGGAAAACCTTGGGAGAGAATCCATGCTTCAGCTAAAACAGCCACTCCAGAGGGTGGGGAAGCATTTTGTTGTGTGCGTGCGTGAGAGCCCTGCAAGGGAGTCCAAAGCTTTTTGCGAGTGAGACTCAGGCCCCAGCAGAAGGCAGAACACGACTCGCCATGTGTTTCGTCAAGCTAGCACTGCGGCCCCACTTTTGCCTGGAAGTCTCATCGCTAGCGTTCAAACTCGAAGAAACAACAGTGCAGAGAAAGCGTGCTTTAGCTACCGTCGACCTCTCTGTGTGAGAAAGCAGTTTACGCTGCACTGTGGGTGAGAGCCTGGGGACAGGTTCCATAGGTAAAATCGAGGGAGAGACAGGCCAGTGCAGAAGGCAGCTGTCAACTCACCTCGTGTTTACGAGGCTAGTGCAGTTGCCCCGGGTGTGCCTGCCGGCCTAAAGCCAAGCACCTAAGTCGAAGGAACAACTCTGTAGAGAATTCCTGCTTCAGCGAACATAGGCATTCCTGAGGCTGGAAGCATTTTGCTGTGTGCCTGCGTGAGAGAAGTGCAATGGAGTCCCAAACCATTTTCCGTGTGAGACTCAGGCCCCGGGAGAAGGGAGGACACGCCTCCCCACTTGTTTCATGAAGTTAGCACTGCGGCCCCACTTTTGCATGGAAGTCTAATCGCTAGCGTTGTAACTCGGAGAAACAACACGGTAGAGAAACCGTGCTTTAGCTACCGTCGACCTCTGTGGGAGGAAGCAGTATAGGGTGTACTGTGGGTGAGAGCCTGGGGACGGGTTCCATTTCGTAAAATCGGGGGAGAGACAGGCCGGTACACAAGGCAGCCCTCCACTCATACCATGGCTATGGGGCTAGTACCGTTACCCCGGCTGTGCGTGCAGGCTTAAAGACAACCACCTAACTCGAAGGAAAAACTTGGGAGAGAATCCATGCTTCAGCTAAAACAGCCACTCCAGAGGGTGGGGAAGCATTTTGTTGTGTGCGTGCGTGAGAGCCCTGCAAGGGAGTCCAAAGCTTTTTGCGAGTGAGACTCAGGCCCCAGCAGAAGGCAGAACACGACTCGCCATGTGTTTCATCAAGCTAGCACTGCGGCCCCACTTTCGCATGGAAGTCTAATCGCTAGCGTTCTAACTCGAAGAAACAACACGGTAGAGAAACCGTGCTTTAGCTACCATCCACGTCTCTGAGGGAGGAAGCAGTTTCCAGGCTACCGTGGGTGAGAGCCTGGGGAACGGGTTCCTTACGTGAGACCGAGGGAGAAGAAGTCCGGGCCAGAAGGCACCTCTCGACTCAGCTCTTGTTACCTGAAGCTAACACTACCGCTCCGTGTGTGCATAGGAATGCCAAGTGCTCCACACTGATTTGGCAGAAAGAAGCCGGTCAAGAATCCCAGCTTCAGCTCATTCGCCTCTCCACAGGGTGGCAGCATTTTCAACTCTGCTTGAGTGCAAACCTGGGGAATGAGTCCCAGCAGAATTCCGAGGGAGAAATAAGCATGGGCAGGAGGCAGCTATCGACTCAACTCTTGTTTCGGGAAACTAGATCGGCTCTCCCGTGTGTGCGTGTAGTCCTAAGTGCCATCCACCCAACGCAAAGGAACAAAAGCGCAGAGGACCCGTGCCTCAGCAAAGATCGCCCTTCCTGAGCGTGCACTTCATCTATTGTGTGTTTTTGTGAGAGCATGAGAAATGGAACCTAAACGTAACTCGGAGTGAGAAGCAGGCCTGTAAGGAAGGCTGCTGTGGACTCACCTCTTGTTTGAGGAGATTAGCACTGCTGTACCCTGTGTGCCTGGATGCCTAGTTACCAGGCTACTAACACCAAGAATCAATGCTATAGAGTTACTGCGCTTTAGTTAACATTGCCGTTCCTGAAGCCAGGGGAATTTGACAGTGCTCGTGGTTGAGAGCCCGGGGAAAGGGTCCCATACGTGAAATGGAGTGAGAAACAGGCCGGAGCGGAAGGCAGCTCTCAACTCACCTCTTGTTGATGAGGCTGGTACCCTTGCCCCGGGTGTGCCTGCAGGCCTAAAGCCAACCACCTAACTCAAAGGAACAACTCTGTAGAGAATTCCTGCTTCGGCTAAAGTAGCCATGCCGGAGGGTGGACGCATTTTGCTGTGTGCATGCATGAGCGCACTGCAAGTGAGTCCACAACCATTTTCCGTGTGGGACTCAGGCCCCGGCAGAAGGCAGAACACGACTCCCCACTTGTTTCCTGAGGCTAGCACTGCGGCCCCACTTTTGCATGGAAGTCTAATAGCAAGCGTTCTTTTTTTTTTTTTTATTAAATTTTTTTATTGTTATGTTAATCCCCATACATTACATCGGTAGTTTTAGATATAGTGTTCCATGATTCATTGTTTGTGCATAAAACCCAGTGCTCCATGCAGAACGTGCCCTCCTCAATACCCATCACCAGGCTAACCCATCCTCCCACCCCCCTCCCCTCTAGAACCCTCAGTTTGTTTTTCAGAGTCCATCGTCTCTCATGGTTCTTCTCCCCCTCCGATTTCTCCCCCTTCATTCTTCCCCTCCTGCTACATTCTTCTTCTTCTTTTTTTCTTTCTTAACATATATTGCATTATTTCTTTCAGAGGTACAGATCTGAGATTCAACAGTCTTGCACAATTCACAGCGCTTACCAGAACACATACCCTCCCCAGTGTCCATCACCCAGTCACCACATCCCTCCCACCCCACCCTCAGTTTGTTTCCTGAGTTTAAGAATTCCTCATATCAGTGAGGTCGTATGATACATGTCTTTCTCTGTTTGACTTATTTCGCTCAGCATAATACCCTCCAGTTCCATCCACGTCGTTGCAAATGGCAAGATCTCATTCCTTTGGATGGCTGCATAATATTCCATTGTGTATATATATATATATATATATATATATATGTATATATACATATATATACATATATATATATACCAAACTTCTTTATCCATTCATCTGTTGATGGACATCTTGGCTCTTTCCACAGTTTGGCTATGGTGGACATTAATAGCAAGCGTTCTACCTCGGAGAAACAACACTGAAGAGAAACCGTGCTTTAGCTACCGACGACCTCTGTGTGGGAGGAAGCAGTTTAGGGTGTACTGTCGGTGAGAGCCTGGGGACGGGTTCCGTTTCGTAAAATCGAGGGAGAGACAGGCCGGAGAGAAGGCAGCTCTCAACTCACACCATGGCTATGGGGCTCGTACCGTTGCCCCGGGTGTGTGTGCAGGCTTAATGAAAACCGCCTAACTCGAAGGAAAAACTCGGTGGAGAATCCATGCTTCAGCTAAAACAGCCGCTCCTGAGGGTGGAAGCATTTTGTTGTGTGCGTGCATGAGAGCCCTGCAAGGGAGTCCAAAGCTTTTTGCGAGTGAGACTCAGGCCCCAGCAGAAGGCAGAACACGACTCCCCCTGTGTTTCATCAAGCTAGCACTGCGGCCCCACTTTTGCATGGAAGTCTCATCACTAGCGTTCTAACTCAAAGAAACAACAGTGTAGAGAAATCGTGCTTTAGTTACTGTCGACCTCCAGGCGGAGGAAGCAGTATACAGGGTACCGTGGGTGAGAGCCTGGGGAACGGTTTCCATACGTGAAACCGAGGGAGAAACCGTTCCGGGCAGAAGGCACCTCTGGACTCAGCTCTTGCTACCTGAAGCTAACACTACTGCTCCATGTGTGCTTGGAATGCTCCGTGCTCAACACTGCCTTGGAAGGAACAAGCCTGTAAAGAATCCCAGCTGCAGCTCATTCGCCTACCAGGCTACTAAGGCCACGAAGCAATGGTGTATAGTTACTGCCCTTTATGTAACATTGCCGTTCCTGAAGTCGGAGGAATTTTACAGTGCTCCTGTAGGAGAGACCGGGAAAGGGTCCCATACGTGAAACGGAGTGAGAAACGGGCCGGTGTGGAAGGGAGCTCTAAACTCACCTCTTGTTTCTGATGCTAGTACCCTTGCCCCGGGGGTGCCTGCAGGCCTAAAGCCAACCACCTAACTCAAGGGAACAACTCTTTAGAGAACTCCTGCTTCGGCTAAAAGAGCCATGCCTGAGGGTGGACGCATTTTGCTGTGTGCAAGGGTGAGCGCCCTGCAGCTGAGTCCCAAACCATTTTCTGTGTGAGACTCAGGCCCCGGAGGAAAGCAGAACACGACTCCCCACTTGTTTCATGAAGCTAGCACTGCGGCCCCACTTTTGCATGGAAGTCTAATCGCTAGCGTTCTAACTCGGAGAAACAACACTAGAGAACCCGTGCTTTAGGTACCGTCGACCTCTGTGTGGGAGGAAGCAGTTTAGGGTGTACTGTGGGTGAGAGCCTGAGGACGGGTTCCATTTCGGAAAATCGGGGGAGGGACAGGCCGGTACACAAGGCAGCTCTCCGCTCACACCATGGTTATGGGGCTAGTACCGTTGCCCCGGGTGTGCGTGCAGGCTTAAAGACAACCACCTCACTCGAAGGAAAACCTTGGGAGAGAATCCATGCTTCAGCTAAAACAGCCACTCCAGAGGGTGGGGAAGCATTTTGTTGTGTGCGTGCGTGAGAGCCCTGCAAGGGAGTCCAAAGCTTTTTGCGAGTGAGACTCAGGCCCCAGCAGAAGGCAGAACACGACTCGCCATGTGTTTCGTCAAGCTAGCACTGCGGCCCCAATTTGCCTGGAAGTCTCATCGCTAGCGTTCAAACTCAAAGAAACAACAGTGTAGAGAAAGCGTGCTTTAGCTACCGTCGACCTCTCTGTGTGAGAAAGCAGTTTACGCTGCACTGTGGGTGAGAGCCTGGGGACAGGTTCCATAGGTAAAATCGAGGGAGAGACAGGCCAGTGCAGAAGGCAGCTGTCAACTCACCTCGTGTTTACGAGGCTAGTGCAGTTGCCCCGGGTGTGCCTGCAGGCCTAAAGCCAAGCACCTAAGTCGAAGGAACAACTCTGTAGAGAATTCCTGCTTCAGCGAACATAGGCATTCCTGAGGCTGGAAGCATTTTGCTGTGTGCCTGCGTGAGAGAAGTGCAATGGAGTCCCAAACCATTTTCCGTGTGAGACTCAGGCCCCGGGAGAAGGGAGGACACGCCTCCCCACTTGTTTCATGAAGTTAGCACTGCGGCCCCACTTTTGCATGGAAGTCTAATCGCTAGCGTTGTAACTCGGAGAAACAACACGGTAGAGAAACCGTGCTTTAGCTACCGTCGACCTCTGTGGGAGGAAGCAGTATAGGGTGTACTGTGGGTGAGAGCCTGGGGACGGGTTCCATTTCGTAAAATCGGGGGAGAGACAGGCCGGTACACAAGGCAGCCCTCCACTCATACCATGGCTATGGGGCTAGTACCGTTACCCCGGCTGTGCGTGCAGGCTTAAAGACAACCACCTAACTCGAAGGAAAAACTTGGGAGAGAATCCATGCTTCAGCTAAAACAGCCACTCCAGAGGGTGGGGAAGCGTTTTGTTGTGTGCGTGCGTGAGAGCCCTGCAAGGGAGTCCAAAGCTTTTTGCGAGTGAGACTCAGGCCCCAGCAGAAGGCAGAACACGACTCGCCATGTGTTTCATCAAGCTAGCACTGCGGCCCCACTTTCGCATGGAAGTCTAATCGCTAGCGTTCTAACTCGGAGAAACAACACGGTAGAGAAACCGTGCTTTAGCTACCATCCACGTCTCTGAGGGAGGAAGCAGTTTCCAGGCTACCGTGGGTGAGAGCCTGGGGAACGGGTTCCTTACGTGAGACCGAGGGAGAAGAAGTCCGGGCCAGAAGGCACCTCTCGACTCAGCTCTTGTTACCTGAAGCTAACACTACCGCTCCGTGTGTGCATAGGAATGCCAAGTGCTCCACACTGATTTGGCAGAAAGAAGCCGGTCAAGAATCCCAGCTTCAGCTCATTCGCCTCTCCACAGGGTGGCAGCATTTTCAACTCTGCTTGAGTGCAAACCTGGGGAATGAGTCCCAGCAGAATTCCGAGGGAGAAATAAGCATGGGCAGGAGGCAGCTATCGACTCAACTCTTGTTTCGGGAAACTAGATCGGCTCTCCCGTGTGTGCGTGTAGTCCTAAGTGCCATCCACCCAACGCAAAGGAACAAAAGCGCAGAGGACCCGTGCCTCAGCAAAGATCGCCCTTCCTGAGCGTGCACTTCATCTATTGTGTGTTTTTGTGAGAGCATGAGAAATGGAACCTAAACGTAACTCGGAGTGAGAAGCAGGCCTGTAAGGAAGGCTGCTGTGGACTCACCTCTTGTTTGAGGAGATTAGCACTGCTGTACCCTGTGTGCCTGGATGCCTAGTTACCAGGCTACTAACACCAAGAATCAATGCTATAGAGTTACTGCGCTTTAGTTAACATTGCCGTTCCTGAAGCCAGGGGAATTTGACAGTGCTCGTGGTTGAGAGCCCGGGGAAAGGGTCCCATACGTGAAATGGAGTGAGAAACAGGCCGGAGCGGAAGGCAGCTCTCAACTCACCTCTTGTTGATGAGGCTGGTACCCTTGCCCCGGGTGTGCCTGCAGGCCTAAAGCCAACCACCTAACTCAAAGGAACAACTCTGTAGAGAATTCCTGCTTCGGCTAAAGTAGCCATGCCGGAGGGTGCACGCATTTTGCTGTGTGCATGCGTGAGCGCACTGCAAGTGAGTCCACAACCATTTTCCGTGTGGGACTCAGGCCCCGGCAGAAGGCAGAACACGACTCCCCACTTGTTTCCTGAGGCTAGCACTGCGGCCCCACTTTTGCATGGAAGTCTAATAGCAAGCGTTCTTTTTTTTTTTTATTAAATTTTTTTATTGTTATGTTAATCCCCATACATTACATCGGTAGTTTTAGATATAGTGTTCCATGATTCATTGTTTGTGCATAACACCCAGTGCTCCATGCAGAACGTGCCCTCCTCAATACCCATCACCAGGCTAACCCATCCTCCCACCCCCCTCCCCTCTAGAACCCTCAGTTTGTTTTTCAGAGTCCATCGTCTCTCATGGTTCTTCTCCCCCTCCGATTTCTCCCCCTTCATTCTTCCCCTCCTGCTACATTCTTCTTCTTCTTTTTTTCTTTCTTAACATATATTGCATTATTTCTTTCAGAGGTACAGATCTGAGATTCAACAGTCTTGCACAATTCACAGCGCTTACCAGAACACATACCCTCCCCAGTGTCCATCACCCAGTCACCCCATCCCTCCCACCCCACCCTCAGTTTGTTTCCTGAGTTTAAGAATTCCTCATATCAGTGAGGTCATATGATACATGTCTTTCTCTGTTTGACTTATTTCGCTCAGCATAATACCCTCCAGTTCCATCCACGTCGTTGCAAATGGCAAGATCTCATTCCTTTTGATGGCTGCATAATATTCCTTTGTGTGTGTGTGTGTGTGTGTATATATATATATATATATATATATATATATATATATATACATATATATATATACCAAACTTCTTTATCCATTCATCTGTTGATGGACATCTTGGCTCTTTCCACAGTTTGGCTATGGTGGACATTAATAGCAAGCGTTCTACCTCGGAGAAACAACACTGAAGAGAAACCGTGCTTTAGCTACCGACGACCTCTGTGTGGGAGGAAGCAGTTTAGGGTGTACTGTGGGCGAGAGCCTGGGGACGGGTTCCGTTTCGTAAAATCGAGGGAGAGACAGGCCGGAGAGAAGGCAGCTCTCAACTCACACCATGGCTATGGGGCTCGTACCGTTGCCCCGGGTGTGTGTGCAGGCTTAATGAAAACCGCCTAACTCGAAGGAAAAACTCGGTGGAGAATCCATGCTTCAGCTAAAACAGCCGCTCCTGAGGGTGGAAGCATTTTGTTGTGTGCGTGCATGAGAGCCCTGCAAGGGAGTCCAAAGCTTTTTGCGAGTGAGACTCAGGCCCCAGCAGAAGGCAGAACACGACTCCCCCTGTGTTTCATCAAGCTAGCACTGCGGCCCCACTTTTGCATGGAAGTCTCATCACTAGCGTTCTAACTCAAAGAAACAACAGTGTAGAGAAATCGTGCTTTAGTTACTGTCGACCTCCAGGCGGAGGAAGCAGTATACAGGGTACCGTGGGTGAGAGCCTGGGGAACGGTTTCCATACGTGAAACCGAGGGAGAAACCGTTCCGGGCAGAAGGCACCTCTGGACTCAGCTCTTGCTACCTGAAGCTAACACTACTGCTCCATGTGTGCTTGGAATGCTCCGTGCTCAACACTGCCTTGGAAGGAACAAGCCTGTAAAGAATCCCAGCTGCAGCTCATTCGCCTACCAGGCTACTAAGGCCACGAAGCAATGGTGTATAGTTACTGCCCTTTATGTAACATTGCCGTTCCTGAAGTCAGAGGAATTTTACAGTGCTCCTGTAGGAGAGACCGGGAAAGGGTCCCATACGTGAAACGGAGTGAGAAACGGGCCGGTGTGGAAGGGAGCTCTAAACTCACCTCTTGTTTCTGATGCTAGTACCCTTGCCCCGGGGGTGCCTGCAGGCCTAAAGCCAACCACCTAACTCAAGGGAACAACTCTTTAGAGAACTCCTGCTTCGGCTAAAAGAGCCATGCCTGAGGGTGGACGCATTTTGCTGTGTGCAAGGGTGAGCGCCCTGCAGCTGAGTCCCAAACCATTTTCTGTGTGAGACTCAGGCCCCGGAGGAAAGCAGAACATGACTCCCCACTTGTTTCATGAAGCTAGCACTGCGGCCCCACTTTTGCATGGAAGTCTAATCGCTAGCGTTCTAACTCGGAGAAACAACACTAGAGAACCCGTGCTTTAGGTACCGTCGACCTCTGTGTGGGAGGAAGCAGTTTAGGGTGTACTGTGGGTGAGAGCCTGAGGACGGGTTCCATTTCGGAAAATCGGGGGAGGGACAGGCCGGTACACAAGGCAGCTCTCCGCTCACACCATGGTTATGGGGCTAGTACCGTTGCCCCGGGTGTGCGTGCAGGCTTAAAGACAACCACCTCACTCGAAGGAAAACCTTGGGAGAGAATCCATGCTTCAGCTAAAACAGCCACTCCAGAGGGTGGGGAAGCATTTTGTTGTGTGCGTGCGTGAGAGCCCTGCAAGGGAGTCCAAAGCTTTTTGCGAGTGAGACTCAGGCCCCAGCAGAAGGCAGAACACGACTCGCCATGTGTTTCGTCAAGCTAGCACTGCGGCCCCACTTTTGCCTGGAAGTCTCATCGCTAGCGTTCAAACTCGAAGAAACAACAGTGTAGAGAAAGCGTGCTTTAGCTACCGTCGACCTCTCTGTGTGAGAAAGCAGTTTACGCTGCACTGTGGGTGAGAGCCTGGGGACAGGTTCCATAGGTAAAATCGAGGGAGAGACAGGCCAGTGCAGAAGGCAGCTGTCAACTCACCTCGTGTTTACGAGGCTAGTGCAGTTGCCCCGGGTGTGCCTGCAGGCCTAAAGCCAAGCACCTAAGCCGAAGGAACAACTCTGTAGAGAATTCCTGCTTCAGCGAACATAGGCATTCCTGAGGCTGGAAGCATTTTGCTGTGTGCCTGCGTGAGAGAAGTGCAATGGAGTCCCAAACCATTTTCCGTGTGAGACTCAGGCCCCGGGAGAAGGGAGGACACGCCTCCCCACTTGTTTCATGAAGTTAGCACTGCGGCCCCACTTTTGCATGGAAGTCTAATCGCTAGCGTTGTAACTCGGAGAAACAACACGGTAGAGAAACCGTGCTTTAGCTACCGTCGACCTCTGTGGGAGGAAGCAGTATAGGGTGTACTGTGGGTGAGAGCCTGGGGACGGGTTCCATTTCGTAAAATCGGGGGAGAGACAGGCCGGTACACAAGGCAGCCCTCCACTCATACCATGGCTATGGGGCTAGTACCGTTACCCCGGCTGTGCGTGCAGGCTTAAAGACAACCACCTAACTCGAAGGAAAAACTTGGGAGAGAATCCATGCTTCAGCTAAAACAGCCACTCCAGAGGGTGGGGAAGCGTTTTGTTGTGTGCGTGCGTGAGAGCCCTGCAAGGGAGTCCAAAGCTTTTTGCGAGTGAGACTCAGGCCCCAGCAGAAGGCAGAACACGACTCGCCATGTGTTTCATCAAGCTAGCACTGCGGCCCCACTTTCGCATGGAAGTCTAATCGCTAGCGTTCTAACTCGGAGAAACAACACGGTAGAGAAACCGTGCTTTAGCTACCATCCACGTCTCTGAGGGAGGAAGCAGTTTCCAGGCTACCGTGGGTGAGAGCCTGGGGAACGGGTTCCTTACGTGAGACCGAGGGAGAAGAAGTCCGGGCCAGAAGGCACCTCTCGACTCAGCTCTTGTTACCTGAAGCTAACACTACCGCTCCGTGTGTGCATAGGAATGCCAAGTGCTCCACACTGATTTGGCAGAAAGAAGCCGGTCAAGAATCCCAGCTTCAGCTCATTCGCCTCTCCACAGGGTGGCAGCATTTTCAACTCTGCTTGAGTGCAAACCTGGGGAATGAGTCCCAGCAGAATTCCGAGGGAGAAATAAGCATGGGCAGGAGGCAGCTATCGACTCAACTCTTGTTTCGGGAAACTAGATCGGCTCTCCCGTGTGTGCGTGTAGTCCTAAGTGCCATCCACCCAACGCAAAGGAACAAAAGCGCAGAGGACCCGTGCCTCAGCAAAGATCGCCCTTCCTGAGCGTGCACTTCATCTATTGTGTGTTTTTGTGAGAGCATGAGAAATGGAACCTAAACGTAACTCGGAGTGAGAAGCAGGCCTGTAAGGAAGGCTGCTGTGGACTCACCTCTTGTTTGAGGAGATTAGCACTGCTGTACCCTGTGTGCCTGGATGCCTAGTTACCAGGCTACTAACACCAAGAATCAATGCTATAGAGTTACTGCGCTTTAGTTAACATTGCCGTTCCTGAAGCCAGGGGAATTTGACAGTGCTCGTGGTTGAGAGCCCGGGGAAAGGGTCCCATACGTGAAATGGAGTGAGAAACAGGCCGGAGCGGAAGGCAGCTCTCAACTCACCTCTTGTTGATGAGGCTGGTACCCTTGCCCCGGGTGTGCCTGCAGGCCTAAAGCCAACCACCTAACTCAAAGGAACAACTCTGTAGAGAATTCCTGCTTCGGCTAAAGTAGCCATGCCGGAGGGTGCACGCATTTTGCTGTGTGCATGCGTGAGCGCACTGCAAGTGAGTCCACAACCATTTTCCGTGTGGGACTCAGGCCCCGGCAGAAGGCAGAACACGACTCCCCACTTGTTTCCTGAGGCTAGCACTGCGGCCCCACTTTTGCATGGAAGTCTAATAGCAAGCGTTCTTTTTTTTTTTTTATTAAATTTTTTTATTGTTATGTTAATCCCCATACATTACATCGGTAGTTTTAGATATAGTGTTCCATGATTCATTGTTTGTGCATAACACCCAGTGCTCCATGCAGAACGTGCCCTCCTCAATACCCATCACCAGGCTAACCCATCCTCCCACCCCCCTCCCCTCTAGAACCCTCAGTTTGTTTTTCAGAGTCCATCGTCTCTCATGGTTCTTCTCCCCCTCCGATTTCTCCCCCTTCATTCTTCCCCTCCTGCTACATTCTTCTTCTTCTTTTTTTCTTTCTTAACATATATTGCATTATTTCTTTCAGAGGTACAGATCTGAGATTCAACAGTCTTGCACAATTCACAGCGCTTACCAGAACACATACCCTCCCCAGTGTCCATCACCCAGTCACCCCATCCCTCCCACCCCACCCTCAGTTTGTTTCCTGAGTTTAAGAATTCCTCATATCAGTGAGGTCATATGATACATGTCTTTCTCTGTTTGACTTATTTCGCTCAGCATAATACCCTCCAGTTCCATCCACGTCGTTGCAAATGGCAAGATCTCATTCCTTTTGATGGCTGCATAATATTCCTTTGTGTGTGTGTGTGTATATATATATATATATATATATATATATATATATACCAAACTTCTTTATCCATTCATCTGTTGATGGACATCTTGGCTCTTTCCACAGTTTGGCTATGGTGGACATTAATAGCAAGCGTTCTACCTCGGAGAAACAACACTGAAGAGAAACCGTGCTTTAGCTACCGACGACCTCTGTGTGGGAGGAAGCAGTTTAGGGTGTACTGTGGGCGAGAGCCTGGGGACGGGTTCCGTTTCGTAAAATCGAGGGAGAGACAGGCCGGAGAGAAGGCAGCTCTCAACTCACACCATGGCTATGGGGCTCGTACCGTTGCCCCGGGTGTGTGTGCAGGCTTAATGAAAACCGCCTAACTCGAAGGAAAAACTCGGTGGAGAATCCATGCTTCAGCTAAAACAGCCGCTCCTGAGGGTGGAAGCATTTTGTTGTGTGCGTGCATGAGAGCCCTGCAAGGGAGTCCAAAGCTTTTTGCGAGTGAGACTCAGGCCCCAGCAGAAGGCAGAACACGACTCCCCCTGTGTTTCATCAAGCTAGCACTGCGGCCCCACTTTTGCATGGAAGTCTCATCACTAGCGTTCTAACTCAAAGAAACAACAGTGTAGAGAAATCGTGCTTTAGTTACTGTCGACCTCCAGGCGGAGGAAGCAGTATACAGGGTACCGTGGGTGAGAGCCTGGGGAACGGTTTCCATACGTGAAACCGAGGGAGAAACCGTTCCGGGCAGAAGGCACCTCTGGACTCAGCTCTTGCTACCTGAAGCTAACACTACTGCTCCATGTGTGCTTGGAATGCTCCGTGCTCAACACTGCCTTGGAAGGAACAAGCCTGTAAAGAATCCCAGCTGCAGCTCATTCGCCTACCAGGCTACTAAGGCCACGAAGCAATGGTGTATAGTTACTGCCCTTTATGTAACATTGCCGTTCCTGAAGTCGGAGGAATTTTACAGTGCTCCTGTAGGAGAGACCGGGAAAGGGTCCCATACGTGAAACGGAGTGAGAAACGGGCCGGTGTGGAAGGGAGCTCTAAACTCACCTCTTGTTTCTGATGCTAGTACCCTTGCCCCGGGGGTGCCTGCAGGCCTAAAGCCAACCACCTAACTCAAGGGAACAACTCTTTAGAGAACTCCTGCTTCGGCTAAAAGAGCCATGCCTGAGGGTGGACGCATTTTGCTGTGTGCAAGGGTGAGCGCCCTGCAGCTGAGTCCCAAACCATTTTCTGTGTGAGACTCAGGCCCCGGAGGAAAGCAGAACACGACTCCCCACTTGTTTCATGAAGCTAGCACTGCGGCCCCACTTTTGCATGGAAGTCTAATCGCTAGCGTTCTAACTCGGAGAAACAACACTAGAGAACCCGTGCTTTAGGTACCGTCGACCTCTGTGTGGGAGGAAGCAGTTTAGGGTGTACTGTGGGTGAGAGCCTGAGGACGGGTTCCATTTCGGAAAATCGGGGGAGGGACAGGCCGGTACACAAGGCAGCTCTCCGCTCACACCATGGTTATGGGGCTAGTACCGTTGCCCCGGGTGTGCGTGCAGGCTTAAAGACAACCACCTCACTCGAAGGAAAACCTTGGGAGAGAATCCATGCTTCAGCTAAAACAGCCACTCCAGAGGGTGGGGAAGCATTTTGTTGTGTGCGTGCGTGAGAGCCCTGCAAGGGAGTCCAAAGCTTTTTGCGAGTGAGACTCAGGCCCCAGCAGAAGGCAGAACACGACTCGCCATGTGTTTCGTCAAGCTAGCACTGCGGCCCCACTTTTGCCTGGAAGTCTCATCGCTAGCGTTCAAACTCGAAGAAACAACAGTGTAGAGAAAGCGTGCTTTAGCTACCGTCGACCTCTCTGTGTGAGAAAGCAGTTTACGCTGCACTGTGGGTGAGAGCCTGGGGACAGGTTCCATAGGTAAAATCGAGGGAGAGACAGGCCAGTGCAGAAGGCAGCTGTCAACTCACCTCGTGTTTACGAGGCTAGTGCAGTTGCCCCGGGTGTGCCTGCAGGCCTAAAGCCAAGCACCTAAGTCGAAGGAACAACTCTGTAGAGAATTCCTGCTTCAGCGAACATAGGCATTCCTGAGGCTGGAAGCATTTTGCTGTGTGCCTGCGTGAGAGAAGTGCAATGGAGTCCCAAACCATTTTCCGTGTGAGACTCAGGCCCCGGGAGAAGGGAGGACACGCCTCCCCACTTGTTTCATGAAGTTAGCACTGCGGCCCCACTTTTGCATGGAAGTCTAATCGCTAGCGTTGTAACTCGGAGAAACAACACGGTAGAGAAACCGTGCTTTAGCTACCGTCGACCTCTGTGGGAGGAAGCAGTATAGGGTGTACTGTGGGTGAGAGCCTGGGGACGGGTTCCATTTCGTAAAATCGGGGAAGAGACAGGCCGGTACACAAGGCAGCCCTCCACTCATACCATGGCTATGGGGCTAGTACCGTTACCCCGGCTGTGCGTGCAGGCTTAAAGACAACCACCTAACTCGAAGGAAAAACTTGGGAGAGAATCCATGCTTCAGCTAAAACAGCCACTCCAGAGGGTGGGGAAGCGTTTTGTTGTGTGCGTGCGTGAGAGCCCTGCAAGGGAGTCCAAAGCTTTTTGCGAGTGAGACTCAGGCCCCAGCAGAAGGCAGAACACGACTCCCCCTGTGTTTCGTCAAGCTAGCACTGCGGCCCCACTTTCGCATGGAAGTCTAATCGCTAGCGTTCTAACTCGAAGAAACAACACGGTAGAGAAACCGTGCTTTAGCTACCATCCACGTCTCTGAGGGAGGAAGCAGTTTCCAGGCTACCGTGGGTGAGAGCCTGGGGAACGGGTTCCTTACGTGAGACCGAGGGAGAAGAAGTCCGGGCCAGAAGGCACCTCTCGACTCAGCTCTTGTTACCTGAAGCTAACACTACCGCTCCGTGTGTGCATAGGAATGCCAAGTGCTCCACACTGATTTGGCAGAAAGAAGCCGGTCAAGAATCCCAGCTTCAGCTCATTCGCCTCTCCACAGGGTGGCAGCATTTTCAACTCTGCTTGAGTGCAAACCTGGGGAATGAGTCCCAGCAGAATTCCGAGGGAGAAATAAGCATGGGCAGGAGGCAGCTATCGACTCAACTCTTGTTTCGGGAAACTAGATCGGCTCTCCCGTGTGTGCGTGTAGTCCTAAGTGCCATCCACCCAACGCAAAGGAACAAAAGCGCAGAGGACCCGTGCCTCAGCAAAGATCGCCCTTCCTGAGCGTGCACTTCATCTATTGTGTGTTTTTGTGACAGCATGAGAAATGGAACCTAAACGTAACTCGGAGTGAGAAGCAGGCCTGTAAGGAAGGCTGCTGTGGACTCACCTCTTGTTTGAGGAGATTAGCACTGCTGTACCCTGTGTGCCTGGATGCCTAGTTACCAGGCTACTAACACCAAGAATCAATGCTATAGAGTTACTGCGCTTTAGTTAACATTGCCGTTCCTGAAGCCAGGGGAATTTGACAGTGCTCGTGGTTGAGAGCCCGGGGAAAGGGTCCCATACGTGAAATGGAGTGAGAAACAGGCCGGAGCGGAAGGCAGCTCTCAACTCACCTCTTGTTGATGAGGCTGGTACCCTTGCCCCGGGTGTGCCTGCAGGCCTAAAGCCAACCACCTAACTCAAAGGAACAACTCTGTAGAGAATTCCTGCTTCGGCTAAAGTAGCCATGCCGGAGGGTGCACGCATTTTGCTGTGTGCATGCGTGAGCGCACTGCAAGTGAGTCCACAACCATTTTCCGTGTGGGACTCAGGCCCCGGCAGAAGGCAGAACACGACTCCCCACTTGTTTCCTGAGGCTAGCACTGCGGCCCCACTTTTGCATGGAAGTCTAATAGCAAGCGTTCTTTTTTTTTTTTTATTAAATTTTTTTATTGTTATGTTAATCCCCATACATTACATCGGTAGTTTTAGATATAGTGTTCCATGATTCATTGTTTGTGCATAACACCCAGTGCTCCATGCAGAACGTGCCCTCCTCAATACCCATCACCAGGCTAACCCATCCTCCCACCCCCCTCCCCTCTAGAACCCTCAGTTTGTTTTTCAGAGTCCATCGTCTCTCATGGTTCTTCTCCCCCTCCGATTTCTCCCCCTTCATTCTTCCCCTCCTGCTACATTCTTCTTCTTCTTTTTTTCTTTCTTAACATATATTGCATTATTTCTTTCAGAGGTACAGATCTGAGATTCAACAGTCTTGCACAATTCACAGCGCTTACCAGAACACATACCCTCCCCAGTGTCCATCACCCAGTCACCCCATCCCTCCCACCCCACCCTCAGTTTGTTTCCTGAGTTTAAGAATTCCTCATATCAGTGAGGTCATATGATACATGTCTTTCTCTGTTTGACTTATTTCGCTCAGCATAATACCCTCCAGTTCCATCCACGTCGTTGCAAATGGCAAGATCTCATTCCTTTTGATGGCTGCATAATATTCCTTTGTGTGTGTGTGTATATATATATATATATATATATATATATATATATACATATATATATATACCAAACTTCTTTATCCATTCATCTGTTGATGGACATCTTGGCTCTTTCCACAGTTTGGCTATGGTGGACATTAATAGCAAGCGTTCTACCTCGGAGAAACAACACTGAAGAGAAACCGTGCTTTAGCTACCGACGACCTCTGTGTGGGAGGAAGCAGTTTAGGGTGTACTGTGGGCGAGAGCCTGGGGACGGGTTCCGTTTCGTAAAATCGAGGGAGAGACAGGCCGGAGAGAAGGCAGCTCTCAACTCACACCATGGCTATGGGGCTCGTACCGTTGCCCCGGGTGTGTGTGCAGGCTTAATGAAAACCGCCTAACTCGAAGGAAAAACTCGGTGGAGAATCCATGCTTCAGCTAAAACAGCCGCTCCTGAGGGTGGAAGCATTTTGTTGTGTGCGTGCATGAGAGCCCTGCAAGGGAGTCCAAAGCTTTTTGCGAGTGAGACTCAGGCCCCAGCAGAAGGCAGAACACGACTCCCCCTGTGTTTCATCAAGCTAGCACTGCGGCCCCACTTTTGCATGGAAGTCTCATCACTAGCGTTCTAACTCAAAGAAACAACAGTGTAGAGAAATCGTGCTTTAGTTACTGTCGACCTCCAGGCGGAGGAAGCAGTATACAGGGTACCGTGGGTGAGAGCCTGGGGAACGGTTTCCATACGTGAAACCGAGGGAGAAACCGTTCCGGGCAGAAGGCACCTCTGGACTCAGCTCTTGCTACCTGAAGCTAACACTACTGCTCCATGTGTGCTTGGAATGCTCCGTGCTCAACACTGCCTTGGAAGGAACAAGCCTGTAAAGAATCCCAGCTGCAGCTCATTCGCCTACCAGGCTACTAAGGCCACGAAGCAATGGTGTATAGTTACTGCCCTTTATGTAACATTGCCGTTCCTGAAGTCGGAGGAATTTTACAGTGCTCCTGTAGGAGAGACCGGGAAAGGGTCCCATACGTGAAACGGAGTGAGAAACGGGCCGGTGTGGAAGGGAGCTCTAAACTCACCTCTTGTTTCTGATGCTAGTACCCTTGCCCCGGGGGTGCCTGCAGGCCTAAAGCCAACCACCTAACTCAAGGGAACAACTCTTTAGAGAACTCCTGCTTCGGCTAAAAGAGCCATGCCTGAGGGTGGACGCATTTTGCTGTGTGCAAGGGTGAGCGCCCTGCAGCTGAGTCCCAAACCATTTTCTGTGTGAGACTCAGGCCCCGGAGGAAAGCAGAACACGACTCCCCACTTGTTTCATGAAGCTAGCACTGCGGCCCCACTTTTGCATGGAAGTCTAATCGCTAGCGTTCTAACTCGGAGAAACAACACTAGAGAACCCGTGCTTTAGGTACCGTCGACCTCTGTGTGGGAGGAAGCGGTTTAGGGTGTACTGTGGGTGAGAGCCTGAGGACGGGTTCCATTTCGGAAAATCGGGGGAGGGACAGGCCGGTACACAAGGCAGCTCTCCGCTCACACCATGGTTATGGGGCTAGTACCGTTGCCCCGGGTGTGCGTGCAGGCTTAAAGACAACCACCTCACTCGAAGGAAAACCTTGGGAGAGAATCCATGCTTCAGCTAAAACAGCCACTCCAGAGGGTGGGGAAGCATTTTGTTGTGTGCGTGCGTGAGAGCCCTGCAAGGGAGTCCAAAGCTTTTTGCGAGTGAGACTCAGGCCCCAGCAGAAGGCAGAACACGACTCGCCATGTGTTTCGTCAAGCTAGCACTGCAGCCCCACTTTTGCCTGGAAGTCTCATCGCTAGCGTTCAAACTCAAAGAAACAACAGTGTAGAGAAAGCGTGCTTTAGCTACCGTCGACCTCTCTGTGTGAGAAAGCAGTTTACGCTGCACTGTGGGTGAGAGCCTGGGGACAGGTTCCATAGGTAAAATCGAGGGAGAGACAGGCCAGTGCAGAAGGCAGCTGTCAACTCACCTCGTGTTTACGAGGCTAGTGCAGTTGCCCCGGGTGTGCCTGCAGGCCTAAAGCCAAGCACCTAAGTCGAAGGAACAACTCTGTAGAGAATTCCTGCTTCAGCGAACATAGGCATTCCTGAGGCTGGAAGCATTTTGCTGTGTGCCTGCGTGAGAGAAGTGCAATGGAGTCCCAAACCATTTTCCGTGTGAGACTCAGGCCCCGGGAGAAGGGAGGACACGCCTCCCCACTTGTTTCATGAAGTTAGCACTGCGGCCCCACTTTTGCATGGAAGTCTAATCGCTAGCGTTGTAACTCGGAGAAACAACACGGTAGAGAAACCGTGCTTTAGCTACCGTCGACCTCTGTGGGAGGAAGCAGTATAGGGTGTACTGTGGGTGAGAGCCTGGGGACGGGTTCCATTTCGTAAAATCGGGGGAGAGACAGGCCGGTACACAAGGCAGCCCTCCACTCATACCATGGCTATGGGGCTAGTACCGTTACCCCGGCTGTGCGTGCAGGCTTAAAGACAACCACCTAACTCGAAGGAAAAACTTGGGAGAGAATCCATGCTTCAGCTAAAACAGCCACTCCAGAGGGTGGGGAAGCGTTTTGTTGTGTGCGTGCGTGAGAGCCCTGCAAGGGAGTCCAAAGCTTTTTGCGAGTGAGACTCAGGCCCCAGCAGAAGGCAGAACACGACTCGCCATGTGTTTCATCAAGCTAGCACTGCGGCCCCACTTTCGCATGGAAGTCTAATCGCTAGCGTTCTAACTCGAAGAAACAACACGGTAGAGAAACCGTGCTTTAGCTACCATCCACGTCTCTGAGGGAGGAAGCAGTTTCCAGGCTACCGTGGGTGAGAGCCTGGGGAACGGGTTCCTTACGTGAGACCGAGGGAGAAGAAGTCCGGGCCAGAAGGCACCTCTCGACTCAGCTCTTGTTACCTGAAGCTAACACTACCGCTCCGTGTGTGCATAGGAATGCCAAGTGCTCCACACTGATTTGGCAGAAAGAAGCCGGTCAAGAATCCCAGCTTCAGCTCATTCGCCTCTCCACAGGGTGGCAGCATTTTCAACTCTGCTTGAGTGCAAACCTGGGGAATGAGTCCCAGCAGAATTCCGAGGGAGAAATAAGCATGGGCAGGAGGCAGCTATCGACTCAACTCTTGTTTCGGGAAACTAGATCGGCTCTCCCGTGTGTGCGTGTAGTCCTAAGTGCCATCCACCCAACGCAAAGGAACAAAAGCGCAGAGGACCCGTGCCTCAGCAAAGATCGCCCTTCCTGAGCGTGCACTTCATCTATTGTGTGTCTTTGTAACAGCATGAGAAATGGAACCTAAACGTAACTCGGAGTGAGAAGCAGGCCTGTAAGGAAGGCTGCTGTGGACTCACCTCTTGTTTGAGGAGATTAGCACTGCTGTACCCTGTGTGCCTGGATGCCTAGTTACCAGGCTACTAACACCAAGAATCAATGCTATAGAGTTACTGCGCTTTAGTTAACATTGCCGTTCCTGAAGCCAGGGGAATTTGACAGTGCTCGTGGTTGAGAGCCCGGGGAAAGGGTCCCATACGTGAAATGGAGTGAGAAACAGGCCGGAGCGGAAGGCAGCTCTCAACTCACCTCTTGTTGATGAGGCTGGTACCCTTGCCCCGGGTGTGCCTGCAGGCCTAAAGCCAACCACCTAACTCAAAGGAACAACTCTGTAGAGAATTCCTGCTTCGGCTAAAGTAGCCATGCCGGAGGGTGCACGCATTTTGCTGTGTGCATGCGTGAGCGCACTGCAAGTGAGTCCACAACCATTTTCCGTGTGGGACTCAGGCCCCGGCAGAAGGCAGAACACGACTCCCCACTTGTTTCCTGAGGCTAGCACTGCGGCCCCACTTTTGCATGGAAGTCTAATAGCAAGCGTTCTTTTTTTTTTTTTTATTAAATTTTTTTATTGTTATGTTAATCCCCATACATTACATCGGTAGTTTTAGATATAGTGTTCCATGATTCATTGTTTGTGCATAACACCCAGTGCTCCATGCAGAACGTGCCCTCCTCAATACCCATCACCAGGCTAACCCATCCTCCCACCCCCCTCCCCTCTAGAACCCTCAGTTTGTTTTTCAGAGTCCATCGTCTCTCATGGTTCTTCTCCCCCTCCGATTTCTCCCCCTTCATTCTTCCCCTCCTGCTACATTCTTCTTCTTCTTTTTTTCTTTCTTAACATATATTGCATTATTTCTTTCAGAGGTACAGATCTGAGATTCAACAGTCTTGCACAATTCACAGCGCTTACCAGAACACATACCCTCCCCAGTGTCCATCACCCAGTCACCCCATCCCTCCCACCCCACCCTCAGTTTGTTTCCTGAGTTTAAGAATTCCTCATATCAGTGAGGTCATATGATACATGTCTTTCTCTGTTTGACTTATTTCGCTCAGCATAATACCCTCCAGTTCCATCCACGTCGTTGCAAATGGCAAGATCTCATTCCTTTTGATGGCTGCATAATATTCCTTTGTGTGTGTGTATATATATATATATATATATATATATATATATATATATATATATATACATATATATATATACCAAACTTCTTTATCCATTCATCTGTTGATGGACATCTTGGCTCTTTCCACAGTTTGGCTATGGTGGACATTAATAGCAAGCGTTCTACCTCGGAGAAACAACACTGAAGAGAAACCGTGCTTTAGCTACCGACGACCTCTGTGTGGGAGGAAGCAGTTTAGGGTGTACTGTGGGCGAGAGCCTGGGGACGGGTTCCGTTTCGTAAAATCGAGGGAGAGACAGGCCGGAGAGAAGGCAGCTCTCAACTCACACCATGGCTATGGGGCTCGTACCGTTGCCCCGGGTGTGTGTGCAGGCTTAATGAAAACCGCCTAACTCGAAGGAAAAACTCGGTGGAGAATCCATGCTTCAGCTAAAACAGCCGCTCCTGAGGGTGGAAGCATTTTGTTGTGTGCGTGCATGAGAGCCCTGCAAGGGAGTCCAAAGCTTTTTGCGAGTGAGACTCAGGCCCCAGCAGAAGGCAGAACACGACTCCCCCTGTGTTTCATCAAGCTAGCACTGCGGCCCCACTTTTGCATGGAAGTCTCATCACTAGCGTTCTAACTCAAAGAAACAACAGTGTAGAGAAATCGTGCTTTAGTTACTGTCGACCTCCAGGCGGAGGAAGCAGTATACAGGGTACCGTGGGTGAGAGCCTGGGGAACGGTTTCCATACGTGAAACCGAGGGAGAAACCGTTCCGGGCAGAAGGCACCTCTGGACTCAGCTCTTGCTACCTGAAGCTAACACTACTGCTCCATGTGTGCTTGGAATGCTCCGTGCTCAACACTGCCTTGGAAGGAACAAGCCTGTAAAGAATCCCAGCTGCAGCTCATTCGCCTACCAGGCTACTAAGGCCACGAAGCAATGGTGTATAGTTACTGCCCTTTATGTAACATTGCCGTTCCTGAAGTCGGAGGAATTTTACAGTGCTCCTGTAGGAGAGACCGGGAAAGGGTCCCATACGTGAAACGGAGTGAGAAACGGGCCGGTGTGGAAGGGAGCTCTAAACTCACCTCTTGTTTCTGATGCTAGTACCCTTGCCCCGGGGGTGCCTGCAGGCCTAAAGCCAACCACCTAACTCAAGGGAACAACTCTTTAGAGAACTCCTGCTTCGGCTAAAAGAGCCATGCCTGAGGGTGGACGCATTTTGCTGTGTGCAAGGGTGAGCGCCCTGCAGCTGAGTCCCAAACCATTTTCTGTGTGAGACTCAGGCCCCGGAGGAAAGCAGAACACGACTCCCCACTTGTTTCATGAAGCTAGCACTGCGGCCCCACTTTTGCATGGAAGTCTAATCGCTAGCGTTCTAACTCGGAGAAACAACACTAGAGAACCCGTGCTTTAGGTACCGTCGACCTCTGTGTGGGAGGAAGCAGTTTAGGGTGTACTGTGGGTGAGAGCCTGAGGACGGGTTCCATTTCGGAAAATCGGGGGAGGGACAGGCCGGTACACAAGGCAGCTCTCCGCTCACACCATGGTTATGGGGCTAGTACCGTTGCCCCGGGTGTGCGTGCAGGCTTAAAGACAACCACCTCACTCGAAGGAAAACCTTGGGAGAGAATCCATGCTTCAGCTAAAACAGCCACTCCAGAGGGTGGGGAAGCATTTTGTTGTGTGCGTGCGTGAGAGCCCTGCAAGGGAGTCCAAAGCTTTTTGCGAGTGAGACTCAGGCCCCAGCAGAAGGCAGAACACGACTCGCCATGTGTTTCGTCAAGCTAGCACTGCAGCCCCACTTTTGCCTGGAAGTCTCATCGCTAGCGTTCAAACTCGAAGAAACAACAGTGTAGAGAAAGCGTGCTTTAGCTACCGTCGACCTCTCTGTGTGAGAAAGCAGTTTACGCTGCACTGTGGGTGAGAGCCTGGGGACAGGTTCCATAGGTAAAATCGAGGGAGAGACAGGCCAGTGCAGAAGGCAGCTGTCAACTCACCTCGTGTTTACGAGGCTAGTGCAGTTGCCCCGGGTGTGCCTGCAGGCCTAAAGCCAAGTACCTAAGTCGAAGGAACAACTCTGTAGAGAATTCCTGCTTCAGCGAACATAGGCATTCCTGAGGCTGGAAGCATTTTGCTGTGTGCCTGCGTGAGAGAAGTGCAATGGAGTCCCAAACCATTTTCCGTGTGAGACTCAGGCCCCGGGAGAAGGGAGGACACGCCTCCCCACTTGTTTCATGAAGTTAGCACTGCGGCCCCACTTTTGCATGGAAGTCTAATCGCTAGCGTTGTAACTCGGAGAAACAACACGGTAGAGAAACCGTGCTTTAGCTACCGTCGACCTCTGTGGGAGGAAGCAGTATAGGGTGTACTGTGGGTGAGAGCCTGGGGACGGGTTCCATTTCGTAAAATCGGGGGAGAGACAGGCCGGTACACAAGGCAGCCCTCCACTCATACCATGGCTATGGGGCTAGTACCGTTACCCCGGCTGTGCGTGCAGGCTTAAAGACAACCACCTAACTCGAAGGAAAAACTTGGGAGAGAATCCATGCTTCAGCTAAAACAGCCACTCCAGAGGGTGGGGAAGCGTTTTGTTGTGTGCGTGCGTGAGAGCCCTGCAAGGGAGTCCAAAGCTTTTTGCGAGTGAGACTCAGGCCCCAGCAGAAGGCAGAACACGACTCGCCATGTGTTTCATCAAGCTAGCACTGCGGCCCCACTTTCGCATGGAAGTCTAATCGCTAGCGTTCTAACTCGGAGAAACAACACGGTAGAGAAACCGTGCTTTAGCTACCATCCACGTCTCTGAGGGAGGAAGCAGTTTCCAGGCTACCGTGGGTGAGAGCCTGGGGAACGGGTTCCTTACGTGAGACCGAGGGAGAAGAAGTCCGGGCCAGAAGGCACCTCTCGACTCAGCTCTTGTTACCTGAAGCTAACACTACCGCTCCGTGTGTGCATAGGAATGCCAAGTGCTCCACACTGATTTGGCAGAAAGAAGCCGGTCAAGAATCCCAGCTTCAGCTCATTCGCCTCTCCACAGGGTGGCAGCATTTTCAACTCTGCTTGAGTGCAAACCTGGGGAATGAGTCCCAGCAGAATTCCGAGGGAGAAATAAGCATGGGCAGGAGGCAGCTATCGACTCAACTCTTGTTTCGGGAAACTAGATCGGCTCTCCCGTGTGTGCGTGTAGTCCTAAGTGCCATCCACCCAACGCAAAGGAACAAAAGCGCAGAGGACCCGTGCCTCAGCAAAGATCGCCCTTCCTGAGCGTGCACTTCATCTATTGTGTGTTTTTGTGAAAGCATGAGAAATGGAACCTAAACGTAACTCGGAGTGAGAAGCAGGCCTGTAAGGAAGGCTGCTGTGGACTCACCTCTTGTTTGAGGAGATTAGCACTGCTGTACCCTGTGTGCCTGGATGCCTAGTTACCAGGCTACTAACACCAAGAATCAATGCTATAGAGTTACTGCGCTTTAGTTAACATTGCCGTTCCTGAAGCCAGGGGAATTTGACAGTGCTCGTGGTTGAGAGCCCGGGGAAAGGGTCCCATACGTGAAATGGAGTGAGAAACAGGCCGGAGCGGAAGGCAGCTCTCAACTCACCTCTTGTTGATGAGGCTGGTACCCTTGCCCCGGGTGTGCCTGCAGGCCTAAAGCCAACCACCTAACTCAAAGGAACAACTCTGTAGAGAATTCCT
The DNA here is from genome assembly GCF_964656455.1 of Halichoerus grypus. Taxonomy (NCBI): domain Eukaryota; kingdom Metazoa; phylum Chordata; class Mammalia; order Carnivora; family Phocidae; genus Halichoerus; species Halichoerus grypus. The sequence goes on along the minus strand of NC_135719.1, from coordinate 35,404,634 downwards.
GCTTCGGCTAAAGTAGCCATGCCGGAGGGTGCACGCATTTTGCTGTGTGCATGCGTGAGCGCACTGCAAGTGAGTCCACAACCATTTTCCGTGTGGGACTCAGGCCCCGGCAGAAGGCAGAACACGACTCCCCACTTGTTTCCTGAGGCTAGCACTGCGGCCCCACTTTTGCATGGAAGTCTAATAGCAAGCGTTCTTTTTTTTTTTTTATTAAATTTTTTTATTGTTATGTTAATCCCCATACATTACATCGGTAGTTTTAGATATAGTGTTCCATGATTCATTGTTTGTGCATAACACCCAGTGCTCCATGCAGAACGTGCCCTCCTCAATACCCATCACCAGGCTAACCCATCCTCCCACCCCCCTCCCCTCTAGAACCCTCAGTTTGTTTTTCAGAGTCCATCGTCTCTCATGGTTCTTCTCCCCCTCCGATTTCTCCCCCTTCATTCTTCCCCTCCTGCTACATTCTTCTTCTTCTTTTTTTCTTTCTTAACATATATTGCATTATTTCTTTCAGAGGTACAGATCTGAGATTCAACAGTCTTGCACAATTCACAGCGCTTACCAGAACACATACCCTCCCCAGTGTCCATCACCCAGTCACCCCATCCCTCCCACCCCACCCCCCACTCCAGCAACCCTCAGTTTGTTTCCTGAGTTTAAGAATTCCTCATATCAGTGAGGTCATATGATACATGTATTTCTCTGTTTGACTTATTTCGCTCAGCATAATACCCTCCAGTTCCATCCACGTCGTTGCAAATGGCAAGATCTCATTCCTTTTGATGGCTGAATAATATTCCCTTGTGTATATATATATATATATATATATATATAAATATATATATATATATATACCAAACTTCTTTATCCATTCATCTGTTGATGGACATCTTGGCTCTTTCCACAGTTTGGCTATGGTGGACATTAATAGCAAGCGTTCTACCTCGGAGAAACAACACTGAAGAGAAACCGTGCTTTAGCTACCGACGACCTCTGTGTGGGAGGAAGCAGTTTAGGGTGTACTGTCGGTGAGAGCCTGGGGACGGGTTCCGTTTCGTAAAATCGAGGGAGAGACAGGCCGGAGAGAAGGCAGCTCTCAACTCACACCATGGCTATGGGGCTAGTACCGTTGCCCCGGGTGTGTGTGCACGCTTAATGAAAACCGCCTAACTCGAAGGAAAAACTCGGTGGAGAATCCACGCTTCAGCTAAAACAGCCGCTCCTGAGGGTGGAAGCATTTTGTTGTGTGCGTGCATGAGAGCCCTGCAAGGGAGTCCAAAGCTTTTTGCGAGTGAGACTCAGGCCCCAGCAGAAGGCAGAACACGACTCCCCCTGTGTTTCATCAAGCTAGCACTGCGGCCCCACTTTTGCATGGAAGTCTCATCACTAGCGTTCTAACTCAAAGAAACAACAGTGTAGAGAAATCGTGCTTTAGTTACTGTCGACCTCCAGGCGGAGGAAGCAGTATACAGGGTACCGTGGGTGAGAGCCTGGGGAACGGTTTCCATACGTGAAACCGAGGGAGAAACCGTTCCGGGCAGAAGGCACCTCTGGACTCAGCTCTTGCTACCTGAAGCTAACACTACTGCTCCATGTGTGCTTGGAATGCTCCGTGCTCAACACTGCCTTGGAAGGAACAAGCCTGTAAAGAATCCCAGCTGCAGCTCATTCGCCTACCAGGCTACTAAGGCCACGAAGCAATGGTGTATAGTTACTGCCCTTTATGTAACATTGCCGTTCCTGAAGTCGGAGGAATTTTACAGTGCTCCTGTAGGAGAGACCGGGAAAGGGTCCCATACGTGAAACGGAGTGAGAAACGGGCCGGTGTGGAAGGGAGCTCTAAACTCACCTCTTGTTTCTGATGCTAGTACCCTTGCCCCGGGGGTGCCTGCAGGCCTAAAGCCAACCACCTAACTCAAGGGAACAACTCTTTAGAGAACTCCTGCTTCGGCTAAAAGAGCCATGCCTGAGGGTGGACGCATTTTGCTGTGTGCAAGGGTGAGCGCCCTGCAGCTGAGTCCCAAACCATTTTCTGTGTGAGACTCAGGCCCCAGAGGAAAGCAGAACACGACTCCCCACTTGTTTCATGAAGCTAGCACTGCGGCCCCACTTTTGCATGGAAGTCTAATCGCTAGCGTTCTAACTCGGAGAAACAACACTAGAGAACCCGTGCTTTAGGTACCGTCGACCTCTGTGTGGGAGGAAGCAGTTTAGGGTGTACTGTGGGTGAGAGCCTGAGGACGGGTTCCATTTCGGAAAATCGGGGGAGGGACAGGCCGGTACACAAGGCAGCTCTCCGCTCACACCATGGTTATGGGGCTAGTACCGTTGCCCCGGGTGTGCGTGCAGGCTTAAAGACAACCACCTCACTCGAAGGAAAACCTTGGGAGAGAATCCATGCTTCAGCTAAAACAGCCACTCCAGAGGGTGGGGAAGCATTTTGTTGTGTGCGTGCATGAGAGCCCTGCAAGGGAGTCCAAAGCTTTTTGCGAGTGAGACTCAGGCCCCAGCAGAAGGCAGAACACGACTCGCCATGTGTTTCGTCAAGCTAGCACTGCGGCCCCACTTTTGCCTGGAAGTCTCATCGCTAGCGTTCAAACTCGAAGAAACAACAGTGTAGAGAAAGCGTGCTTTAGCTACCGTCGACCTCTCTGTGTGAGAAAGCAGTTTACGCTGCACTGTGGGTGAGAGCCTGGGGACAGGTTCCATAGGTAAAATCGAGGGAGAGACAGGCCAGTGCAGAAGGCAGCTGTCAACTCACCTCGTGTTTACGAGGCTAGTGCAGTTGCCCCGGGTGTGCCTGCAGGCCTAAAGCCAAGCACCTAAGTCGAAGGAACAACTCTGTAGAGAATTCCTGCTTCAGCGAACATAGGCATTCCTGAGGCTGGAAGCATTTTGCTGTGTGCCTGCGTGAGAGAAGTGCAATGGAGTCCCAAACCATTTTCCGTGTGAGACTCAGGCCCCGGGAGAAGGGAGGACACGCCTCCCCACTTGTTTCATGAAGTTAGCACTGCGGCCCCACTTTTGCATGGAAGTCTAATCGCTAGCGTTGTAACTCGGAGAAACAACACGGTAGAGAAACCGTGCTTTAGCTACCGTCGACCTCTGTGGGAGGAAGCAGTATAGGGTGTACTGTGGGTGAGAGCCTGGGGACGGGTTCCATTTCGTAAAATCGGGGGAGAGACAGGCCGGTACACAAGGCAGCCCTCCACTCATACCATGGCTATGGGGCTAGTACCGTTACCCCGGCTGTGCGTGCAGGCTTAAAGACAACCACCTAACTCGAAGGAAAAACTTGGGAGAGAATCCATGCTTCAGCTAAAACAGCCACTCCAGAGGGTGGGGAAGCGTTTTGTTGTGTGCGTGCGTGAGAGCCCTGCAAAGGGAGTCCAAAGCTTTTTGCGAGTGAGACTCAGGCCCCAGCAGAAGGCAGAACACGACTCGCCATGTGTTTCATCAAGCTAGCACTGCGGCCCCACTTTCGCATGGAAGTCTAATCGCTAGCGTTCTAACTCGGAGAAACAACACGGTAGAGAAACCGTGCTTTAGCTACCATCCACGTCTCTGAGGGAGGAAGCAGTTTCCAGGCTACCGTGGGTGAGAGCCTGGGGAACGGGTTCCTTACGTGAGACCGAGGGAGAAGAAGTCCGGGCCAGAAGGCACCTCTCGACTCAGCTCTTGTTACCTGAAGCTAACACTACCGCTCCGTGTGTGCATAGGAATGCCAAGTGCTCCACACTGATTTGGCAGAAAGAAGCCGGTCAAGAATCCCAGCTTCAGCTCATTCGCCTCTCCACAGGGTGGCAGCATTTTCAACTCTGCTTGAGTGCAAACCTGGGGAATGAGTCCCAGCAGAATTCCGAGGGAGAAATAAGCATGGGCAGGAGGCAGCTATCGACTCAACTCTTGTTTCGGGAAACTAGATCGGCTCTCCCGTGTGTGCGTGTAGTCCTAAGTGCCATCCACCCAACGCAAAGGAACAAAAGCGCAGAGGACCCGTGCCTCAGCAAAGATCGCCCTTCCTGAGCGTGCACTTCATCTATTGTGTGTTTTTGTGAAAGCATGAGAAATGGAACCTAAACGTAACTCGGAGTGAGAAGCAGGCCTGTAAGGAAGGCTGCTGTGGACTCACCTCTTGTTTGAGGAGATTAGCACTGCTGTACCCTGTGTGCCTGGATGCCTAGTTACCAGGCTACTAACACCAAGAATCAATGCTATAGAGTTACTGCGCTTTAGTTAACATTGCCGTTCCTGAAGCCAGGGGAATTTGACAGTGCTCGTGGTTGAGAGCCCGGGGAAAGGGTCCCATACGTGAAATGGAGTGAGAAACAGGCCGGAGCGGAAGGCAGCTCTCAACTCACCTCTTGTTGATGAGGCTGGTACCCTTGCCCCGGGTGTGCCTGCAGGCCTAAAGCCAACCACCTAACTCAAAGGAACAACTCTGTAGAGAATTCCTGCTTTGGCTAAAGTAGCCATGCCGGAGGGTGCACGCATTTTGCTGTGTGCATGCGTGAGCGCACTGCAAGTGAGTCCACAACCATTTTCCGTGTGGGACTCAGGCCCCGGCAGAAGGCAGAACACGACTCCCCACTTGTTTCCTGAGGCTAGCACTGCGGCCCCACTTTTGCATGGAAGTCTAATAGCAAGCGTTCTTTTTTTTTTTTTATTAAATTTTTTTATTGTTATGTTAATCCCCATACATTACATCGGTAGTTTTAGATATAGTGTTCCATGATTCATTGTTTGTGCATAACACCCAGTGCTCCATGCAGAACGTGCCCTCCTCAATACCCATCACCAGGCTAACCCATCCTCCCACCCCCCTCCCCTCTAGAACCCTCAGTTTGTTTTTCAGAGTCCATCGTCTCTCATGGTTCTTCTCCCCCTCCGATTTCTCCCCCTTCATTCTTCCCCTCCTGCTACATTCTTCTTCTTCTTTTTTTCTTTCTTAACATATATTGCATTATTTCTTTCAGAGGTACAGATCTGAGATTCAACAGTCTTGCACAATTCACAGCGCTTACCAGAACACATACCCTCCCCAGTGTCCATCACCCAGTCACCCCATCCCTCCCACCCCACCCTCAGTTTGTTTCCTGAGTTTAAGAATTCCTCATATCAGTGAGGTCATATGATACATGTCTTTCTCTGTTTGACTTATTTCGCTCAGCATAATACCCTCCAGTTCCATCCACGTCGTTGCAAATGGCAAGATCTCATTCCTTTTGATGGCTGCATAATATTCCTTTGTGTGTGTGTGTGTGTGTATATATATATATATATATATATATATATACATATATATATATACCAAACTTCTTTATCCATTCATCTGTTGATGGACATCTTGGCTCTTTCCACAGTTTGGCTATGGTGGACATTAATAGCAAGCGTTCTACCTCGGAGAAACAACACTGAAGAGAAACCGTGCTTTAGCTACCGACGACCTCTGTGTGGGAGGAAGCAGTTTAGGGTGTACTGTGGGCGAGAGCCTGGGGACGGGTTCCGTTTCGTAAAATCGAGGGAGAGACAGGCCGGAGAGAAGGCAGCTCTCAACTCACACCATGGCTATGGGGCTCGTACCGTTGCCCCGGGTGTGTGTGCAGGCTTAATGAAAACCGCCTAACTCGAAGGAAAAACTCGGTGGAGAATCCATGCTTCAGCTAAAACAGCCGCTCCTGAGGGTGGAAGCATTTTGTTGTGTGCGTGCATGAGAGCCCTGCAAGGGAGTCCAAAGCTTTTTGCGAGTGAGACTCAGGCCCCAGCAGAAGGCAGAACACGACTCCCCCTGTGTTTCATCAAGCTAGCACTGCGGCCCCACTTTTGCATGGAAGTCTCATCACTAGCGTTCTAACTCAAAGAAACAACAGTGTAGAGAAATCGTGCTTTAGTTACTGTCGACCTCCAGGCGGAGGAAGCAGTATACAGGGTACCGTGGGTGAGAGCCTGGGGAACGGTTTCCATACGTGAAACCGAGGGAGAAACCGTTCCGGGCAGAAGGCACCTCTGGACTCAGCTCTTGCTACCTGAAGCTAACACTACTGCTCCATGTGTGCTTGGAATGCTCCGTGCTCAACACTGCCTTGGAAGGAACAAGCCTGTAAAGAATCCCAGCTGCAGCTCATTCGCCTACCAGGCTACTAAGGCCACGAAGCAATGGTGTATAGTTACTGCCCTTTATGTAACATTGCCGTTCCTGAAGTCGGAGGAATTTTACAGTGCTCCTGTAGGAGAGACCGGGAAAGGGTCCCATACGTGAAACGGAGTGAGAAACGGGCCGGTGTGGAAGGGAGCTCTAAACTCACCTCTTGTTTCTGATGCTAGTACCCTTGCCCCGGGGGTGCCTGCAGGCCTAAAGCCAACCACCTAACTCAAGGGAACAACTCTTTAGAGAACTCCTGCTTCGGCTAAAAGAGCCATGCCTGAGGGTGGACGCATTTTGCTGTGTGCAAGGGTGAGCGCCCTGCAGCTGAGTCCCAAACCATTTTCTGTGTGAGACTCAGGCCCCGGAGGAAAGCAGAACACGACTCCCCACTTGTTTCATGAAGCTAGCACTGCGGCCCCACTTTTGCATGGAAGTCTAATCGCTAGCGTTCTAACTCGGAGAAACAACACTAGAGAACCCGTGCTTTAGGTACCGTCGACCTCTGTGTGGGAGGAAGCAGTTTAGGGTGTACTGTGGGTGAGAGCCTGAGGACGGGTTCCATTTCGGAAAATCGGGGGAGGGACAGGCCGGTACACAAGGCAGCTCTCCGCTCACACCATGGTTATGGGGCTAGTACCGTTGCCCCGGGTGTGCGTGCAGGCTTAAAGACAACCACCTCACTCGAAGGAAAACCTTGGGAGAGAATCCATGCTTCAGCTAAAACAGCCACTCCAGAGGGTGGGGAAGCATTTTGTTGTGTGCGTGCGTGAGAGCCCTGCAAGGGAGTCCAAAGCTTTTTGCGAGTGAGACTCAGGCCCCAGCAGAAGGCAGAACACGACTCGCCATGTGTTTCGTCAAGCTAGCACTGCGGCCCCACTTTTGCCTGGAAGTCTCATCGCTAGCGTTCAAACTCGAAGAAACAACAGTGTAGAGAAAGCGTGCTTTAGCTACCGTCGACCTCTCTGTGTGAGAAAGCAGTTTACGCTGCACTGTGGGTGAGAGCCTGGGGACAGGTTCCATAGGTAAAATCGAGGGAGAGACAGGCCAGTGCAGAAGGCAGCTGTCAACTCACCTCGTGTTTACGAGGCTAGTGCAGTTGCCCCGGGTGTGCCTGCAGGCCTAAAGCCAAGCACCTAAGTCGAAGGAACAACTCTGTAGAGAATTCCTGCTTCAGCGAACATAGGCATTCCTGAGGCTGGAAGCATTTTGCTGTGTGCCTGCGTGAGAGAAGTGCAATGGAGTCCCAAACCATTTTCCGTGTGAGACTCAGGCCCCGGGAGAAGGGAGGACACGCCTCCCCACTTGTTTCATGAAGTTAGCACTGCGGCCCCACTTTTGCATGGAAGTCTAATCGCTAGCGTTGTAACTCGGAGAAACAACACGGTAGAGAAACCGTGCTTTAGCTACCGTCGACCTCTGTGGGAGGAAGCAGTATAGGGTGTACTGTGGGTGAGAGCCTGGGGACGGGTTCCATTTCGTAAAATCGGGGGAGAGACAGGCCGGTACACAAGGCAGCCCTCCACTCATACCATGGCTATGGGGCTAGTACCGTTACCCCGGCTGTGCGTGCAGGCTTAAAGACAACCACCTAACTCGAAGGAAAAACTTGGGAGAGAATCCATGCTTCAGCTAAAACAGCCACTCCAGAGGGTGGGGAAGCGTTTTGTTGTGTGCGTGCGTGAGAGCCCTGCAAGGGAGTCCAAAGCTTTTTGCGAGTGAGACTCAGGCCCCAGCAGAAGGCAGAACACGACTCGCCATGTGTTTCATCAAGCTAGCACTGCGGCCCCACTTTCGCATGGAAGTCTAATCGCTAGCGTTCTAACTCGGAGAAACAACACGGTAGAGAAACCGTGCTTTAGCTACCATCCACGTCTCTGAGGGAGGAAGCAGTTTCCAGGCTACCGTGGGTGAGAGCCTGGGGAACGGGTTCCTTACGTGAGACCGAGGGAGAAGAAGTCCGGGCCAGAAGGCACCTCTCGACTCAGCTCTTGTTACCTGAAGCTAACACTACCGCTCCGTGTGTGCATAGGAATGCCAAGTGCTCCACACTGATTTGGCAGAAAGAAGCCGGTCAAGAATCCCAGCTTCAGCTCATTCGCCTCTCCACAGGGTGGCAGCATTTTCAACTCTGCTTGAGTGCAAACCTGGGGAATGAGTCCCAGCAGAATTCCGAGGGAGAAATAAGCATGGGCAGGAGGCAGCTATCGACTCAACTCTTGTTTCGGGAAACTAGATCGGCTCTCCCGTGTGTGCGTGTAGTCCTAAGTGCCATCCACCCAACGCAAAGGAACAAAAGCGCAGAGGACCCGTGCCTCAGCAAAGATCGCCCTTCCTGAGCGTGCACTTCATCTATTGTGTGTTTTTGTGAGAGCATGAGAAATGGAACCTAAACGTAACTCGGAGTGAGAAGCAGGCCTGTAAGGAAGGCTGCTGTGGACTCACCTCTTGTTTGAGGAGATTAGCACTGCTGTACCCTGTGTGCCTGGATGCCTAGTTACCAGGCTACTAACACCAAGAATCAATGCTATAGAGTTACTGCGCTTTAGTTAACATTGCCGTTCCTGAAGCCAGGGGAATTTGACAGTGCTCGTGGTTGAGAGCCCGGGGAAAGGGTCCCATACGTGAAATGGAGTGAGAAACAGGCCGGAGCGGAAGGCAGCTCTCAACTCACCTCTTGTTGATGAGGCTGGTACCCTTGCCCCGGGTGTGCCTGCAGGCCTAAAGCCAACCACCTAACTCAAAGGAACAACTCTGTAGAGAATTCCTGCTTCGGCTAAAGTAGCCATGCCGGAGGGTGCACGCATTTTGCTGTGTGCATGCGTGAGCGCACTGCAAGTGAGTCCACAACCATTTTCCGTGTGGGACTCAGGCCCCGGCAGAAGGCAGAACACGACTCCCCACTTGTTTCCTGAGGCTAGCACTGCGGCCCCACTTTTGCATGGAAGTCTAATAGCAAGCGTTCTTTTTTTTTTTTTATTAAATTTTTTTATTGTTATGTTAATCCCCATACATTACATCGGTAGTTTTAGATATAGTGTTCCATGATTCATTGTTTGTGCATAACACCCAGTGCTCCATGCAGAACGTGCCCTCCTCAATACCCATCACCAGGCTAACCCATCCTCCCACCCCCCTCCCCTCTAGAACCCTCAGTTTGTTTTTCAGAGTCCATCGTCTCTCATGGTTCTTCTCCCCCTCCGATTTCTCCCCCTTCATTCTTCCCCTCCTGCTACATTCTTCTTCTTCTTTTTTTCTTTCTTAACATATATTGCATTATTTCTTTCAGAGGTACAGATCTGAGATTCAACAGTCTTGCACAATTCACAGCGCTTACCAGAACACATACCCTCCCCAGTGTCCATCACCCAGTCACCCCATCCCTCCCACCCCATCCCCCACTCCAGCAACCCTCAGTTTGTTTCCTGAGTTTAAGAATTCCTCATATCAGTGAGGTCATATGATACATGTCTTTCTCTGTTTGACTTATTTCGCTCAGCATAATACCCTCCAGTTCCATCCACGTCGTTGCAAATGGCAAGATCTCATTCCTTTTGATGGCTGCATAATATTCCTTTGTGTATATATATATATATATATATATATATATATATACGCACATATATATATATACCAAACTTCTTTATCCATTCATCTGTTGATGGACATCTTGGCTCTTTCCACAGTTTGGCTATGGTGGACATTAATAGCAAGCGTTCTACCTCGGAGAAACAACACTGAAGAGAAACCGTGCTTTAGCTACCGACGACCTCTGTGTGGGAGGAAGCAGTTTAGGGTGTACTGTCGGTGAGAGCCTGGGGACGGGTTCCGTTTCGTAAAATCGAGGGAGAGACAGGCCAGAGAGAAGGCAGCTCTCAACTCACACCATGGCTATGGGGCTAGTACCGTTGCCCCGGGTGTGTGTGCAGGCTTAATGGAAACCGCCTAACTCGAAGGAAAAACTCGGTGGAGAATCCATGCTTCAGCTAAAACAGCCGCTCCTGAGGGTGGAAGCATTTTGTTGTGTGCGTGCATGAGAGCCCTGCAAGGGAGTCCAAAGCTTTTTGCGAGTGAGACTCAGGCCCCAGCAGAAGGCAGAACACGACTCCCCCTGTGTTTCATCAAGCTAGCACTGCGGCCCCACTTTTGCATGGAAGTCTCATCACTAGCGTTCTAACTCAAAGAAACAACAGTGTAGAGAAATCGTGCTTTAGTTACTGTCGACCTCCAGGCGGAGGAAGCAGTATACAGGGTACCGTGGGTGAGAGCCTGGGGAACGGTTTCCATACGTGAAACCGAGGGAGAAACCGTTCCGGGCAGAAGGCACCTCTGGACTCAGCTCTTGCTACCTGAAGCTAACACTACTGCTCCATGTGTGCTTGGAATGCTCCGTGCTCAACACTGCCTTGGAAGGAACAAGCCTGTAAAGAATCCCAGCTGCAGCTCATTCGCCTACCAGGCTACTAAGGCCACGAAGCAATGGTGTATAGTTACTGCCCTTTATGTAACATTGCCGTTCCTGAAGTCGGAGGAATTTTACAGTGCTCCTGTAGGAGAGACCGGGAAAGGGTCCCATACGTGAAACGGAGTGAGAAACGGGCCGGTGTGGAAGGGAGCTCTAAACTCACCTCTTGTTTCTGATGCTAGTACCCTTGCCCCGGGGGTGCCTGCAGGCCTAAAGCCAACCACCTAACTCAAGGGAACAACTCTTTAGAGAACTCCTGCTTCGGCTAAAAGAGCCATGCCTGAGGGTGGACGCATTTTGCTGTGTGCAAGGGTGAGCGCCCTGCAGCTGAGTCCCAAACCATTTTCTGTGTGAGACTCAGGCCCCGGAGGAAAGCAGAACACGACTCCCCACTTGTTTCATGAAGCTAGCACTGCGGCCCCACTTTTGCATGGAAGTCTAATCGCTAGCGTTCTAACTCGGAGAAACAACACTAGAGAACCCGTGCTTTAGGTACCGTCGACCTCTGTGTGGGAGGAAGCAGTTTAGGGTGTACTGTGGGTGAGAGCCTGAGGACGGGTTCCATTTCGGAAAATCGGGGGAGGGACAGGCCGGTACACAAGGCAGCTCTCCGCTCACACCATGGTTATGGGGCTAGTACCGTTGCCCCGGGTGTGCGTGCAGGCTTAAAGACAACCACCTCACTCGAAGGAAAACCTTGGGAGAGAATCCATGCTTCAGCTAAAACAGCCACTCCAGAGGGTGGGGAAGCATTTTGTTGTGTGCGTGCGTGAGAGCCCTGCAAGGGAGTCCAAAGCTTTTTGCGAGTGAGACTCAGGCCCCAGCAGAAGGCAGAACACGACTCGCCATGTGTTTCGTCAAGCTAGCACTGCGGCCCCACTTTTGCCTGGAAGTCTCATCGCTAGCGTTCAAACTCGAAGAAACAACAGTGTAGAGAAAGCGTGCTTTAGCTACCGTCGACCTCTCTGTGTGAGAAAGCAGTTTACGCTGCACTGTGGGTGAGAGCCTGGGGACAGGTTCCATAGGTAAAATCGAGGGAGAGACAGGCCAGTGCAGAAGGCAGCTGTCAACTCACCTCGTGTTTACGAGGCTAGTGCAGTTGCCCCGGGTGTGCCTGCAGGCCTAAAGCCAAGCACCTAAGTCGAAGGAACAACTCTGTAGAGAATTCCTGCTTCAGCGAACATAGGCATTCCTGAGGCTGGAAGCATTTTGCTGTGTGCCTGCGTGAGAGAAGTGCAATGGAGTCCCAAACCATTTTCCGTGTGAGACTCAGGCCCCGGGAGAAGGGAGGACACGCCTCCCCACTTGTTTCATGAAGTTAGCACTGCGGCCCCACTTTTGCATGGAAGTCTAATCGCTAGCGTTGTAACTCGGAGAAACAACACGGTAGAGAAACCGTGCTTTAGCTACCGTCGACCTCTGTGGGAGGAAGCAGTATAGGGTGTACTGTGGGTGAGAGCCTGGGGACGGGTTCCATTTCGTAAAATCGGGGGAGAGACAGGCCGGTACACAAGGCAGCCCTCCACTCATACCATGGCTATGGGGCTAGTACCGTTACCCCGGCTGTGCGTGCAGGCTTAAAGACAACCACCTAACTCGAAGGAAAAACTTGGGAGAGAATCCATGCTTCAGCTAAAACAGCCACTCCAGAGGGTGGGGAAGCGTTTTGTTGTGTGCGTGCGTGAGAGCCCTGCAAGGGAGTCCAAAGCTTTTTGCGAGTGAGACTCAGGCCCCAGCAGAAGGCAGAACACGACTCGCCATGTGTTTCGTCAAGCTAGCACTGCGGCCCCACTTTCGCATGGAAGTCTAATCGCTAGCGTTCTAACTCGAAGAAACAACACGGTAGAGAAACCGTGCTTTAGCTACCATCCACGTCTCTGAGGGAGGAAGCAGTTTCCAGGCTACCGTGGGTGAGAGCCTGGGGAATGGGTTCCTTACGTGAGACCGAGGGAGAAGAAGTCCGGGCCAGAAGGCACCTCTCGACTCAGCTCTTGTTACCTGAAGCTAACACTACCGCTCCGTGTGTGCATAGGAATGCCAAGTGCTCCACACTGATTTGGCAGAAAGAAGCCGGTCAAGAATCCCAGCTTCAGCTCATTCGCCTCTCCACAGGGTGGCAGCATTTTCAACTCTGCTTGAGTGCAAACCTGGGGAATGAGTCCCAGCAGAATTCCGAGGGAGAAATAAGCATGGGCAGGAGGCAGCTATCGACTCAACTCTTGTTTCGGGAAACTAGATCGGCTCTCCCGTGTGTGCGTGTAGTCCTAAGTGCCATCCACCCAACGCAAAGGAACAAAAGCGCAGAGGACCCGTGCCTCAGCAAAGATCGCCCTTCCTGAGCGTGCACTTCATCTATTGTGTGTTTTTGTGAGAGCATGAGAAATGGAACCTAAACGTAACTCGGAGTGAGAAGCAGGCCTGTAAGGAAGGCTGCTGTGGACTCACCTCTTGTTTGAGGAGATTAGCACTGCTGTACCCTGTGTGCCTGGATGCCTAGTTACCAGGCTACTAACACCAAGAATCAATGCTATAGAGTTACTGCGCTTTAGTTAACATTGCCGTTCCTGAAGCCAGGGGAATTTGACAGTGCTCGTGGTTGAGAGCCCGGGGAAAGGGTCCCATACGTGAAATGGAGTGAGAAACAGGCCGGAGCGGAAGGCAGCTCTCAACTCACCTCTTGTTGATGAGGCTGGTACCCTTGCCCCGGGTGTGCCTGCAGGCCTAAAGCCAACCACCTAACTCAAAGGAACAACTCTGTAGAGAATTCCTGCTTCGGCTAAAGTAGCCATGCCGGAGGGTGCACGCATTTTGCTGTGTGCATGCGTGAGCGCACTGCAAGTGAGTCCACAACCATTTTCCGTGTGGGACTCAGGCCCCGGCAGAAGGCAGAACACGACTCCCCACTTGTTTCCTGAGGCTAGCACTGCGGCCCCACTTTTGCATGGAAGTCTAATAGCAAGCGTTCTTTTTTTTTTTTTATTAAATTTTTTTATTGTTATGTTAATCCCCATACATTACATCGGTAGTTTTAGATATAGTGTTCCATGATTCATTGTTTGTGCATAACACCCAGTGCTCCATGCAGAACGTGCCCTCCTCAATACCCATCACCAGGCTAACCCATCCTCCCACCCCCCTCCCCTCTAGAACCCTCAGTTTGTTTTTCAGAGTCCATCGTCTCTCATGGTTCTTCTCCCCCTCCGATTTCTCCCCCTTCATTCTTCCCCTCCTGCTACATTCTTCTTCTTCTTTTTTTCTTTCTTAACATATATTGCATTATTTCTTTCAGAGGTACAGATCTGAGATTCAACAGTCTTGCACAATTCACAGCGCTTACCAGAACACATACCCTCCCCAGTGTCCATCACCCAGTCACCCCATCCCTCCCACCCCACCCCCCACTCCAGCAACCCTCAGTTTGTTTCCTGAGTTTAAGAATTCCTCATATCAGTGAGGTCATATGATACATGTCTTTCTCTGTTTGACTTATTTCGCTCAGCATAATACCCTCCAGTTCCATCCACGTCGTTGCAAATGGCAAGATCTCATTCCTTTTGATGGCTGCATAATATTCCTTTGTGTATATATATATATATATATATATACGCACATATATATATATACCAAACTTCTTTATCCATTCATCTGTTGATGGACATCTTGGCTCTTTCCACAGTTTGGCTATGGTGGACATTAAAAGCAAGCGTTCTACCTCGGAGAAACAACACTGAAGAGAAACCGTGCTTTAGCTACCGACGACCTCTGTGTGGGAGGAAGCAGTTTAGGGTGTACTGTCGGTGAGAGCCTGGGGACGGGTTCCGTTTCGTAAAATCGAGGGAGAGACAGGCCGGAGAGAAGGCAGCTCTCAACTCACACCATGGCTATGGGGCTAGTACCGTTGCCCCGGGTGTGTGTGCAGGCTTAATGGAAACCGCCTAACTCGAAGGAAAAACTCGGTGGAGAATCCATGCTTCAGCTAAAACAGCCGCTCCTGAGGGTGGAAGCATTTTGTTGTGTGCGTGCATGAGAGCCCTGCAAGGGAGTCCAAAGCTTTTTGCGAGTGAGACTCAGGCCCCAGCAGAAGGCAGAACACGACTCCCCCTGTGTTTCATCAAGCTAGCACTGCGGCCCCACTTTTGCATGGAAGTCTCATCACTAGCGTTCTAACTCAAAGAAACAACAGTGTAGAGAAATCGTGCTTTAGTTACTGTCGACCTCCAGGCGGAGGAAGCAGTATACAGGGTACCGTGGGTGAGAGCCTGGGGAACGGTTTCCATACGTGAAACCGAGGGAGAAACCGTTCCGGGCAGAAGGCACCTCTGGACTCAGCTCTTGCTACCTGAAGCTAACACTACTGCTCCATGTGTGCTTGGAATGCTCCGTGCTCAACACTGCCTTGGAAGGAACAAGCCTGTAAAGAATCCCAGCTGCAGCTCATTCGCCTACCAGGCTACTAAGGCCACGAAGCAATGGTGTATAGTTACTGCCCTTTATGTAACATTGCCGTTCCTGAAGTCGGAGGAATTTTACAGTGCTCCTGTAGGAGAGACCGGGAAAGGGTCCCATACGTGAAACGGAGTGAGAAACGGGCCGGTGTGGAAGGGAGCTCTAAACTCACCTCTTGTTTCTGATGCTAGTACCCTTGCCCCGGGGGTGCCTGCAGGCCTAAAGCCAACCACCTAACTCAAGGGAACAACTCTTTAGAGAACTCCTGCTTCGGCTAAAAGAGCCATGCCTGAGGGTGGACGCATTTTGCTGTGTGCAAGGGTGAGCGCCCTGCAGCTGAGTCCCAAACCATTTTCTGTGTGAGACTCAGGCCCCGGAGGAAAGCAGAACACGACTCCCCACTTGTTTCATGAAGCTAGCACTGCGGCCCCACTTTTGCATGGAAGTCTAATCGCTAGCGTTCTAACTCGGAGAAACAACACTAGAGAACCCGTGCTTTAGGTACCGTCGACCTCTGTGTGGGAGGAAGCAGTTTAGGGTGTACTGTGGGTGAGAGCCTGAGGACGGGTTCCATTTCGGAAAATCGGGGGAGGGACAGGCCGGTACACAAGGCAGCTCTCCGCTCACACCATGGTTATGGGGCTAGTACCGTTGCCCCGGGTGTGCGTGCAGGCTTAAAGACAACCACCTCACTCGAAGGAAAACCTTGGGAGAGAATCCATGCTTCAGCTAAAACAGCCACTCCAGAGGGTGGGGAAGCATTTTGTTGTGTGCGTGCGTGAGAGCCCTGCAAGGGAGTCCAAAGCTTTTTGCGAGTGAGACTCAGGCCCCAGCAGAAGGCAGAACACGACTCGCCATGTGTTTCGTCAAGCTAGCACTGCGGCCCCACTTTTGCCTGGAAGTCTCATCGCTAGCGTTCAAACTCGAAGAAACAACAGTGTAGAGAAAGCGTGCTTTAGCTACCGTCGACCTCTCTGTGTGAGAAAGCAGTTTACGCTGCACTGTGGGTGAGAGCCTGGGGACAGGTTCCATAGGTAAAATCGAGGGAGAGACAGGCCAGTGCAGAAGGCAGCTGTCAACTCACCTCGTGTTTACGAGGCTAGTGCAGTTGCCCCGGGTGTGCCTGCAGGCCTAAAGCCAAGCACCTAAGTCGAAGGAACAACTCTGTAGAGAATTCCTGCTTCAGCGAACATAGGCATTCCTGAGGCTGGAAGCATTTTGCTGTGTGCCTGCGTGAGAGAAGTGCAATGGAGTCCCAAACCATTTTCCGTGTGAGACTCAGGCCCCGGGAGAAGGGAGGACACGCCTCCCCACTTGTTTCATGAAGTTAGCACTGCGGCCCCACTTTTGCATGGAAGTCTAATCGCTAGCGTTGTAACTCGGAGAAACAACACGGTAGAGAAACCGTGCTTTAGCTACCGTCGACCTCTGTGGGAGGAAGCAGTATAGGGTGTACTGTGGGTGAGAGCCTGGGGACGGGTTCCATTTCGTAAAATCGGGGGAGAGACAGGCCGGTACACAAGGCAGCCCTCCACTCATACCATGGCTATGGGGCTAGTACCGTTACCCCGGCTGTGCGTGCAGGCTTAAAGACAACCACCTAACTCGAAGGAAAAACTTGGGAGAGAATCCATGCTTCAGCTAAAACAGCCACTCCAGAGGGTGGGGAAGCGTTTTGTTGTGTGCGTGCGTGAGAGCCCTGCAAGGGAGTCCAAAGCTTTTTGCGAGTGAGACTCAGGCCCCAGCAGAAGGCAGAACACGACTCGCCATGTGTTTCGTCAAGCTAGCACTGCGGCCCCACTTTCGCATGGAAGTCTAATCGCTAGCGTTCTAACTCGAAGAAACAACACGGTAGAGAAACCGTGCTTTAGCTACCATCCACGTCTCTGAGGGAGGAAGCAGTTTCCAGGCTACCGTGGGTGAGAGCCTGGGGAACGGGTTCCTTACGTGAGACCGAGGGAGAAGAAGTCCGGGCCAGAAGGCACCTCTCGACTCAGCTCTTGTTACCTGAAGCTAACACTACCGCTCCGTGTGTGCATAGGAATGCCAAGTGCTCCACACTGATTTGGCAGAAAGAAGCCGGTCAAGAATCCCAGCTTCAGCTCATTCGCCTCTCCACAGGGTGGCAGCATTTTCAACTCTGCTTGAGTGCAAACCTGGGGAATGAGTCCCAGCAGAATTCCGAGGGAGAAATAAGCATGGGCAGGAGGCAGCTATCGACTCAACTCTTGTTTCGGGAAACTAGATCGGCTCTCCCGTGTGTGCGTGTAGTCCTAAGTGCCATCCACCCAACGCAAAGGAACAAAAGCGCAGAGGACCCGTGCCTCAGCAAAGATCGCCCTTCCTGAGCGTGCACTTCATCTATTGTGTGTTTTTGTGAGAGCATGAGAAATGGAACCTAAACGTAACTCGGAGTGAGAAGCAGGCCTGTAAGGAAGGCTGCTGTGGACTCACCTCTTGTTTGAGGAGATTAGCACTGCTGTACCCTGTGTGCCTGGATGCCTAGTTACCAGGCTACTAACACCAAGAATCAATGCTATAGAGTTACTGCGCTTTAGTTAACATTGCCGTTCCTGAAGCCAGGGGAATTTGACAGTGCTCGTGGTTGAGAGCCCGGGGAAAGGGTCCCATACGTGAAATGGAGTGAGAAACAGGCCGGAGCGGAAGGCAGCTCTCAACTCACCTCTTGTTGATGAGGCTGGTACCCTTGCCCCGGGTGTGCCTGCAGGCCTAAAGCCAACCACCTAACTCAAAGGAACAACTCTGTAGAGAATTCCTGCTTCGGCTAAAGTAGCCATGCCGGAGGGTGCACGCATTTTGCTGTGTGCATGCGTGAGCGCACTGCAAGTGAGTCCACAACCATTTTCCGTGTGGGACTCAGGCCCCGGCAGAAGGCAGAACACGACTCCCCACTTGTTTCCTGAGGCTAGCACTGCGGCCCCACTTTTGCATGGAAGTCTAATAGCAAGCGTTCTTTTTTTTTTTTATTAAATTTTTTTATTGTTATGTTAATCCCCATACATTACATCGGTAGTTTTAGATATAGTGTTCCATGATTCATTGTTTGTGCATAACACCCAGTGCTCCATGCAGAACGTGCCCTCCTCAATACCCATCACCAGGCTAACCCATCCTCCCACCCCCCTCCCCTCTAGAACCCTCAGTTTGTTTTTCAGAGTCCATCGTCTCTCATGGTTCTTCTCCCCCTCCGATTTCTCCCCCTTCATTCTTCCCCTCCTGCTACATTCTTCTTCTTCTTTTTTTCTTTCTTAACATATATTGCATTATTTCTTTCAGAGGTACAGATCTGAGATTCAACAGTCTTGCACAATTCACAGCGCTTACCAGAACACATACCCTCCCCAGTGTCCATCACCCAGTCACCCCATCCCTCCCACCCCACCCTCAGTTTGTTTCCTGAGTTTAAGAATTCCTCATATCAGTGAGGTCATATGATACATGTCTTTCTCTGTTTGACTTATTTCGCTCAGCATAATACCCTCCAGTTCCATCCACGTCGTTGCAAATGGCAAGATCTCATTCCTTTTGATGGCTGCATAATATTCCTTTGTGTGTGTATATATATATATATATATATATATATATATATATATATATATATATACCAAACTTCTTTATCCATTCATCTGTTGATGGACATCTTGGCTCTTTCCACAGTTTGGCTATGGTGGACATTAATAGCAAGCGTTCTACCTCGGAGAAACAACACTGAAGAGAAACCGTGCTTTAGCTACCGACGACCTCTGTGTGGGAGGAAGCAGTTTAGGGTGTACTGTGGGCGAGAGCCTGGGGACGGGTTCCGTTTCGTAAAATCGAGGGAGAGACAGGCCGGAGAGAAGGCAGCTCTCAACTCACACCATGGCTATGGGGCTCGTACCGTTGCCCCGGGTGTGTGTGCAGGCTTAATGAAAACCGCCTAACTCGAAGGAAAAACTCGGTGGAGAATCCATGCTTCAGCTAAAACAGCCGCTCCTGAGGGTGGAAGCATTTTGTTGTGTGCGTGCATGAGAGCCCTGCAAGGGAGTCCAAAGCTTTTTGCGAGTGAGACTCAGGCCCCAGCAGAAGGCAGAACACGACTCCCCCTGTGTTTCATCAAGCTAGCACTGCGGCCCCACTTTTGCATGGAAGTCTCATCACTAGCGTTCTAACTCAAAGAAACAACAGTGTAGAGAAATCGTGCTTTAGTTACTGTCGACCTCCAGGCGGAGGAAGCAGTATACAGGGTACCGTGGGTGAGAGCCTGGGGAACGGTTTCCATACGTGAAACCGAGGGAGAAACCGTTCCGGGCAGAAGGCACCTCTGGACTCAGCTCTTGCTACCTGAAGCTAACACTACTGCTCCATGTGTGCTTGGAATGCTCCGTGCTCAACACTGCCTTGGAAGGAACAAGCCTGTAAAGAATCCCAGCTGCAGCTCATTCGCCTACCAGGCTACTAAGGCCACGAAGCAATGGTGTATAGTTACTGCCCTTTATGTAACATTGCCGTTCCTGAAGTCGGAGGAATTTTACAGTGCTCCTGTAGGAGAGACCGGGAAAGGGTCCCATACGTGAAACGGAGTGAGAAACGGGCCGGTGTGGAAGGGAGCTCTAAACTCACCTCTTGTTTCTGATGCTAGTACCCTTGCCCCGGGGGTGCCTGCAGGCCTAAAGCCAACCACCTAACTCAAGGGAACAACTCTTTAGAGAACTCCTGCTTCGGCTAAAAGAGCCATGCCTGAGGGTGGACGCATTTTGCTGTGTGCAAGGGTGAGCGCCCTGCAGCTGAGTCCCAAACCATTTTCTGTGTGAGACTCAGGCCCCGGAGGAAAGCAGAACACGACTCCCCACTTGTTTCATGAAGCTAGCACTGCGGCCCCACTTTTGCATGGAAGTCTAATCGCTAGCGTTCTAACTCGGAGAAACAACACTAGAGAACCCGTGCTTTAGGTACCGTCGACCTCTGTGTGGGAGGAAGCAGTTTAGGGTGTACTGTGGGTGAGAGCCTGAGGACGGGTTCCATTTCGGAAAATCGGGGGAGGGACAGGCCGGTACACAAGGCAGCTCTCCGCTCACACCATGGTTATGGGGCTAGTACCGTTGCCCCGGGTGTGCGTGCAGGCTTAAAGACAACCACCTCACTCGAAGGAAAACCTTGGGAGAGAATCCATGCTTCAGCTAAAACAGCCACTCCAGAGGGTGGGGAAGCATTTTGTTGTGTGCGTGCGTGAGAGCCCTGCAAGGGAGTCCAAAGCTTTTTGCGAGTGAGACTCAGGCCCCAGCAGAAGGCAGAACACGACTCGCCATGTGTTTCGTCAAGCTAGCACTGCGGCCCCACTTTTGCCTGGAAGTCTCATCGCTAGCGTTCAAACTCGAAGAAACAACAGTGTAGAGAAAGCGTGCTTTAGCTACCGTCGACCTCTCTGTGTGAGAAAGCAGTTTACGCTGCACTGTGGG
Organism: Halichoerus grypus; assembly: GCF_964656455.1. NCBI lineage: Eukaryota > Metazoa > Chordata > Mammalia > Carnivora > Phocidae > Halichoerus > Halichoerus grypus. The sequence goes on along the minus strand of NC_135719.1, from coordinate 35,384,119 downwards.
TGAGAGCCTGGGGACAGGTTCCATAGGTAAAATCGAGGGAGAGACAGGCCAGTGCAGAAGGCAGCTGTCAACTCACCTCGTGTTTACGAGGCTAGTGCAGTTGCCCCGGGTGTGCCTGCAGGCCTAAAGCCAAGCACCTAAGTCGAAGGAACAACTCTGTAGAGAATTCCTGCTTCAGCGAACATAGGCATTCCTGAGGCTGGAAGCATTTTGCTGTGTGCCTGCGTGAGAGAAGTGCAATGGAGTCCCAAACCATTTTCCGTGTGAGACTCAGGCCCCGGGAGAAGGGAGGACACACCTCCCCACTTGTTTCATGAAGTTAGCACTGCGGCCCCACTTTTGCATGGAAGTCTAATCGCTAGCGTTGTAACTCGGAGAAACAACACGGTAGAGAAACCGTGCTTTAGCTACCGTCGACCTCTGTGGGAGGAAGCAGTATAGGGTGTACTGTGGGTGAGAGCCTGAGGACGGGTTCCATTTCGTAAAATCGGGGGAGAGACAGGCCGGTACACAAGGCAGCCCTCCACTCATACCATGGCTATGGGGCTAGTACCGTTACCCCGGCTGTGCGTGCAGGCTTAAAGACAACCACCTAACTCGAAGGAAAAACTTGGGAGAGAATCCATGCTTCAGCTAAAACAGCCACTCCAGAGGGTGGGGAAGCGTTTTGTTGTGTGCGTGCGTGAGAGCCCTGCAAGGGAGTCCAAAGCTTTTTGCGAGTGAGACTCAGGCCCCAGCAGAAGGCAGAACACGACTCGCCATGTGTTTCGTCAAGCTAGCACTGCGGCCCCACTTTCGCATGGAAGTCTAATCGCTAGCGTTCTAACTCGAAGAAACAACACGGTAGAGAAACCGTGCTTTAGCTACCATCCACGTCTCTGAGGGAGGAAGCAGTTTCCAGGCTACCGTGGGTGAGAGCCTGGGGAACGGGTTCCTTACGTGAGACCGAGGGAGAAGAAGTCCGGGCCAGAAGGCACCTCTCGACTCAGCTCTTGTTACCTGAAGCTAACACTACCGCTCCGTGTGTGCATAGGAATGCCAAGTGCTCCACACTGATTTGGCAGAAAGAAGCCGGTCAAGAATCCCAGCTTCAGCTCATTCGCCTCTCCACAGGGTGGCAGCATTTTCAACTCTGCTTGAGTGCAAACCTGGGGAATGAGTCCCAGCAGAATTCCGAGGGAGAAATAAGCATGGGCAGGAGGCAGCTATCGACTCAACTCTTGTTTCGGGAAACTAGATCGGCTCTCCCGTGTGTGCGTGTAGTCCTAAGTGCCATCCACCCAACGCAAAGGAACAAAAGCGCAGAGGACCCGTGCCTCAGCAAAGATCGCCCTTCCTGAGCGTGCACTTCATCTATTGTGTGTTTTTGTGAGAGCATGAGAAATGGAACCTAAACGTAACTCGGAGTGAGAAGCAGGCCTGTAAGGAAGGCTGCTGTGGACTCACCTCTTGTTTGAGGAGATTAGCACTGCTGTACCCTGTGTGCCTGGATGCCTAGTTACCAGGCTACTAACACCAAGAATCAATGCTATAGAGTTACTGCGCTTTAGTTAACATTGCCGTTCCTGAAGCCAGGGGAATTTGACAGTGCTCGTGGTTGAGAGCCCGGGGAAAGGGTCCCATACGTGAAATGGAGTGAGAAACAGGCCGGAGCGGAAGGCAGCTCTCAACTCACCTCTTGTTGATGAGGCTGGTACCCTTGCCCCGGGTGTGCCTGCAGGCCTAAAGCCAACCACCTAACTCAAAGGAACAACTCTGTAGAGAATTCCTGCTTCGGCTAAAGTAGCCATGCCGGAGGGTGCACGCATTTTGCTGTGTGCATGCGTGAGCGCACTGCAAGTGAGTCCACAACCATTTTCCGTGTGGGACTCAGGCCCCGGCAGAAGGCAGAACACGACTCCCCACTTGTTTCCTGAGGCTAGCACTGCGGCCCCACTTTTGCATGGAAGTCTAATAGCAAGCGTTCTTTTTTTTTTTTTTATTAAATTTTTTTATTGTTATGTTAATCCCCATACATTACATCGGTAGTTTTAGATATAGTGTTCCATGATTCATTGTTTGTGCATAACACCCAGTGCTCCATGCAGAACGTGCCCTCCTCAATACCCATCACCAGGCTAACCCATCCTCCCACCCCCCTCCCCTCTAGAACCCTCAGTTTGTTTTTCAGAGTCCATCGTCTCTCATGGTTCTTCTCCCCCTCCGATTTCTCCCCCTTCATTCTTCCCCTCCTGCTACATTCTTCTTCTTCTTTTTTTCTTTCTTAACATATATTGCATTATTTCTTTCAGAGGTACAGATCTGAGATTCAACAGTCTTGCACAATTCACAGCGCTTACCAGAACACATACCCTCCCCAGTGTCCATCACCCAGTCACCCCATCCCTCCCACCCCACCCTCAGTTTGTTTCCTGAGTTTAAGAATTCCTCATATCAGTGAGGTCATATGATACATGTCTTTCTCTGTTTGACTTATTTCGCTCAGCATAATACCCTCCAGTTCCATCCACGTCGTTGCAAATGGCAAGATCTCATTCCTTTTGATGGCTGCATAATATTCCTTTGTGTGTGTGTATATATATATATATATATATATATATATATATATACATATATATATATACCAAACTTCTTTATCCATTCATCTGTTGATGGACATCTTGGCTCTTTCCACAGTTTGGCTATGGTGGACATTAATAGCAAGCGTTCTACCTCGGAGAAACAACACTGAAGAGAAACCGTGCTTTAGCTACCGACGACCTCTGTGTGGGAGGAAGCAGTTTAGGGTGTACTGTGGGCGAGAGCCTGGGGACGGGTTCCGTTTCGTAAAATCGAGGGAGAGACAGGCCGGAGAGAAGGCAGCTCTCAACTCACACCATGGCTATGGGGCTCGTACCGTTGCCCCGGGTGTGTGTGCAGGCTTAATGAAAACCGCCTAACTCGAAGGAAAAACTCGGTGGAGAATCCATGCTTCAGCTAAAACAGCCGCTCCTGAGGGTGGAAGCATTTTGTTGTGTGCGTGCATGAGAGCCCTGCAAGGGAGTCCAAAGCTTTTTGCGAGTGAGACTCAGGCCCCAGCAGAAGGCAGAACACGACTCCCCCTGTGTTTCATCAAGCTAGCACTGCGGCCCCACTTTTGCATGGAAGTCTCATCACTAGCGTTCTAACTCAAAGAAACAACAGTGTAGAGAAATCGTGCTTTAGTTACTGTCGACCTCCAGGCGGAGGAAGCAGTATACAGGGTACCGTGGGTGAGAGCCTGGGGAACGGTTTCCATACGTGAAACCGAGGGAGAAACCGTTCCGGGCAGAAGGCACCTCTGGACTCAGCTCTTGCTACCTGAAGCTAACACTACTGCTCCATGTGTGCTTGGAATGCTCCGTGCTCAACACTGCCTTGGAAGGAACAAGCCTGTAAAGAATCCCAGCTGCAGCTCATTCGCCTACCAGGCTACTAAGGCCACGAAGCAATGGTGTATAGTTACTGCCCTTTATGTAACATTGCCGTTCCTGAAGTCGGAGGAATTTTACAGTGCTCCTGTAGGAGAGACCGGGAAAGGGTCCCATACGTGAAACGGAGTGAGAAACGGGCCGGTGTGGAAGGGAGCTCTAAACTCACCTCTTGTTTCTGATGCTAGTACCCTTGCCCCGGGGGTGCCTGCAGGCCTAAAGCCAACCACCTAACTCAAGGGAACAACTCTTTAGAGAACTCCTGCTTCGGCTAAAAGAGCCATGCCTGAGGGTGGACGCATTTTGCTGTGTGCAAGGGTGAGCGCCCTGCAGCTGAGTCCCAAACCATTTTCTGTGTGAGACTCAGGCCCCGGAGGAAAGCAGAACACGACTCCCCACTTGTTTCATGAAGCTAGCACTGCGGCCCCACTTTTGCATGGACGTCTAATCGCTAGCGTTCTAACTCGGAGAAACAACACTAGAGAACCCGTGCTTTAGGTACCGTCGACCTCTGTGTGGGAGGAAGCAGTTTAGGGTGTACTGTGGGTGAGAGCCTGAGGACGGGTTCCATTTCGGAAAATCGGGGGAGGGACAGGCCGGTACACAAGGCAGCTCTCCGCTCACACCATGGTTATGGGGCTAGTACCGTTGCCCCGGGTGTGCGTGCAGGCTTAAAGACAACCACCTCACTCGAAGGAAAACCTTGGGAGAGAATCCATGCTTCAGCTAAAACAGCCACTCCAGAGGGTGGGGAAGCATTTTGTTGTGTGCGTGCGTGAGAGCCCTGCAAGGGAGTCCAAAGCTTTTTGCGAGTGAGACTCAGGCCCCAGCAGAAGGCAGAACACGACTCGCCATGTGTTTCGTCAAGCTAGCACTGCGGCCCCACTTTTGCCTGGAAGTCTCATCGCTAGCGTTCAAACTCGAAGAAACAACAGTGTAGAGAAAGCGTGCTTTAGCTACCGTCGACCTCTCTGTGTGAGAAAGCAGTTTACGCTGCACTGTGGGTGAGAGCCTGGGGACAGGTTCCATAGGTAAAATCGAGGGAGAGACAGGCCAGTGCAGAAGGCAGCTGTCAACTCACCTCGTGTTTACGAGGCTAGTGCAGTTGCCCCGGGTGTGCCTGCAGGCCTAAAGCCAAGCACCTAAGTCGAAGGAACAACTCTGTAGAGAATTCCTGCTTCAGCGAACATAGGCATTCCTGAGGCTGGAAGCATTTTGCTGTGTGCCTGCGTGAGAGAAGTGCAATGGAGTCCCAAACCATTTTCCGTGTGAGACTCAGGCCCCGGGAGAAGGGAGGACACGCCTCCCCACTTGTTTCATGAAGTTAGCACTGCGGCCCCACTTTTGCATGGAAGTCTAATCGCTAGCGTTGTAACTCGGAGAAAAAACACGGTAGAGAAACCGTGCTTTAGCTACCGTCGACCTCTGTGGGAGGAAGCAGTATAGGGTGTACTGTGGGTGAGAGCCTGGGGACGGGTTCCATTTCGTAAAATCGGGGGAGAGACAGGCCGGTACACAAGGCAGCCCTCCACTCATACCATGGCTATGGGGCTAGTACCGTTACCCCGGCTGTGCGTGCAGGCTTAAAGACAACCACCTAACTCGAAGGAAAAACTTGGGAGAGAATCCATGCTTCAGCTAAAACAGCCACTCCAGAGGGTGGGGAAGCGTTTTGTTGTGTGCGTGCGTGAGAGCCCTGCAACGGAGTCCAAAGCTTTTTGCGAGTGAGACTCAGGCCCCAGCAGAAGGCAGAACACGACTCGCCATGTGTTTCGTCAAGCTAGCACTGCGGCCCCACTTTCGCATGGAAGTCTAATCGCTAGCGTTCTAACTCGGAGAAACAACACGGTAGAGAAACCGTGCTTTAGCTACCATCCACGTCTCTGAGGGAGGAAGCAGTTTCCAGGCTACCGTGGGTGAGAGCCTGGGGAACGGGTTCCTTACGTGAGACCGAGGGAGAAGAAGTCCGGGCCAGAAGGCACCTCTCGACTCAGCTCTTGTTACCTGAAGCTAACACTACCGCTCCGTGTGTGCATAGGAATGCCAAGTGCTCCACACTGATTTGGCAGAAAGAAGCCGGTCAAGAATCCCAGCTTCAGCTCATTCGCCTCTCCACAGGGTGGCAGCATTTTCAACTCTGCTTGAGTGCAAACCTGGGGAATGAGTCCCAGCAGAATTCCGAGGGAGAAATAAGCATGGGCAGGAGGCAGCTATCGACTCAACTCTTGTTTCGGGAAACTAGATCGGCTCTCCCGTGTGTGCGTGTAGTCCTAAGTGCCATCCACCCAACGCAAAGGAACAAAAGCGCAGAGGACCCGTGCCTCAGCAAAGATCGCCCTTCCTGAGCGTGCACTTCATCTATTGTGTGTTTTTGTGAGAGCATGAGAAATGGAACCTAAACGTAACTCGGAGTGAGAAGCAGGCCTGTAAGGAAGGCTGCTGTGGACTCACCTCTTGTTTGAGGAGATTAGCACTGCTGTACCCTGTGTGCCTGGATGCCTAGTTACCAGGCTACTAACACCAAGAATCAATGCTATAGAGTTACTGCGCTTTAGTTAACATTGCCGTTCCTGAAGCCAGGGGAATTTGACAGTGCTCGTGGTTGAGAGCCCGGGGAAAGGGTCCCATACGTGAAATGGAGTGAGAAACAGGCCGGAGCGGAAGGCAGCTCTCAACTCACCTCTTGTTGATGAGGCTGGTACCCTTGCCCCGGGTGTGCCTGCAGGCCTAAAGCCAACCACCTAACTCAAAGGAACAACTCTGTAGAGAATTCCTGCTTCGGCTAAAGTAGCCATGCCGGAGGGTGCACGCATTTTGCTGTGTGCATGCGTGAGCGCACTGCAAGTGAGTCCACAACCATTTTCCGTGTGGGACTCAGGCCCCGGCAGAAGGCAGAACACGACTCCCCACTTGTTTCCTGAGGCTAGCACTGCGGCCCCACTTTTGCATGGAAGTCTAATAGCAAGCGTTCTTTTTTTTTTTTATTAAATTTTTTTATTGTTATGTTAATCCCCATACATTACATCGGTAGTTTTAGATATAGTGTTCCATGATTCATTGTTTGTGCATAACACCCAGTGCTCCATGCAGAACGTGCCCTCCTCAATACCCATCACCAGGCTAACCCATCCTCCCACCCCCCTCCCCTCTAGAACCCTCAGTTTGTTTTTCAGAGTCCATCGTCTCTCATGGTTCTTCTCCCCCTCCGATTTCTCCCCCTTCATTCTTCCCCTCCTGCTACATTCTTCTTCTTCTTTTTTTCTTTCTTAACATATATTGCATTATTTCTTTCAGAGGTACAGATCTGAGATTCAACAGTCTTGCACAATTCACAGCGCTTACCAGAACACATACCCTCCCCAGTGTCCATCACCCAGTCACCCCATCCCTCCCACCCCACCCTCAGTTTGTTTCCTGAGTTTAAGAATTCCTCATATCAGTGAGGTCATATGATACATGTCTTTCTCTGTTTGACTTATTTCGCTCAGCATAATACCCTCCAGTTCCATCCACGTCGTTGCAAATGGCAAGATCTCATTCCTTTTGATGGCTGCATAATATTCCTTTGTGTGTGTATATATATATATATATATATATATATATATATATATATATACATATATATATATACCAAACTTCTTTATCCATTCATCTGTTGATGGACATCTTGGCTCTTTCCACAGTTTGGCTATGGTGGACATTAATAGCAAGCGTTCTACCTCGGAGAAACAACACTGAAGAGAAACCGTGCTTTAGCTACCGACGACCTCTGTGTGGGAGGAAGCAGTTTAGGGTGTACTGTGGGCGAGAGCCTGGGGACGGGTTCCGTTTCGTAAAATCGAGGGAGAGACAGGCCGGAGAGAAGGCAGCTCTCAACTCACACCATGGCTATGGGGCTAGTACCGTTGCCCCGGGTGTGTGTGCAGGCTTAATGAAAACCGCCTAACTCGAAGGAAAAACTCGGTGGAGAATCCATGCTTCAGCTAAAACAGCCGCTCCTGAGGGTGGAAGCATTTTGTTGTGTGCGTGCATGAGAGCCCTGCAAGGGAGTCCAAAGCTTTTTGCGAGTGAGACTCAGGCCCCAGCAGAAGGCAGAACACGACTCCCCCTGTGTTTCATCAAGCTAGCACTGCGGCCCCACTTTTGCATGGAAGTCTCATCACTAGCGTTCTAACTCAAAGAAACAACAGTGTAGAGAAATCGTGCTTTAGTTACTGTCGACCTCCAGGCGGAGGAAGCAGTATACAGGGTACCGTGGGTGAGAGCCTGGGGAACGGTTTCCATACGTGAAACCGAGGGAGAAACCGTTCCGGGCAGAAGGCACCTCTGGACTCAGCTCTTGCTACCTGAAGCTAACACTACTGCTCCATGTGTGCTTGGAATGCTCCGTGCTCAACACTGCCTTGGAAGGAACAAGCCTGTAAAGAATCCCAGCTGCAGCTCATTCGCCTACCAGGCTACTAAGGCCACGAAGCAATGGTGTATAGTTACTGCCCTTTATGTAACATTGCCGTTCCTGAAGTCGGAGGAATTTTACAGTGCTCCTGTAGGAGAGACCGGGAAAGGGTCCCATACGTGAAACGGAGTGAGAAACGGGCCGGTGTGGAAGGGAGCTCTAAACTCACCTCTTGTTTCTGATGCTAGTACCCTTGCCCCGGGGGTGCCTGCAGGCCTAAAGCCAACCACCTAACTCAAGGGAACAACTCTTTAGAGAACTCCTGCTTCGGCTAAAAGAGCCATGCCTGAGGGTGGACGCATTTTGCTGTGTGCAAGGGTGAGCGCCCTGCAGCTGAGTCCCAAACCATTTTCTGTGTGAGACTCAGGCCCCGGAGGAAAGCAGAACACGACTCCCCACTTGTTTCATGAAGCTAGCACTGCGGCCCCACTTTTGCATGGAAGTCTAATCGCTAGCGTTCTAACTCGGAGAAACAACACTAGAGAACCCGTGCTTTAGGTACCGTCGACCTCTGTGTGGGAGGAAGCAGTTTAGGGTGTACTGTGGGTGAGAGCCTGAGGACGGGTTCCATTTCGGAAAATCGGGGGAGGGACAGGCCGGTACACAAGGCAGCTCTCCGCTCACACCATGGTTATGGGGCTAGTACCGTTGCCCCGGGTGTGCGTGCAGGCTTAAAGACAACCACCTCACTCGAAGGAAAACCTTGGGAGAGAATCCATGCTTCAGCTAAAACAGCCACTCCAGAGGGTGGGGAAGCATTTTGTTGTGTGCGTGCGTGAGAGCCCTGCAAGGGAGTCCAAAGCTTTTTGCGAGTGAGACTCAGGCCCCAGCAGAAGGCAGAACACGACTCGCCATGTGTTTCGTCAAGCTAGCACTGCAGCCCCACTTTTGCCTGGAAGTCTCATCGCTAGCGTTCAAACTCGAAGAAACAACAGTGTAGAGAAAGCGTGCTTTAGCTACCGTCGACCTCTCTGTGTGAGAAAGCAGTTTACGCTGCACTGTGGGTGAGAGCCTGGGGACAGGTTCCATAGGTAAAATCGAGGGAGAGACAGGCCAGTGCAGAAGGCAGCTGTCAACTCACCTCGTGTTTACGAGGCTAGTGCAGTTGCCCCGGGTGTGCCTGCAGGCCTAAAGCCAAGCACCTAAGTCGAAGGAACAACTCTGTAGAGAATTCCTGCTTCAGCGAACATAGGCATTCCTGAGGCTGGAAGCATTTTGCTGTGTGCCTGCGTGAGAGAAGTGCAATGGAGTCCCAAACCATTTTCCGTGTGAGACTCAGGCCCCGGGAGAAGGGAGGACACGCCTCCCCACTTGTTTCATGAAGTTAGCACTGCGGCCCCACTTTTGCATGGAAGTCTAATCGCTAGCGTTGTAACTCGGAGAAACAACACGGTAGAGAAACCGTGCTTTAGCTACCGTCGACCTCTGTGGGAGGAAGCAGTATAGGGTGTACTGTGGGTGAGAGCCTGGGGACGGGTTCCATTTCGTAAAATCGGGGGAGAGACAGGCCGGTACACAAGGCAGCCCTCCACTCATACCATGGCTATGGGGCTAGTACCGTTACCCCGGCTGTGCGTGCAGGCTTAAAGACAACCACCTAACTCGAAGGAAAAACTTGGGAGAGAATCCATGCTTCAGCTAAAACAGCCACTCCAGAGGGTGGGGAAGCGTTTTGTTGTGTGCGTGCGTGAGAGCCCTGCAAGGGAGTCCAAAGCTTTTTGCGAGTGAGACTCAGGCCCCAGCAGAAGGCAGAACACGACTCGCCATGTGTTTCGTCAAGCTAGCACTGCGGCCCCACTTTCGCATGGAAGTCTAATCGCTAGCGTTCTAACTCGGAGAAACAACACGGTAGAGAAACCGTGCTTTAGCTACCATCCACGTCTCTGAGGGAGGAAGCAGTTTCCAGGCTACCGTGGGTGAGAGCCTGGGGAACGGGTTCCTTACGTGAGACCGAGGGAGAAGAAGTCCGGGCCAGAAGGCACCTCTCGACTCAGCTCTTGTTACCTGAAGCTAACACTACCGCTCCGTGTGTGCATAGGAATGCCAAGTGCTCCACACTGATTTGGCAGAAAGAAGCCGGTCAAGAATCCCAGCTTCAGCTCATTCGCCTCTCCACAGGGTGGCAGCATTTTCAACTCTGCTTGAGTGCAAACCTGGGGAATGAGTCCCAGCAGAATTCCGAGGGAGAAATAAGCATGGGCAGGAGGCAGCTATCGACTCAACTCTTGTTTCGGGAAACTAGATCGGCTCTCCCGTGTGTGCGTGTAGTCCTAAGTGCCATCCACCCAACGCAAAGGAACAAAAGCGCAGAGGACCCGTGCCTCAGCAAAGATCGCCCTTCCTGAGCGTGCACTTCATCTATTGTGTGTTTTTGTGAGAGCATGAGAAATGGAACCTAAACGTAACTCGGAGTGAGAAGCAGGCCTGTAAGGAAGGCTGCTGTGGACTCACCTCTTGTTTGAGGAGATTAGCACTGCTGTACCCTGTGTGCCTGGATGCCTAGTTACCAGGCTACTAACACCAAGAATCAATGCTATAGAGTTACTGCGCTTTAGTTAACATTGCCGTTCCTGAAGCCAGGGGAATTTGACAGTGCTCGTGGTTGAGAGCCCGGGGAAAGGGTCCCATACGTGAAATGGAGTGAGAAACAGGCCGGAGCGGAAGGCAGCTCTCAACTCACCTCTTGTTGATGAGGCTGGTACCCTTGCCCCGGGTGTGCCTGCAGGCCTAAAGCCAACCACCTAACTCAAAGGAACAACTCTGTAGAGAATTCCTGCTTCGGCTAAAGTAGCCATGCCGGAGGGTGCACGCATTTTGCTGTGTGCATGCGTGAGCGCACTGCAAGTGAGTCCACAACCATTTTCCGTGTGGGACTCAGGCCCCGGCAGAAGGCAGAACACGACTCCCCGCTTGTTTCCTGAGGCTAGCACTGCGGCCCCACTTTTGCATGGAAGTCTAATAGCAAGCGTTCTTTTTTTTTTTTTATTAAATTTTTTTATTGTTATGTTAATCCCCATACATTACATCGGTAGTTTTAGATATAGTGTTCCATGATTCATTGTTTGTGCATAACACCCAGTGCTCCATGCAGAACGTGCCCTCCTCAATACCCATCACCAGGCTAACCCATCCTCCCACCCCCCTCCCCTCTAGAACCCTCAGTTTGTTTTTCAGAGTCCATCGTCTCTCATGGTTCTTCTCCCCCTCCGATTTCTCCCCCTTCATTCTTCCCCTCCTGCTACATTCTTCTTCTTCTTTTTTTCTTTCTTAACATATATTGCATTATTTCTTTCAGAGGTACAGATCTGAGATTCAACAGTCTTGCACAATTCACAGCGCTTACCAGAACACATACCCTCCCCAGTGTCCATCACCCAGTCACCCCATCCCTCCCACCCCACCCTCAGTTTGTTTCCTGAGTTTAAGAATTCCTCATATCAGTGAGGTCATATGATACATGTCTTTCTCTGTTTGACTTATTTCGCTCAGCATAATACCCTCCAGTTCCATCCACGTCGTTGCAAATGGCAAGATCTCATTCCTTTTGATGGCTGCATAATATTCCTTTGTGTGTGTGTGTATATATATATATATATATATATATATATATATATATATATACATATATATATATACCAAACTTCTTTATCCATTCATCTGTTGATGGACATCTTGGCTCTTTCCACAGTTTGGCTATGGTGGACATTAATAGCAAGCGTTCTACCTCGGAGAAACAACACTGAAGAGAAACCGTGCTTTAGCTACCGACGACCTCTGTGTGGGAGGAAGCAGTTTAGGGTGTACTGTGGGCGAGAGCCTGGGGACGGGTTCCGTTTCGTAAAATCGAGGGAGAGACAGGCCGGAGAGAAGGCAGCTCTCAACTCACACCATGGCTATGGGGCTCGTACCGTTGCCCCGGGTGTGTGTGCAGGCTTAATGAAAACCGCCTAACTCGAAGGAAAAACTCGGTGGAGAATCCATGCTTCAGCTAAAACAGCCGCTCCTGAGGGTGGAAGCATTTTGTTGTGTGCGTGCATGAGAGCCCTGCAAGGGAGTCCAAAGCTTTTTGCGAGTGAGACTCAGGCCCCAGCAGAAGGCAGAACACGACTCCCCCTGTGTTTCATCAAGCTAGCACTGCGGCCCCACTTTTGCATGGAAGTCTCATCACTAGCGTTCTAACTCAAAGAAACAACAGTGTAGAGAAATCGTGCTTTAGTTACTGTCGACCTCCAGGCGGAGGAAGCAGTATACAGGGTACCGTGGGTGAGAGCCTGGGGAACGGTTTCCATACGTGAAACCGAGGGAGAAACCGTTCCGGGCAGAAGGCACCTCTGGACTCAGCTCTTGCTACCTGAAGCTAACACTACTGCTCCATGTGTGCTTGGAATGCTCCGTGCTCAACACTGCCTTGGAAGGAACAAGCCTGTAAAGAATCCCAGCTGCAGCTCATTCGCCTACCAGGCTACTAAGGCCACGAAGCAATGGTGTATAGTTACTGCCCTTTATGTAACATTGCCGTTCCTGAAGTCGGAGGAATTTTACAGTGCTCCTGTAGGAGAGACCGGGAAAGGGTCCCATACGTGAAACGGAGTGAGAAACGGGCCGGTGTGGAAGGGAGCTCTAAACTCACCTCTTGTTTCTGATGCTAGTACCCTTGCCCCGGGGGTGCCTGCAGGCCTAAAGCCAACCACCTAACTCAAGGGAACAACTCTTTAGAGAACTCCTGCTTCGGCTAAAAGAGCCATGCCTGAGGGTGGACGCATTTTGCTGTGTGCAAGGGTGAGCGCCCTGCAGCTGAGTCCCAAACCATTTTCTGTGTGAGACTCAGGCCCCGGAGGAAAGCAGAACATGACTCCCCACTTGTTTCATGAAGCTAGCACTGCGGCCCCACTTTTGCATGGAAGTCTAATCGCTAGCGTTCTAACTCGGAGAAACAACACTAGAGAACCCGTGCTTTAGGTACCGTCGACCTCTGTGTGGGAGGAAGCAGTTTAGGGTGTACTGTGGGTGAGAGCCTGAGGACGGGTTCCATTTCGGAAAATCGGGGGAGGGACAGGCCGGTACACAAGGCAGCTCTCCGCTCACACCATGGTTATGGGGCTAGTACCGTTGCCCCGGGTGTGCGTGCAGGCTTAAAGACAACCACCTCACTCGAAGGAAAACCTTGGGAGAGAATCCATGCTTCAGCTAAAACAGCCACTCCAGAGGGTGGGGAAGCATTTTGTTGTGTGCGTGCGTGAGAGCCCTGCAAGGGAGTCCAAAGCTTTTTGCGAGTGAGACTCAGGCCCCAGCAGAAGGCAGAACACGACTCGCCATGTGTTTCGTCAAGCTAGCACTGCGGCCCCACTTTTGCCTGGAAGTCTCATCGCTAGCGTTCAAACTCGAAGAAACAACAGTGTAGAGAAAGCGTGCTTTAGCTACCGTCGACCTCTCTGTGTGAGAAAGCAGTTTACGCTGCACTGTGGGTGAGAGCCTGGGGACAGGTTCCATAGGTAAAATCGAGGGAGAGACAGGCCAGTGCAGAAGGCAGCTGTCAACTCACCTCGTGTTTACGAGGCTAGTGCAGTTGCCCCGGGTGTGCCTGCAGGCCTAAAGCCAAGCACCTAAGTCGAAGGAACAACTCTGTAGAGAATTCCTGCTTCAGCGAACATAGGCATTCCTGAGGCTGGAAGCATTTTGCTGTGTGCCTGCGTGAGAGAAGTGCAATGGAGTCCCAAACCATTTTCCGTGTGAGACTCAGGCCCCGGGAGAAGGGAGGACACGCCTCCCCACTTGTTTCATGAAGTTAGCACTGCGGCCCCACTTTTGCATGGAAGTCTAATCGCTAGCGTTGTAACTCGGAGAAACAACACGGTAGAGAAACCGTGCTTTAGCTACCGTCGACCTCTGTGGGAGGAAGCAGTATAGGGTGTACTGTGGGTGAGAGCCTGGGGACGGGTTCCATTTCGTAAAATCGGGGGAGAGACAGGCCGGTACACAAGGCAGCCCTCCACTCATACCATGGCTATGGGGCTAGTACCGTTACCCCGGCTGTGCGTGCAGGCTTAAAGACAACCACCTAACTCGAAGGAAAAACTTGGGAGAGAATCCATGCTTCAGCTAAAACAGCCACTCCAGAGGGTGGGGAAGCGTTTTGTTGTGTGCGTGCGTGAGAGCCCTGCAAGGGAGTCCAAAGCTTTTTGCGAGTGAGACTCAGGCCCCAGCAGAAGGCAGAACACGACTCGCCATGTGTTTCGTCAAGCTAGCACTGCGGCCCCACTTTCGCATGGAAGTCTAATCGCTAGCGTTCTAACTCGGAGAAACAACACGGTAGAGAAACCGTGCTTTAGCTACCATCCACGTCTCTGAGGGAGGAAGCAGTTTCCAGGCTACCGTGGGTGAGAGCCTGGGGAACGGGTTCCTTACGTGAGACCGAGGGAGAAGAAGTCCGGGCCAGAAGGCACCTCTCGACTCAGCTCTTGTTACCTGAAGCTAACACTACCGCTCCGTGTGTGCATAGGAATGCCAAGTGCTCCACACTGATTTGGCAGAAAGAAGCCGGTCAAGAATCCCAGCTTCAGCTCATTCGCCTCTCCACAGGGTGGCAGCATTTTCAACTCTGCTTGAGTGCAAACCTGGGGAATGAGTCCCAGCAGAATTCCGAGGGAGAAATAAGCATGGGCAGGAGGCAGCTATCGACTCAACTCTTGTTTCGGGAAACTAGATCGGCTCTCCCGTGTGTGCGTGTAGTCCTAAGTGCCATCCACCCAACGCAAAGGAACAAAAGCGCAGAGGACCCGTGCCTCAGCAAAGATCGCCCTTCCTGAGCGTGCACTTCATCTATTGTGTGTTTTTGTGAGAGCATGAGAAATGGAACCTAAACGTAACTCGGAGTGAGAAGCAGGCCTGTAAGGAAGGCTGCTGTGGACTCACCTCTTGTTTGAGGAGATTAGCACTGCTGTACCCTGTGTGCCTGGATGCCTAGTTACCAGGCTACTAACACCAAGAATCAATGCTATAGAGTTACTGCGCTTTAGTTAACATTGCCGTTCCTGAAGCCAGGGGAATTTGACAGTGCTCGTGGTTGAGAGCCCGGGGAAAGGGTCCCATACGTGAAATGGAGTGAGAAACAGGCCGGAGCGGAAGGCAGCTCTCAACTCAACTCTTGTTGATGAGGCTGGTACCCTTGCCCCGGGTGTGCCTGCAGGCCTAAAGCCAACCACCTAACTCAAAGGAACAACTCTGTAGAGAATTCCTGCTTCGGCTAAAGTAGCCATGCCGGAGGGTGCACGCATTTTGCTGTGTGCATGCGTGAGCGCACTGCAAGTGAGTCCACAACCATTTTCCATGTGGGACTCAGGCCCCGGCAGAAGGCAGAACACGACTCCCCGCTTGTTTCCTGAGGCTAGCACTGCGGCCCCACTTTTGCATGGAAGTCTAATAGCAAGCGTTCTTTTTTTTTTTTTTATTAAATTTTTTTATTGTTATGTTAATCCCCATACATTACATCGGTAGTTTTAGATATAGTGTTCCATGATTCATTGTTTGTGCATAACACCCAGTGCTCCATGCAGAACGTGCCCTCCTCAATACCCATCACCAGGCTAACCCATCCTCCCACCCCCCTCCCCTCTAGAACCCTCAGTTTGTTTTTCAGAGTCCATCGTCTCTCATGGTTCTTCTCCCCCTCCGATTTCTCCCCCTTCATTCTTCCCCTCCTGCTACATTCTTCTTCTTCTTTTTTTCTTTCTTAACATATATTGCATTATTTCTTTCAGAGGTACAGATCTGAGATTCAACAGTCTTGCACAATTCACAGCGCTTACCAGAACACATACCCTCCCCAGTGTCCATCACCCAGTCACCCCATCCCTCCCACCCCACCCTCAGTTTGTTTCCTGAGTTTAAGAATTCCTCATATCAGTGAGGTCATATGATACATGTCTTTCTCTGTTTGACTTATTTCGCTCAGCATAATACCCTCCAGTTCCATCCACGTCATTGCAAATGGCAAGATCTCATTCCTTTTGATGGCTGCATAATATTCCTTTGTGTGTGTGTGTATATATATATATATATATATATATATATATATATATATATACATATATATATATACCAAACTTCTTTATCCATTCATCTGTTGATGGACATCTTGGCTCTTTCCACAGTTTGGCTATGGTGGACATTAATAGCAAGCGTTCTACCTCGGAGAAACAACACTGAAGAGAAACCGTGCTTTAGCTACCGACGACCTCTGTGTGGGAGGAAGCAGTTTAGGGTGTACTGTGGGCGAGAGCCTGGGGACGGGTTCCGTTTCGTAAAATCGAGGGAGAGACAGGCCGGAGAGAAGGCAGCTCTCAACTCACACCATGGCTATGGGGCTCGTACCGTTGCCCCGGGTGTGTGTGCAGGCTTAATGAAAACCGCCTAACTCGAAGGAAAAACTCGGTGGAGAATCCATGCTTCAGCTAAAACAGCCGCTCCTGAGGGTGGAAGCATTTTGTTGTGTGCGTGCATGAGAGCCCTGCAAGGGAGTCCAAAGCTTTTTGCGAGTGAGACTCAGGCCCCAGCAGAAGGCAGAACACGACTCCCCCTGTGTTTCATCAAGCTAGCACTGCGGCCCCACTTTTGCATGGAAGTCTCATCACTAGCGTTCTAACTCAAAGAAACAACAGTGTAGAGAAATCGTGCTTTAGTTACTGTCGACCTCCAGGCGGAGGAAGCAGTATACAGGGTACCGTGGGTGAGAGCCTGGGGAACGGTTTCCATACGTGAAACCGAGGGAGAAACCGTTCCGGGCAGAAGGCACCTCTGGACTCAGCTCTTGCTACCTGAAGCTAACACTACTGCTCCATGTGTGCTTGGAATGCTCCGTGCTCAACACTGCCTTGGAAGGAACAAGCCTGTAAAGAATCCCAGCTGCAGCTCATTCGCCTACCAGGCTACTAAGGCCACGAAGCAATGGTGTATAGTTACTGCCCTTTATGTAACATTGCCGTTCCTGAAGTCGGAGGAATTTTACAGTGCTCCTGTAGGAGAGACCGGGAAAGGGTCCCATACGTGAAACGGAGTGAGAAACGGGCCGGTGTGGAAGGGAGCTCTAAACTCACCTCTTGTTTCTGATGCTAGTACCCTTGCCCCGGGGGTGCCTGCAGGCCTAAAGCCAACCACCTAACTCAAGGGAACAACTCTTTAGAGAACTCCTGCTTCGGCTAAAAGAGCCATGCCTGAGGGTGGACGCATTTTGCTGTGTGCAAGGGTGAGCGCCCTGCAGCTGAGTCCCAAACCATTTTCTGTGTGAGACTCAGGCCCCGGAGGAAAGCAGAACACGACTCCCCACTTGTTTCATGAAGCTAGCACTGCGGCCCCACTTTTGCATGGAAGTCTAATCGCTAGCGTTCTAACTCGGAGAAACAACACTAGAGAACCCGTGCTTTAGGTACCGTCGACCTCTGTGTGGGAGGAAGCAGTTTAGGGTGTACTGTGGGTGAGAGCCTGAGGACGGGTTCCATTTCGGAAAATCGGGGGAGGGACAGGCCGGTACACAAGGCAGCTCTCCGCTCACACCATGGTTATGGGGCTAGTACCGTTGCCCCGGGTGTGCGTGCAGGCTTAAAGACAACCACCTCACTCGAAGGAAAACCTTGGGAGAGAATCCATGCTTCAGCTAAAACAGCCACTCCAGAGGGTGGGGAAGCATTTTGTTGTGTGCGTGCGTGAGAGCCCTGCAAGGGAGTCCAAAGCTTTTTGCGAGTGAGACTCAGGCCCCAGCAGAAGGCAGAACACGACTCGCCATGTGTTTCGTCAAGCTAGCACTGCGGCCCCACTTTTGCCTGGAAGTCTCATCGCTAGCGTTCAAACTCGAAGAAACAACAGTGTAGAGAAAGCGTGCTTTAGCTACCGTCGACCTCTCTGTGTGAGAAAGCAGTTTACGCTGCACTGTGGGTGAGAGCCTGGGGACAGGTTCCATAGGTAAAATCGAGGGAGAGACAGGCCAGTGCAGAAGGCAGCTGTCAACTCACCTCGTGTTTACGAGGCTAGTGCAGTTGCCCCGGGTGTGCCTGCAGGCCTAAAGCCAAGCACCTAAGTCGAAGGAACAACTCTGTAGAGAATTCCTGCTTCAGCGAACATAGGCATTCCTGAGGCTGGAAGCATTTTGCTGTGTGCCTGCGTGAGAGAAGTGCAATGGAGTCCCAAACCATTTTCCGTGTGAGACTCAGGCCCCGGGAGAAGGGAGGACACGCCTCCCCACTTGTTTCATGAAGTTAGCACTGCGGCCCCACTTTTGCATGGAAGTCTAATCGCTAGCGTTGTAACTCGGAGAAACAACACGGTAGAGAAACCGTGCTTTAGCTACCGTCGACCTCTGTGGGAGGAAGCAGTATAGGGTGTACTGTGGGTGAGAGCCTGGGGACGGGTTCCATTTCGTAAAATCGGGGGAGAGACAGGCCGGTACACAAGGCAGCCCTCCACTCATACCATGGCTATGGGGCTAGTACCGTTACCCCGGCTGTGCGTGCAGGCTTAAAGACAACCACCTAACTCGAAGGAAAAACTTGGGAGAGAATCCATGCTTCAGCTAAAACAGCCACTCCAGAGGGTGGGGAAGCGTTTTGTTGTGTGCGTGCGTGAGAGCCCTGCAAGGGAGTCCAAAGCTTTTTGCGAGTGAGACTCAGGCCCCAGCAGAAGGCAGAACACGACTCGCCATGTGTTTCGTCAAGCTAGCACTGCGGCCCCACTTTCGCATGGAAGTCTAATCGCTAGCGTTCTAACTCGGAGAAACAACACGGTAGAGAAACCGTGCTTTAGCTACCATCCACGTCTCTGAGGGAGGAAGCAGTTTCCAGGCTACCGTGGGTGAGAGCCTGGGGAACGGGTTCCTTACGTGAGACCGAGGGAGAAGAAGTCCGGGCCAGAAGGCACCTCTCGACTCAGCTCTTGTTACCTGAAGCTAACACTACCGCTCCGTGTGTGCATAGGAATGCCAAGTGCTCCACACTGATTTGGCAGAAAGAAGCCGGTCAAGAATCCCAGCTTCAGCTCATTCGCCTCTCCACAGGGTGGCAGCATTTTCAACTCTGCTTGAGTGCAAACCTGGGGAATGAGTCCCAGCAGAATTCCGAGGGAGAAATAAGCATGGGCAGGAGGCAGCTATCGACTCAACTCTTGTTTCGGGAAACTAGATCGGCTCTCCCGTGTGTGCGTGTAGTCCTAAGTGCCATCCACCCAACGCAAAGGAACAAAAGCGCAGAGGACCCGTGCCTCAGCAAAGATCGCCCTTCCTGAGCGTGCACTTCATCTATTGTGTGTTTTTGTGAGAGCATGAGAAATGGAACCTAAACGTAACTCGGAGTGAGAAGCAGGCCTGTAAGGAAGGCTGCTGTGGACTCACCTCTTGTTTGAGGAGATTAGCACTGCTGTACCCTGTGTGCCTGGATGCCTAGTTACCAGGCTACTAACACCAAGAATCAATGCTATAGAGTTACTGCGCTTTAGTTAACATTGCCGTTCCTGAAGCCAGGGGAATTTGACAGTGCTCGTGGTTGAGAGCCCGGGGAAAGGGTCCCATACGTGAAATGGAGTGAGAAACAGGCCGGAGCGGAAGGCAGCTCTCAACTCACCTCTTGTTGATGAGGCTGGTACCCTTGCCCCGGGTGTGCCTGCAGGCCTAAAGCCAACCACCTAACTCAAAGGAACAACTCTGTAGAGAATTCCTGCTTCGGCTAAAGTAGCCATGCCGGAGGGTGCACGCATTTTGCTGTGTGCATGCGTGAGCGCACTGCAAGTGAGTCCACAACCATTTTCCGTGTGGGACTCAGGCCCCGGCAGAAGGCAGAACACGACTCCCCGCTTGTTTCCTGAGGCTAGCACTGCGGCCCCACTTTTGCATGGAAGTCTAATAGCAAGCGTTCTTTTTTTTTTTTTATTAAATTTTTTTATTGTTATGTTAATCCCCATACATTACATCGGTAGTTTTAGATATAGTGTTCCATGATTCATTGTTTGTGCATAACACCCAGTGCTCCATGCAGAACGTGCCCTCCTCAATACCCATCACCAGGCTAACCCATCCTCCCACCCCCCTCCCCTCTAGAACCCTCAGTTTGTTTTTCAGAGTCCATCGTCTCTCATGGTTCTTCTCCCCCTCCGATTTCTCCCCCTTCATTCTTCCCCTCCTGCTACATTCTTCTTCTTCTTTTTTTCTTTCTTAACATATATTGCATTATTTCTTTCAGAGGTACAGATCTGAGATTCAACAGTCTTGCACAATTCACAGCGCTTACCAGAACACATACCCTCCCCAGTGTCCATCACCCAGTCACCCCATCCCTCCCACCCCACCCTCAGTTTGTTTCCTGAGTTTAAGAATTCCTCATATCAGTGAGGTCATATGATACATGTCTTTCTCTGTTTGACTTATTTCGCTCAGCATAATACCCTCCAGTTCCATCCACGTCGTTGCAAATGGCAAGATCTCATTCCTTTTGATGGCTGCATAATATTCCTTTGTGTGTGTGTGTATATATATATATATATATATATATATATATATATATACATATATATATATACCAAACTTCTTTATCCATTCATCTGTTGATGGACATCTTGGCTCTTTCCACAGTTTGGCTATGGTGGACATTAATAGCAAGCGTTCTACCTCGGAGAAACAACACTGAAGAGAAACCGTGCTTTAGCTACCGACGACCTCTGTGTGGGAGGAAGCAGTTTAGGGTGTACTGTGGGCGAGAGCCTGGGGACGGGTTCCGTTTCGTAAAATCGAGGGAGAGACAGGCCGGAGAGAAGGCAGCTCTCAACTCACACCATGGCTATGGGGCTCGTACCGTTGCCCCGGGTGTGTGTGCAGGCTTAATGAAAACCGCCTAACTCGAAGGAAAAACTCGGTGGAGAATCCATGCTTCAGCTAAAACAGCCGCTCCTGAGGGTGGAAGCATTTTGTTGTGTGCGTGCATGAGAGCCCTGCAAGGGAGTCCAAAGCTTTTTGCGAGTGAGACTCAGGCCCCAGCAGAAGGCAGAACACGACTCCCCCTGTGTTTCATCAAGCTAGCACTGCGGCCCCACTTTTGCATGGAAGTCTCATCACTAGCGTTCTAACTCAAAGAAACAACAGTGTAGAGAAATCGTGCTTTAGTTACTGTCGACCTCCAGGCGGAGGAAGCAGTATACAGGGTACCGTGGGTGAGAGCCTGGGGAACGGTTTCCATACGTGAAACCGAGGGAGAAACCGTTCCGGGCAGAAGGCACCTCTGGACTCAGCTCTTGCTACCTGAAGCTAACACTACTGCTCCATGTGTGCTTGGAATGCTCCGTGCTCAACACTGCCTTGGAAGGAACAAGCCTGTAAAGAATCCCAGCTGCAGCTCATTCGCCTACCAGGCTACTAAGGCCACGAAGCAATGGTGTATAGTTACTGCCCTTTATGTAACATTGCCGTTCCTGAAGTCGGAGGAATTTTACAGTGCTCCTGTAGGAGAGACCGGGAAAGGGTCCCATACGTGAAACGGAGTGAGAAACGGGCCGGTGTGGAAGGGAGCTCTAAACTCACCTCTTGTTTCTGATGCTAGTACCCTTGCCCCGGGGGTGCCTGCAGGCCTAAAGCCAACCACCTAACTCAAGGGAACAACTCTTTAGAGAACTCCTGCTTCGGCTAAAAGAGCCATGCCTGAGGGTGGACGCATTTTGCTGTGTGCAAGGGTGAGCGCCCTGCAGCTGAGTCCCAAACCATTTTCTGTGTGAGACTCAGGCCCCGGAGGAAAGCAGAACATGACTCCCCACTTGTTTCATGAAGCTAGCACTGCGGCCCCACTTTTGCATGGAAGTCTAATCGCTAGCGTTCTAACTCGGAGAAACAACACTAGAGAACCCGTGCTTTAGGTACCGTCGACCTCTGTGTGGGAGGAAGCAGTTTAGGGTGTACTGTGGGTGAGAGCCTGAGGACGGGTTCCATTTCGGAAAATCGGGGGAGGGACAGGCCGGTACACAAGGCAGCTCTCCGCTCACACCATGGTTATGGGGCTAGTACCGTTGCCCCGGGTGTGCGTGCAGGCTTAAAGACAACCACCTCACTCGAAGGAAAACCTTGGGAGAGAATCCATGCTTCAGCTAAAACAGCCACTCCAGAGGGTGGGGAAGCATTTTGTTGTGTGCGTGCGTGAGAGCCCTGCAAGGGAGTCCAAAGCTTTTTGCGAGTGAGACTCAGGCCCCAGCAGAAGGCAGAACACGACTCGCCATGTGTTTCGTCAAGCTAGCACTGCGGCCCCACTTTTGCCTGGAAGTCTCATCGCTAGCGTTCAAACTCGAAGAAACAACAGTGTAGAGAAAGCGTGCTTTAGCTACCGTCGACCTCTCTGTGTGAGAAAGCAGTTTACGCTGCACTGTGGGTGAGAGCCTGGGGACAGGTTCCATAGGTAAAATCGAGGGAGAGACAGGCCAGTGCAGAAGGCAGCTGTCAACTCACCTCGTGTTTACGAGGCTAGTGCAGTTGCCCCGGGTGTGCCTGCAGGCCTAAAGCCAAGCACCTAAGTCGAAGGAACAACTCTGTAGAGAATTCCTGCTTCAGCGAACATAGGCATTCCTGAGGCTGGAAGCATTTTGCTGTGTGCCTGCGTGAGAGAAGTGCAATGGAGTCCCAAACCATTTTCCGTGTGAGACTCAGGCCCCGGGAGAAGGGAGGACACGCCTCCCCACTTGTTTCATGAAGTTAGCACTGCGGCCCCACTTTTGCATGGAAGTCTAATCGCTAGCGTTGTAACTCGGAGAAACAACACGGTAGAGAAACCGTGCTTTAGCTACCGTCGACCTCTGTGGGAGGAAGCAGTATAGGGTGTACTGTGGGTGAGAGCCTGGGGACGGGTTCCATTTCGTAAAATCGGGGGAGAGACAGGCCGGTACACAAGGCAGCCCTCCACTCATACCATGGCTATGGGGCTAGTACCGTTACCCCGGCTGTGCGTGCAGGCTTAAAGACAACCACCTAACTCGAAGGAAAAACTTGGGAGAGAATCCATGCTTCAGCTAAAACAGCCACTCCAGAGGGTGGGGAAGCGTTTTGTTGTGTGCGTGCGTGAGAGCCCTGCAAGGGAGTCCAAAGCTTTTTGCGAGTGAGACTCAGGCCCCAGCAGAAGGCAGAACACGACTCGCCATGTGTTTCGTCAAGCTAGCACTGCGGCCCCACTTTCGCATGGAAGTCTAATCGCTAGCGTTCTAACTCGGAGAAACAACACGGTAGAGAAACCGTGCTTTAGCTACCATCCACGTCTCTGAGGGAGGAAGCAGTTTCCAGGCTACCGTGGGTGAGAGCCTGGGGAACGGGTTCCTTACGTGAGACCGAGGGAGAAGAAGTCCGGGCCAGAAGGCACCTCTCGACTCAGCTCTTGTTACCTGAAGCTAACACTACCGCTCCGTGTGTGCATAGGAATGCCAAGTGCTCCACACTGATTTGGCAGAAAGAAGCCGGTCAAGAATCCCAGCTTCAGCTCATTCGCCTCTCCACAGGGTGGCAGCATTTTCAACTCTGCTTGAGTGCAAACCTGGGGAATGAGTCCCAGCAGAATTCCGAGGGAGAAATAAGCATGGGCAGGAGGCAGCTATCGACTCAACTCTTGTTTCGGGAAACTAGATCGGCTCTCCCGTGTGTGCGTGTAGTCCTAAGTGCCATCCACCCAACGCAAAGGAACAAAAGCGCAGAGGACCCGTGCCTCAGCAAAGATCGCCCTTCCTGAGCGTGCACTTCATCTATTGTGTGTTTTTGTGAGAGCATGAGAAATGGAACCTAAACGTAACTCGGAGTGAGAAGCAGGCCTGTAAGGAAGGCTGCTGTGGACTCACCTCTTGTTTGAGGAGATTAGCACTGCTGTACCCTGTGTGCCTGGATGCCTAGTTACCAGGCTACTAACACCAAGAATCAATGCTATAGAGTTACTGCGCTTTAGTTAACATTGCCGTTCCTGAAGCCAGGGGAATTTGACAGTGCTCGTGGTTGAGAGCCCGGGGAAAGGGTCCCATACGTGAAATGGAGTGAGAAACAGGCCGGAGCGGAAGGCAGCTCTCAACTCAACTCTTGTTGATGAGGCTGGTACCCTTGCCCCGGGTGTGCCTGCAGGCCTAAAGCCAACCACCTAACTCAAAGGAACAACTCTGTAGAGAATTCCTGCTTCGGCTAAAGTAGCCATGCCGGAGGGTGCACGCATTTTGCTGTGTGCATGCGTGAGCGCACTGCAAGTGAGTCCACAACCATTTTCCATGTGGGACTCAGGCCCCGGCAGAAGGCAGAACACGACTCCCCGCTTGTTTCCTGAGGCTAGCACTGCGGCCCCACTTTTGCATGGAAGTCTAATAGCAAGCGTTCTTTTTTTTTTTTTTATTAAATTTTTTTATTGTTATGTTAATCCCCATACATTACATCGGTAGTTTTAGATATAGTGTTCCATGATTCATTGTTTGTGCATAACACCCAGTGCTCCATGCAGAACGTGCCCTCCTCAATACCCATCACCAGGCTAACCCATCCTCCCACCCCCCTCCCCTCTAGAACCCTCAGTTTGTTTTTCAGAGTCCATCGTCTCTCATGGTTCTTCTCCCCCTCCGATTTCTCCCCCTTCATTCTTCCCCTCCTGCTACATTCTTCTTCTTCTTTTTTTCTTTCTTAACATATATTGCATTATTTCTTTCAGAGGTACAGATCTGAGATTCAACAGTCTTGCACAATTCACAGCGCTTACCAGAACACATACCCTCCCCAGTGTCCATCACCCAGTCACCCCATCCCTCCCACCCCACCCTCAGTTTGTTTCCTGAGTTTAAGAATTCCTCATATCAGTGAGGTCATATGATACATGTCTTTCTCTGTTTGACTTATTTCGCTCAGCATAATACCCTCCAGTTCCATCCACGTCATTGCAAATGGCAAGATCTCATTCCTTTTGATGGCTGCATAATATTCCTTTGTGTGTGTGTGTATATATATATATATATATATATATATATATATATATACATATATATATATACCAAACTTCTTTATCCATTCATCTGTTGATGGACATCTTGGCTCTTTCCACAGTTTGGCTATGGTGGACATTAATAGCAAGCGTTCTACCTCGGAGAAACAACACTGAAGAGAAACCGTGCTTTAGCTACCGACGACCTCTGTGTGGGAGGAAGCAGTTTAGGGTGTACTGTGGGCGAGAGCCTGGGGACGGGTTCCGTTTCGTAAAATCGAGGGAGAGACAGGCCGGAGAGAAGGCAGCTCTCAACTCACACCATGGCTATGGGGCTCGTACCGTTGCCCCGGGTGTGTGTGCAGGCTTAATGAAAACCGCCTAACTCGAAGGAAAAACTCGGTGGAGAATCCATGCTTCAGCTAAAACAGCCGCTCCTGAGGGTGGAAGCATTTTGTTGTGTGCGTGCATGAGAGCCCTGCAAGGGAGTCCAAAGCTTTTTGCGAGTGAGACTCAGGCCCCAGCAGAAGGCAGAACACGACTCCCCCTGTGTTTCATCAAGCTAGCACTGCGGCCCCACTTTTGCATGGAAGTCTCATCACTAGCGTTCTAACTCAAAGAAACAACAGTGTAGAGAAATCGTGCTTTAGTTACTGTCGACCTCCAGGCGGAGGAAGCAGTATACAGGGTACCGTGGGTGAGAGCCTGGGGAACGGTTTCCATACGTGAAACCGAGGGAGAAACCGTTCCGGGCAGAAGGCACCTCTGGACTCAGCTCTTGCTACCTGAAGCTAACACTACTGCTCCATGTGTGCTTGGAATGCTCCGTGCTCAACACTGCCTTGGAAGGAACAAGCCTGTAAAGAATCCCAGCTGCAGCTCATTCGCCTACCAGGCTACTAAGGCCACGAAGCAATGGTGTATAGTTACTGCCCTTTATGTAACATTGCCGTTCCTGAAGTCGGAGGAATTTTACAGTGCTCCTGTAGGAGAGACCGGGAAAGGGTCCCATACGTGAAACGGAGTGAGAAACGGGCCGGTGTGGAAGGGAGCTCTAAACTCACCTCTTGTTTCTGATGCTAGTACCCTTGCCCCGGGGGTGCCTGCAGGCCTAAAGCCAACCACCTAACTCAAGGGAACAACTCTTTAGAGAACTCCTGCTTCGGCTAAAAGAGCCATGCCTGAGGGTGGACGCATTTTGCTGTGTGCAAGGGTGAGCGCCCTGCAGCTGAGTCCCAAACCATTTTCTGTGTGAGACTCAGGCCCCGGAGGAAAGCAGAACACGACTCCCCACTTGTTTCATGAAGCTAGCACTGCGGCCCCACTTTTGCATGGAAGTCTAATCGCTAGCGTTCTAACTCGGAGAAACAACACTAGAGAACCCGTGCTTTAGGTACCGTCGACCTCTGTGTGGGAGGAAGCAGTTTAGGGTGTACTGTGGGTGAGAGCCTGAGGACGGGTTCCATTTCGGAAAATCGGGGGAGGGACAGGCCGGTACACAAGGCAGCTCTCCGCTCACACCATGGTTATGGGGCTAGTACCGTTGCCCCGGGTGTGCGTGCAGGCTTAAAGACAACCACCTCACTCGAAGGAAAACCTTGGGAGAGAATCCATGCTTCAGCTAAAACAGCCACTCCAGAGGGTGGGGAAGCATTTTGTTGTGTGCGTGCGTGAGAGCCCTGCAAGGGAGTCCAAAGCTTTTTGCGAGTGAGACTCAGGCCCCAGCAGAAGGCAGAACACGACTCGCCATGTGTTTCGTCAAGCTAGCACTGCGGCCCCACTTTTGCCTGGAAGTCTCATCGCTAGCGTTCAAACTCGAAGAAACAACAGTGTAGAGAAAGCGTGCTTTAGCTACCGTCGACCTCTCTGTGTGAGAAAGCAGTTTACGCTGCACTGTGGGTGAGAGCCTGGGGACAGGTTCCATAGGTAAAATCGAGGGAGAGACAGGCCAGTGCAGAAGGCAGCTGTCAACTCACCTCGTGTTTACGAGGCTAGTGCAGTTGCCCCGGGTGTGCCTGCAGGCCTAAAGCCAAGCACCTAAGTCGAAGGAACAACTCTGTAGAGAATTCCTGCTTCAGCGAACATAGGCATTCCTGAGGCTGGAAGCATTTTGCTGTGTGCCTGCGTGAGAGAAGTGCAATGGAGTCCCAAACCATTTTCCGTGTGAGACTCAGGCCCCGGGAGAAGGGAGGACACGCCTCCCCACTTGTTTCATGAAGTTAGCACTGCGGCCCCACTTTTGCATGGAAGTCTAATCGCTAGCGTTGTAACTCGGAGAAACAACACGGTAGAGAAACCGTGCTTTAGCTACCGTCGACCTCTGTGGGAGGAAGCAGTATAGGGTGTACTGTGGGTGAGAGCCTGGGGACGGGTTCCATTTCGTAAAATCGGGGGAGAGACAGGCCGGTACACAAGGCAGCCCTCCACTCATACCATGGCTATGGGGCTAGTACCGTTACCCCGGCTGTGCGTGCAGGCTTAAAGACAACCACCTAACTCGAAGGAAAAACTTGGGAGAGAATCCATGCTTCAGCTAAAACAGCCACTCCAGAGGGTGGGGAAGCGTTTTGTTGTGTGCGTGCGTGAGAGCCCTGCAAGGGAGTCCAAAGCTTTTTGCGAGTGAGACTCAGGCCCCAGCAGAAGGCAGAACACGACTCGCCATGTGTTTCGTCAAGCTAGCACTGCGGCCCCACTTTCGCATGGAAGTCTAATCGCTAGCGTTCTAACTCGAAGAAACAACACGGTAGAGAAACCGTGCTTTAGCTACCATCCACGTCTCTGAGGGAGGAAGCAGTTTCCAGGCTACCGTGGGTGAGAGCCTGGGGAACGGGTTCCTTACGTGAGACCGAGGGAGAAGAAGTCCGGGCCAGAAGGCACCTCTCGACTCAGCTCTTGTTACCTGAAGCTAACACTACCGCTCCGTGTGTGCATAGGAATGCCAAGTGCTCCACACTGATTTGGCAGAAAGAAGCCGGTCAAGAATCCCAGCTTCAGCTCATTCGCCTCTCCACAGGGTGGCAGCATTTTCAACTCTGCTTGAGTGCAAACCTGGGGAATGAGTCCCAGCAGAATTCCGAGGGAGAAATAAGCATGGGCAGGAGGCAGCTATCGACTCAACTCTTGTTTCGGGAAACTAGATCGGCTCTCCCGTGTGTGCGTGTAGTCCTAAGTGCCATCCACCCAACGCAAAGGAACAAAAGCGCAGAGGACCCGTGCCTCAGCAAAGATCGCCCTTCCTGAGCGTGCACTTCATCTATTGTGTGTTTTTGTGAGAGCATGAGAAATGGAACCTAAACGTAACTCGGAGTGAGAAGCAGGCCTGTAAGGAAGGCTGCTGTGGACTCACCTCTTGTTTGAGGAGATTAGCACTGCTGTACCCTGTGTGCCTGGATGCCTAGTTACCAGGCTACTAACACCAAGAATCAATGCTATAGAGTTACTGCGCTTTAGTTAACATTGCCGTTCCTGAAGCCAGGGGAATTTGACAGTGCTCGTGGTTGAGAGCCCGGGGAAAGGGTCCCATACGTGAAATGGAGTGAGAAACAGGCCGGAGCGGAAGGCAGCTCTCAACTCACCTCTTGTTGATGAGGCTGGTACCCTTGCCCCGGGTGTGCCTGCAGGCCTAAAGCCAACCACCTAACTCAAAGGAACAACTCTGTAGAGAATTCCTGCTTCGGCTAAAGTAGCCATGCCGGAGGGTGCACGCATTTTGCTGTGTGCATGCGTGAGCGCACTGCAAGTGAGTCCACAACCATTTTCCGTGTGGGACTCAGGCCCCGGCAGAAGGCAGAACACGACTCCCCGCTTGTTTCCTGAGGCTAGCACTGCGGCCCCACTTTTGCATGGAAGTCTAATAGCAAGCGTTCTTTTTTTTTTTTTATTAAATTTTTTTATTGTTATGTTAATCCCCATACATTACATCGGTAGTTTTAGATATAGTGTTCCATGATTCATTGTTTGTGCATAACACCCAGTGCTCCATGCAGAACGTGCCCTCCTCAATACCCATCACCAGGCTAACCCATCCTCCCACCCCCCTCCCCTCTAGAACCCTCAGTTTGTTTTTCAGAGTCCATCGTCTCTCATGGTTCTTCTCCCCCTCCGATTTCTCCCCCTTCATTCTTCCCCTCCTGCTACATTCTTCTTCTTCTTTTTTTCTTTCTTAACATATATTGCATTATTTCTTTCAGAGGTACAGATCTGAGATTCAACAGTCTTGCACAATTCACAGCGCTTACCAGAACACATACCCTCCCCAGTGTCCATCACCCAGTCACCCCATCCCTCCCACCCCACCCTCAGTTTGTTTCCTGAGTTTAAGAATTCCTCATATCAGTGAGGTCATATGATACATGTCTTTCTCTGTTTGACTTATTTCGCTCAGCATAATACCCTCCAGTTCCATCCACGTCATTGCAAATGGTAAGATCTCATTCCTTTTGATGGCTGCATAATATTCCTTTGTGTGTGTGTGTATATATATATATATATATATATATATATATATATATATATATACATATATATATATACCAAACTTCTTTATCCATTCATCTGTTGATGGACATCTTGGCTCTTTCCACAGTTTGGCTATGGTGGACATTAATAGCAAGCGTTCTACCTCGGAGAAACAACACTGAAGAGAAACCGTGCTTTAGCTACCGACGACCTCTGTGTGGGAGGAAGCAGTTTAGGGTGTACTGTGGGCGAGAGCCTGGGGACGGGTTCCGTTTCGTAAAATCGAGGGAGAGACAGGCCGGAGAGAAGGCAGCTCTCAACTCACACCATGGCTATGGGGCTCGTACCGTTGCCCCGGGTGTGTGTGCAGGCTTAATGAAAACCGCCTAACTCGAAGGAAAAACTCGGTGGAGAATCCATGCTTCAGCTAAAACAGCCGCTCCTGAGGGTGGAAGCATTTTGTTGTGTGCGTGCATGAGAGCCCTGCAAGGGAGTCCAAAGCTTTTTGCGAGTGAGACTCAGGCCCCAGCAGAAGGCAGAACACGACTCCCCCTGTGTTTCATCAAGCTAGCACTGCGGCCCCACTTTTGCATGGAAGTCTCATCACTAGCGTTCTAACTCAAAGAAACAACAGTGTAGAGAAATCGTGCTTTAGTTACTGTCGACCTCCAGGTGGAGGAAGCAGTATACAGGGTACCGTGGGTGAGAGCCTGGGGAACGGTTTCCATACGTGAAACCGAGGGAGAAACCGTTCCGGGCAGAAGGCACCTCTGGACTCAGCTCTTGCTACCTGAAGCTAACACTACTGCTCCATGTGTGCTTGGAATGCTCCGTGCTCAACACTGCCTTGGAAGGAACAAGCCTGTAAAGAATCCCAGCTGCAGCTCATTCGCCTACCAGGCTACTAAGGCCACGAAGCAATGGTGTATAGTTACTGCCCTTTATGTAACATTGCCGTTCCTGAAGTCGGAGGAATTTTACAGTGCTCCTGTAGGAGAGACCGGGAAAGGGTCCCATACGTGAAACGGAGTGAGAAACGGGCCGGTGTGGAAGGGAGCTCTAAACTCACCTCTTGTTTCTGATGCTAGTACCCTTGCCCCGGGGGTGCCTGCAGGCCTAAAGCCAACCACCTAACTCAAGGGAACAACTCTTTAGAGAACTCCTGCTTCGGCTAAAAGAGCCATGCCTGAGGGTGGACGCATTTTGCTGTGTGCAAGGGTGAGCGCCCTGCAGCTGAGTCCCAAACCATTTTCTGTGTGAGACTCAGGCCCCGGAGGAAAGCAGAACACGACTCCCCACTTGTTTCATGAAGCTAGCACTGCGGCCCCACTTTTGCATGGAAGTCTAATCGCTAGCGTTCTAACTCGGAGAAACAACACTAGAGAACCCGTGCTTTAGGTACCGTCGACCTCTGTGTGGGAGGAAGCAGTTTAGGGTGTACTGTGGGTGAGAGCCTGAGGACGGGTTCCATTTCGGAAAATCGGGGGAGGGACAGGCCGGTACACAAGGCAGCTCTCCGCTCACACCATGGTTATGGGGCTAGTACCGTTGCCCCGGGTGTGCGTGCAGGCTTAAAGACAACCACCTCACTCGAAGGAAAACCTTGGGAGAGAATCCATGCTTCAGCTAAAACAGCCACTCCAGAGGGTGGGGAAGCATTTTGTTGTGTGCGTGCGTGAGAGCCCTGCAAGGGAGTCCAAAGCTTTTTGCGAGTGAGACTCAGGCCCCAGCAGAAGGCAGAACACGACTCGCCATGTGTTTCGTCAAGCTAGCACTGCGGCCCCACTTTTGCCTGGAAGTCTCATCGCTAGCGTTCAAACTCGAAGAAACAACAGTGTAGAGAAAGCGTGCTTTAGCTACCGTCGACCTCTCTGTGTGAGAAAGCAGTTTACGCTGCACTGTGGGTGAGAGCCTGGGGACAGGTTCCATAGGTAAAATCGAGGGAGAGACAGGCCAGTGCAGAAGGCAGCTGTCAACTCACCTCGTGTTTACGAGGCTAGTGCAGTTGCCCCGGGTGTGCCTGCAGGCCTAAAGCCAAGCACCTAAGTCGAAGGAACAACTCTGTAGAGAATTCCTGCTTCAGCGAACATAGGCATTCCTGAGGCTGGAAGCATTTTGCTGTGTGCCTGCGTGAGAGAAGTGCAATGGAGTCCCAAACCATTTTCCGTGTGAGACTCAGGCCCCGGGAGAAGGGAGGACACGCCTCCCCACTTGTTTCATGAAGTTAGCACTGCGGCCCCACTTTTGCATGGAAGTCTAATCGCTAGCGTTGTAACTCGGAGAAACAACACGGTAGAGAAACCGTGCTTTAGCTACCGTCGACCTCTGTGGGAGGAAGCAGTATAGGGTGTACTGTGGGTGAGAGCCTGGGGACGGGTTCCATTTCGTAAAATCGGGGGAGAGACAGGCCGGTACACAAGGCAGCCCTCCACTCATACCATGGCTATGGGGCTAGTACCGTTACCCCGGCTGTGCGTGCAGGCTTAAAGACAACCACCTAACTCGAAGGAAAAACTTGGGAGAGAATCCATGCTTCAGCTAAAACAGCCACTCCAGAGGGTGGGGAAGCGTTTTGTTGTGTGCGTGCGTGAGAGCCCTGCAAGGGAGTCCAAAGCTTTTTGCGAGTGAGACTCAGGCCCCAGCAGAAGGCAGAACACGACTCGCCATGTGTTTCGTCAAGCTAGCACTGCGGCCCCACTTTCGCATGGAAGTCTAATCGCTAGCGTTCTAACTCGAAGAAACAACACGGTAGAGAAACCGTGCTTTAGCTACCATCCACGTCTCTGAGGGAGGAAGCAGTTTCCAGGCTACCGTGGGTGAGAGCCTGGGGAACGGGTTCCTTACGTGAGACCGAGGGAGAAGAAGTCCGGGCCAGAAGGCACCTCTCGACTCAGCTCTTGTTACCTGAAGCTAACACTACCGCTCCGTGTGTGCATAGGAATGCCAAGTGCTCCACACTGATTTGGCAGAAAGAAGCCGGTCAAGAATCCCAGCTTCAGCTCATTCGCCTCTCCACAGGGTGGCAGCATTTTCAACTCTGCTTGAGTGCAAACCTGGGGAATGAGTCCCAGCAGAATTCCGAGGGAGAAATAAGCATGGGCAGGAGGCAGCTATCGACTCAACTCTTGTTTCGGGAAACTAGATCGGCTCTCCCGTGTGTGCGTGTAGTCCTAAGTGCCATCCACCCAACGCAAAGGAACAAAAGCGCAGAGGACCCGTGCCTCAGCAAAGATCGCCCTTCCTGAGCGTGCACTTCATCTATTGTGTGTTTTTGTGAGAGCATGAGAAATGGAACCTAAACGTAACTCGGAGTGAGAAGCAGGCCTGTAAGGAAGGCTGCTGTGGACTCACCTCTTGTTTGAGGAGATTAGCACTGCTGTACCCTGTGTGCCTGGATGCCTAGTTACCAGGCTACTAACACCAAGAATCAATGCTATAGAGTTACTGCGCTTTAGTTAACATTGCCGTTCCTGAAGCCAGGGGAATTTGACAGTGCTCGTGGTTGAGAGCCCGGGGAAAGGGTCCCATACGTGAAATGGAGTGAGAAACAGGCCGGAGCGGAAGGCAGCTCTCAACTCACCTCTTGTTGATGAGGCTGGTACCCTTGCCCCGGGTGTGCCTGCAGGCCTAAAGCCAACCACCTAACTCAAAGGAACAACTCTGTAGAGAATTCCTGCTTCGGCTAAAGTAGCCATGCCGGAGGGTGCACGCATTTTGCTGTGTGCATGCGTGAGCGCACTGCAAGTGAGTCCACAACCATTTTCCGTGTGGGACTCAGGCCCCGGCAGAAGGCAGAACACGACTCCCCACTTGTTTCCTGAGGCTAGCACTGCGGCCCCACTTTTGCATGGAAGTCTAATAGCAAGCGTTCTTTTTTTTTTTTTTTATTAAATTTTTTTATTGTTATGTTAATCCCCATACATTACATCGGTAGTTTTAGATATAGTGTTCCATGATTCATTGTTTGTGCATAACACCCAGTGCTCCATGCAGAACGTGCCCTCCTCAATACCCATCACCAGGCTAACCCATCCTCCCACCCCCCTCCCCTCTAGAACCCTCAGTTTGTTTTTCAGAGTCCATCGTCTCTCATGGTTCTTCTCCCCCTCCGATTTCTCCCCCTTCATTCTTCCCCTCCTGCTACATTCTTCTTCTTCTTTTTTTCTTTCTTAACATATATTGCATTATTTCTTTCAGAGGTACAGATCTGAGATTCAACAGTCTTGCACAATTCACAGCGCTTACCAGAACACATACCCTCCCCAGTGTCCATCACCCAGTCACCCCATCCCTCCCACCCCACCCCCCACTCCAGCAACCCTCAGTTTGTTTCCTGAGTTTAAGAATTCCTCATATCAGTGAGGTCATATGATACATGTCTTTCTCTGTTTGACTTATTTCGCTCAGCATAATACCCTCCAGTTCCATCCACGTCGTTGCAAATGGCAAGATCTCATTCCTTTTGATGGCTGCATAATATTCCTTTGTGTATATATATATATATATATATATATATATATATATACGCACATATATATATATACCAAACTTCTTTATCCATATATCTGTTGATGGACATCTTGGCTCTTTCCACAGTTTGGCTATGGTGGACATTAATAGCAAGCGTTCTACCTCGGAGAAACAACACTGAAGAGAAACCGTGCTTTAGCTACCGACGACCTCTGTGTGGGAGGAAGCAGTTTAGGGTGTACTGTGGGTGAGAGCCTGGGGACGGGTTCCGTTTCGTAAAATCGAGGGAGAGACAGGCCGGAGAGAAGGCAGCTCTCAACTCACACCATGGCTATGGGGCTAGTACCGTTGCCCCGGGTGTGTGTGCACGCTTAATGAAAACCGCCTAACTCGAAGGAAAAACTCGGTGGAGAATCCACGCTTCAGCTAAAACAGCCGCTCCTGAGGGTGGAAGCATTTTGTTGTGTGCGTGCATGAGAGCCCTGCAAGGGAGTCCAAAGCTTTTTGCGAGTGAGACTCAGGCCCCAGCAGAAGGCAGAACACGACTCCCCCTGTGTTTCATCAAGCTAGCACTGCGGCCCCACTTTTGCATGGAAGTCTCATCACTAGCGTTCTAACTCAAAGAAACAACAGTGTAGAGAAATCGTGCTTTAGTTACTGTCGACCTCCAGGCGGAGGAAGCAGTATACAGGGTACCGTGGGTGAGAGCCTGGGGAACGGTTTCCATACGTGAAACCGAGGGAGAAACCGTTCCGGGCAGAAGGCACCTCTGGACTCAGCTCTTGCTACCTGAAGCTAACACTACTGCTCCATGTGTGCTTGGAATGCTCCGTGCTCAACACTGCCTTGGAAGGAACAAGCCTGTAAAGAATCCCAGCTGCAGCTCATTCGCCTACCAGGCTACTAAGGCCACGAAGCAATGGTGTATAGTTACTGCCCTTTATGTAACATTGCCGTTCCTGAAGTCGGAGGAATTTTACAGTGCTCCTGTAGGAGAGACCGGGAAAGGGTCCCATACGTGAAACGGAGTGAGAAACGGGCCGGTGTGGAAGGGAGCTCTAAACTCACCTCTTGTTTCTGATGCTAGTACCCTTGCCCCGGGGGTGCCTGCAGGCCTAAAGCCAACCACCTAACTCAAGGGAACAACTCTTTAGAGAACTCCTGCTTCGGCTAAAAGAGCCATGCCTGAGGGTGGACGCATTTTGCTGTGTGCAAGGGTGAGCGCCCTGCAGCTGAGTCCCAAACCATTTTCTGTGTGAGACTCAGGCCCCGGAGGAAAGCAGAACACGACTCCCCACTTGTTTCATGAAGCTAGCACTGCGGCCCCACTTTTGCATGGAAGTCTAATCGCTAGCGTTCTAACTCGGAGAAACAACACTAGAGAACCCGTGCTTTAGGTACCGTCGACCTCTGTGTGGGAGGAAGCAGTTTAGGGTGTACTGTGGGTGAGAGCCTGAGGACGGGTTCCATTTCGGAAAATCGGGGGAGGGACAGGCCGGTACACAAGGCAGCTCTCCGCTCACACCATGGTTATGGGGCTAGTACCGTTGCCCCGGGTGTGCGTGCAGGCTTAAAGACAACCACCTCACTCGAAGGAAAACCTTGGGAGAGAATCCATGCTTCAGCTAAAACAGCCACTCCAGAGGGTGGGGAAGCATTTTGTTGTGTGCGTGCGTGAGAGCCCTGCAAGGGAGTCCAAAGCTTTTTGCGAGTGAGACTCAGGCCCCAGCAGAAGGCAGAACACGACTCGCCATGTGTTTCGTCAAGCTAGCACTGCGGCCCCACTTTTGCCTGGAAGTCTCATCGCTAGCGTTCAAACTCGAAGAAACAACAGTGTAGAGAAAGCGTGCTTTAGCTACCGTCGACCTCTCTGTGTGAGAAAGCAGTTTACGCTGCACTGTGGGTGAGAGCCTGGGGACAGGTTCCATAGGTAAAATCGAGGGAGAGACAGGCCAGTGCAGAAGGCAGCTGTCAACTCACCTCGTGTTTACGAGGCTAGTGCAGTTGCCCCGGGTGTGCCTGCAGGCCTAAAGCCAAGCACCTAAGTCGAAGGAACAACTCTGTAGAGAATTCCTGCTTCAGCGAACATAGGCATTCCTGAGGCTGGAAGCATTTTGCTGTGTGCCTGCGTGAGAGAAGTGCAATGGAGTCCCAAACCATTTTCCGTGTGAGACTCAGGCCCCGGGAGAAGGGAGGACACGCCTCCCCACTTGTTTCATGAAGTTAGCACTGCGGCCCCACTTTTGCATGGAAGTCTAATCGCTAGCGTTGTAACTCGGAGAAACAACACGGTAGAGAAACCGTGCTTTAGCTACCGTCGACCTCTGTGGGAGGAAGCAGTATAGGGTGTACTGTGGGTGAGAGCCTGGGGACGGGTTCCATTTCGTAAAATCGGGGGAGAGACAGGCCGGTACACAAGGCAGCCCTCCACTCATACCATGGCTATGGGGCTAGTACCGTTACCCCGGCTGTGCGTGCAGGCTTAAAGACAACCACCTAACTCGAAGGAAAAACTTGGGAGAGAATCCATGCTTCAGCTAAAACAGCCACTCCAGAGGGTGGGGAAGCGTTTTGTTGTGTGCGTGCGTGAGAGCCCTGCAAGGGAGTCCAAAGCTTTTTGCGAGTGAGACTCAGGCCCCAGCAGAAGGCAGAACACGACTCGCCATGTGTTTCATCAAGCTAGCACTGCGGCCCCACTTTCGCATGGAAGTCTAATCGCTAGCGTTCTAACTCGGAGAAACAACACGGTAGAGAAACCGTGCTTTAGCTACCATCCACGTCTCTGAGGGAGGAAGCAGTTTCCAGGCTACCGTGGGTGAGAGCCTGGGGAACGGGTTCCTTACGTGAGACCGAGGGAGAAGAAGTCCGGGCCAGAAGGCACCTCTCGACTCAGCTCTTGTTACCTGAAGCTAACACTACCGCTCCGTGTGTGCATAGGAATGCCAAGTGCTCCACACTGATTTGGCAGAAAGAAGCCGGTCAAGAATCCCAGCTTCAGCTCATTCGCCTCTCCACAGGGTGGCAGCATTTTCAACTCTGCTTGAGTGCAAACCTGGGGAATGAGTCCCAGCAGAATTCCGAGGGAGAAATAAGCATGGGCAGGAGGCAGCTATCGACTCAACTCTTGTTTCGGGAAACTAGATCGGCTCTCCCGTGTGTGCGTGTAGTCCTAAGTGCCATCCACCCAACGCAAAGGAACAAAAGCGCAGAGGACCCGTGCCTCAGCAAAGATCGCCCTTCCTGAGCGTGCACTTCATCTATTGTGTGTCTTTGTGAGAGCATGAGAAATGGAACCTAAACGTAACTCGGAGTGAGAAGCAGGCCTGTAAGGAAGGCTGCTGTGGACTCACCTCTTGTTTGAGGAGATTAGCACTGCTGTACCCTGTGTGCCTGGATGCCTAGTTACCAGGCTACTAACACCAAGAATCAATGCTATAGAGTTACTGCGCTTTAGTTAACATTGCCGTTCCTGAAGCCAGGGGAATTTGACAGTGCTCGTGGTTGAGAGCCCGGGGAAAGGGTCCCATACGTGAAATGGAGTGAGAAACAGGCCGGAGCGGAAGGCAGCTCTCAACTCACCTCTTGTTGATGAGGCTGGTACCCTTGCCCCGGGTGTGCCTGCAGGCCTAAAGCCAACCACCTAACTCAAAGGAACAACTCTGTAGAGAATTCCTGCTTCGGCTAAAGTAGCCATGCCGGAGGGTGCACGCATTTTGCTGTGTGCATGCGTGAGCGCACTGCAAGTGAGTCCACAACCATTTTCCGTGTGGGACTCAGGCCCCGGCAGAAGGCAGAACACGACTCCCCGCTTGTTTCCTGAGGCTAGCACTGCGGCCCCACTTTTGCATGGAAGTCTAATAGCAAGCGTTCTTTTTTTTTTTTTATTAAATTTTTTTATTGTTATGTTAATCCCCATACATTACATCGGTAGTTTTAGATATAGTGTTCCATGATTCATTGTTTGTGCATAACACCCAGTGCTCCATGCAGAACGTGCCCTCCTCAATACCCATCACCAGGCTAACCCATCCTCCCACCCCCCTCCCCTCTAGAACCCTCAGTTTGTTTTTCAGAGTCCATCGTCTCTCATGGTTCTTCTCCCCCTCCGATTTCTCCCCCTTCATTCTTCCCCTCCTGCTACATTCTTCTTCTTCTTTTTTTCTTTCTTAACATATATTGCATTATTTCTTTCAGAGGTACAGATCTGAGATTCAACAGTCTTGCACAATTCACAGCGCTTACCAGAACACATACCCTCCCCAGTGTCCATCACCCAGTCACCCCATCCCTCCCACCCCACCCTCAGTTTGTTTCCTGAGTTTAAGAATTCCTCATATCAGTGAGGTCATATGATACATGTCTTTCTCTGTTTGACTTATTTCGCTCAGCATAATACCCTCCAGTTCCATCCACGTCGTTGCAAATGGCAAGATCTCATTCCTTTTGATGGCTGCATAATATTCCTTTGTGTGTGTGTATATATATATATATATATATATATATATATATACATATATATATATACCAAACTTCTTTATCCATTCATCTGTTGATGGACATCTTGGCTCTTTCCACAGTTTGGCTATGGTGGACATTAATAGCAAGCGTTCTACCTCGGAGAAACAACACTGAAGAGAAACCGTGCTTTAGCTACCGACGACCTCTGTGTGGGAGGAAGCAGTTTAGGGTGTACTGTGGGCGAGAGCCTGGGGACGGGTTCCGTTTCGTAAAATCGAGGGAGAGACAGGCCGGAGAGAAGGCAGCTCTCAACTCACACCATGGCTATGGGGCTCGTACCGTTGCCCCGGGTGTGTGTGCAGGCTTAATGAAAACCGCCTAACTCGAAGGAAAAACTCGGTGGAGAATCCATGCTTCAGCTAAAACAGCCGCTCCTGAGGGTGGAAGCATTTTGTTGTGTGCGTGCATGAGAGCCCTGCAAGGGAGTCCAAAGCTTTTTGCGAGTGAGACTCAGGCCCCAGCAGAAGGCAGAACACGACTCCCCCTGTGTTTCATCAAGCTAGCACTGCGGCCCCACTTTTGCATGGAAGTCTCATCACTAGCGTTCTAACTCAAAGAAACAACAGTGTAGAGAAATCGTGCTTTAGTTACTGTCGACCTCCAGGCGGAGGAAGCAGTATACAGGGTACCGTGGGTGAGAGCCTGGGGAACGGTTTCCATACGTGAAACCGAGGGAGAAACCGTTCCGGGCAGAAGGCACCTCTGGACTCAGCTCTTGCTACCTGAAGCTAACACTACTGCTCCATGTGTGCTTGGAATGCTCCGTGCTCAACACTGCCTTGGAAGGAACAAGCCTGTAAAGAATCCCAGCTGCAGCTCATTCGCCTACCAGGCTACTAAGGCCACGAAGCCATGGTGTATAGTTACTGCCCTTTAGGTAACATTGCCGTTCCTGAAGTCGGAGGAATTTTACAGTGCTCCTGTAGGAGAGACCGGGAAAGGGTCCCATACGTGAAACGGAGTGAGAAACGGGCCGGTGTGGAAGGGAGCTCTAAACTCACCTCTTGTTTCTGATGCTAGTACCCTTGCCCCGGGGGTGCCTGCAGGCCTAAAGCCAACCACCTAACTCAAGGGAACAACTCTTTAGAGAACTCCTGCTTCGGCTAAAAGAGCCATGCCTGAGGGTGGACGCATTTTGCTGTGTGCAAGGGTGAGCGCCCTGCAGCTGAGTCCCAAACCATTTTCTGTGTGAGACTCAGGCCCCGGAGGAAAGCAGAACACGACTCCCCACTTGTTTCATGAAGCTAGCACTGCGGCCCCACTTTTGCATGGAAGTCTAATCGCTAGCGTTC
This sequence comes from Halichoerus grypus, assembly GCF_964656455.1. Taxonomy (NCBI): domain Eukaryota; kingdom Metazoa; phylum Chordata; class Mammalia; order Carnivora; family Phocidae; genus Halichoerus; species Halichoerus grypus. The sequence continues at coordinate 35,344,533 of NC_135719.1, read as the reverse complement.
TAACTCGGAGAAACAACACTAGAGAACCCGTGCTTTAGGTACCGTCGACCTCTGTGTGGGAGGAAGCAGTTTAGGGTGTACTGTGGGTGAGAGCCTGAGGACGGGTTCCATTTCGGAAAATCGGGGGAGGGACAGGCCGGTACACAAGGCAGCTCTCCGCTCACACCATGGTTATGGGGCTAGTACCGTTGCCCCGGGTGTGCGTGCAGGCTTAAAGACAACCACCTCACTCGAAGGAAAACCTTGGGAGAGAATCCATGCTTCAGCTAAAACAGCCACTCCAGAGGGTGGGGAAGCATTTTGTTGTGTGCGTGCGTGAGAGCCCTGCAAGGGAGTCCAAAGCTTTTTGCGAGTGAGACTCAGGCCCCAGCAGAAGGCAGAACACGACTCGCCATGTGTTTCGTCAAGCTAGCACTGCGGCCCCACTTTTGCCTGGAAGTCTCATCGCTAGCGTTCAAACTCGAAGAAACAACAGTGTAGAGAAAGCGTGCTTTAGCTACCGTCGACCTCTCTGTGTGAGAAAGCAGTTTACGCTGCACTGTGGGTGAGAGCCTGGGGACAGGTTCCATAGGTAAAATCGAGGGAGAGACAGGCCAGTGCAGAAGGCAGCTGTCAACTCACCTCGTGTTTACGAGGCTAGTGCAGTTGCCCCGGGTGTGCCTGCAGGCCTAAAGCCAAGCACCTAAGTCGAAGGAACAACTCTGTAGAGAATTCCTGCTTCAGCGAACATAGGCATTCCTGAGGCTGGAAGCATTTTGCTGTGTGCCTGCGTGAGAGAAGTGCAATGGAGTCCCAAACCATTTTCCGTGTGAGACTCAGGCCCCGGGAGAAGGGAGGACACGCCTCCCCACTTGTTTCATGAAGTTAGCACTGCGGCCCCACTTTTGCATGGAAGTCTAATCGCTAGCGTTGTAACTCGGAGAAACAACACGGTAGAGAAACCGTGCTTTAGCTACCGTCGACCTCTGTGGGAGGAAGCAGTATAGGGTGTACTGTGGGTGAGAGCCTGGGGACGGGTTCCATTTCGTAAAATCGGGGGAGAGACAGGCCGGTACACAAGGCAGCCCTCCACTCATACCATGGCTATGGGGCTAGTACCGTTACCCCGGCTGTGCGTGCAGGCTTAAAGACAACCACCTAACTCGAAGGAAAAACTTGGGAGAGAATCCATGCTTCAGCTAAAACAGCCACTCCAGAGGGTGGGGAAGCGTTTTGTTGTGTGCGTGCGTGAGAGCCCTGCAAGGGAGTCCAAAGCTTTTTGCGAGTGAGACTCAGGCCCCAGCAGAAGGCAGAACACGACTCGCCATGTGTTTCGTCAAGCTAGCACTGCGGCCCCACTTTCGCATGGAAGTCTAATCGCTAGCGTTCTAACTCGAAGAAACAACACGGTAGAGAAACCGTGCTTTAGCTACCATCCACGTCTCTGAGGGAGGAAGCAGTTTCCAGGCTACCGTGGGTGAGAGCCTGGGGAACGGGTTCCTTACGTGAGACCGAGGGAGAAGAAGTCCGGGCCAGAAGGCACCTCTCGACTCAGCTCTTGTTACCTGAAGCTAACACTACCGCTCCGTGTGTGCATAGGAATGCCAAGTGCTCCACACTGATTTGGCAGAAAGAAGCCGGTCAAGAATCCCAGCTTCAGCTCATTCGCCTCTCCACAGGGTGGCAGCATTTTCAACTCTGCTTGAGTGCAAACCTGGGGAATGAGTCCCAGCAGAATTCCGAGGGAGAAATAAGCATGGGCAGGAGGCAGCTATCGACTCAACTCTTGTTTCGGGAAACTAGATCGGCTCTCCCGTGTGTGCGTGTAGTCCTAAGTGCCATCCACCCAACGCAAAGGAACAAAAGCGCAGAGGACCCGTGCCTCAGCAAAGATCGCCCTTCCTGAGCGTGCACTTCATCTATTGTGTGTCTTTGTGAGAGCATGAGAAATGGAACCTAAACGTAACTCGGAGTGAGAAGCAGGCCTGTAAGGAAGGCTGCTGTGGACTCACCTCTTGTTTGAGGAGATTAGCACTGCTGTACCCTGTGTGCCTGGATGCCTAGTTACCAGGCTACTAACACCAAGAATCAATGCTATAGAGTTACTGCGCTTTAGTTAACATTGCCGTTCCTGAAGCCAGGGGAATTTGACAGTGCTCGTGGTTGAGAGCCCGGGGAAAGGGTCCCATACGTGAAATGGAGTGAGAAACAGGCCGGAGCGGAAGGCAGCTCTCAACTCACCTCTTGTTGATGAGGCTGGTACCCTTGCCCCGGGTGTGCCTGCAGGCCTAAAGCCAACCACCTAACTCAAAGGAACAACTCTGTAGAGAATTCCTGCTTCGGCTAAAGTAGCCATGCCGGAGGGTGCACGCATTTTGCTGTGTGCATGCGTGAGCGCACTGCAAGTGAGTCCACAACCATTTTCCGTGTGGGACTCAGGCCCCGGCAGAAGGCAGAACACGACTCCCCGCTTGTTTCCTGAGGCTAGCACTGCGGCCCCACTTTTGCATGGAAGTCTAATAGCAAGCGTTCTTTTTTTTTTTTTATTAAATTTTTTTATTGTTATGTTAATCCCCATACATTACATCGGTAGTTTTAGATATAGTGTTCCATGATTCATTGTTTGTGCATAACACCCAGTGCTCCATGCAGAACGTGCCCTCCTCAATACCCATCACCAGGCTAACCCATCCTCCCACCCCCCTCCCCTCTAGAACCCTCAGTTTGTTTTTCAGAGTCCATCGTCTCTCATGGTTCTTCTCCCCCTCCGATTTCTCCCCCTTCATTCTTCCCCTCCTGCTACATTCTTCTTCTTCTTTTTTTCTTTCTTAACATATATTGCATTATTTCTTTCAGAGGTACAGATCTGAGATTCAACAGTCTTGCACAATTCACAGCGCTTACCAGAACACATACCCTCCCCAGTGTCCATCACCCAGTCACCCCATCCCTCCCACCCCACCCTCAGTTTGTTTCCTGAGTTTAAGAATTCCTCATATCAGTGAGGTCATATGATACATGTCTTTCTCTGTTTGACTTATTTCGCTCAGCATAATACCCTCCAGTTCCATCCACGTCGTTGCAAATGGCAAGATCTCATTCCTTTTGATGGCTGCATAATATTCCTTTGTGTGTGTGTGTATATATATATATATATATATATATATATATACATATATATATATACCAAACTTCTTTATCCATTCATCTGTTGATGGACATCTTGGCTCTTTCCACAGTTTGGCTATGGTGGACATTAATAGCAAGCGTTCTACCTCGGAGAAACAACACTGAAGAGAAACCGTGCTTTAGCTACCGACGACCTCTGTGTGGGAGGAAGCAGTTTAGGGTGTACTGTGGGCGAGAGCCTGGGGACGGGTTCCGTTTCGTAAAATCGAGGGAGAGACAGGCCGGAGAGAAGGCAGCTCTCAACTCACACCATGGCTATGGGGCTCGTACCGTTGCCCCGGGTGTGTGTGCAGGCTTAATGAAAACCGCCTAACTCGAAGGAAAAACTCGGTGGAGAATCCATGCTTCAGCTAAAACAGCCGCTCCTGAGGGTGGAAGCATTTTGTTGTGTGCGTGCATGAGAGCCCTGCAAGGGAGTCCAAAGCTTTTTGCGAGTGAGACTCAGGCCCCAGCAGAAGGCAGAACACGACTCCCCCTGTGTTTCATCAAGCTAGCACTGCGGCCCCACTTTTGCATGGAAGTCTCATCACTAGCGTTCTAACTCAAAGAAACAACAGTGTAGAGAAATCGTGCTTTAGTTACTGTCGACCTCCAGGCGGAGGAAGCAGTATACAGGGTACCGTGGGTGAGAGCCTGGGGAACGGTTTCCATACGTGAAACCGAGGGAGAAACCGTTCCGGGCAGAAGGCACCTCTGGACTCAGCTCTTGCTACCTGAAGCTAACACTACTGCTCCATGTGTGCTTGGAATGCTCCGTGCTCAACACTGCCTTGGAAGGAACAAGCCTGTAAAGAATCCCAGCTGCAGCTCATTCGCCTACCAGGCTACTAAGGCCACGAAGCCATGGTGTATAGTTACTGCCCTTTAGGTAACATTGCCGTTCCTGAAGTCGGAGGAATTTTACAGTGCTCCTGTAGGAGAGACCGGGAAAGGGTCCCATACGTGAAACGGAGTGAGAAACGGGCCGGTGTGGAAGGGAGCTCTAAACTCACCTCTTGTTTCTGATGCTAGTACCCTTGCCCCGGGGGTGCCTGCAGGCCTAAAGCCAACCACCTAACTCAAGGGAACAACTCTTTAGAGAACTCCTGCTTCGGCTAAAAGAGCCATGCCTGAGGGTGGACGCATTTTGCTGTGTGCAAGGGTGAGCGCCCTGCAGCTGAGTCCCAAACCATTTTCTGTGTGAGACTCAGGCCCCGGAGGAAAGCAGAACACGACTCCCCACTTGTTTCATGAAGCTAGCACTGCGGCCCCACTTTTGCATGGAAGTCTAATCGCTAGCGTTCTAACTCGGAGAAACAACACTAGAGAACCCGTGCTTTAGGTACCGTCGACCTCTGTGTGGGAGGAAGCGGTTTAGGGTGTACTGTGGGTGAGAGCCTGAGGACGGGTTCCATTTCGGAAAATCGGGGGAGGGACAGGCCGGTACACAAGGCAGCTCTCCGCTCACACCATGGTTATGGGGCTAGTACCGTTGCCCCGGGTGTGCGTGCAGGCTTAAAGACAACCACCTCACTCGAAGGAAAACCTTGGGAGAGAATCCATGCTTCAGCTAAAACAGCCACTCCAGAGGGTGGGGAAGCATTTTGTTGTGTGCGTGCGTGAGAGCCCTGCAAGGGAGTCCAAAGCTTTTTGCGAGTGAGACTCAGGCCCCAGCAGAAGGCAGAACACGACTCGCCATGTGTTTCGTCAAGCTAGCACTGCGGCCCCACTTTTGCCTGGAAGTCTCATCGCTAGCGTTCAAACTCGAAGAAACAACAGTGTAGAGAAAGCGTGCTTTAGCTACCGTCGACCTCTCTGTGTGAGAAAGCAGTTTACGCTGCACTGTGGGTGAGAGCCTGGGGACAGGTTCCATAGGTAAAATCGAGGGAGAGACAGGCCAGTGCAGAAGGCAGCTGTCAACTCACCTCGTGTTTACGAGGCTAGTGCAGTTGCCCCGGGTGTGCCTGCAGGCCTAAAGCCAAGCACCTAAGTCGAAGGAACAACTCTGTAGAGAATTCCTGCTTCAGCGAACATAGGCATTCCTGAGGCTGGAAGCATTTTGCTGTGTGCCTGCGTGAGAGAAGTGCAATGGAGTCCCAAACCATTTTCCGTGTGAGACTCAGGCCCCGGGAGAAGGGAGGACACGCCTCCCCACTTGTTTCATGAAGTTAGCACTGCGGCCCCACTTTTGCATGGAAGTCTAATCGCTAGCGTTGTAACTCGGAGAAACAACACGGTAGAGAAACCGTGCTTTAGCTACCGTCGACCTCTGTGGGAGGAAGCAGTATAGGGTGTACTGTGGGTGAGAGCCTGGGGACGGGTTCCATTTCGTAAAATCGGGGGAGAGACAGGCCGGTACACAAGGCAGCCCTCCACTCATACCATGGCTATGGGGCTAGTACCGTTACCCCGGCTGTGCGTGCAGGCTTAAAGACAACCACCTAACTCGAAGGAAAAACTTGGGAGAGAATCCATGCTTCAGCTAAAACAGCCACTCCAGAGGGTGGGGAAGCGTTTTGTTGTGTGCGTGCGTGAGAGCCCTGCAAGGGAGTCCAAAGCTTTTTGCGAGTGAGACTCAGGCCCCAGCAGAAGGCAGAACACGACTCGCCATGTGTTTCGTCAAGCTAGCACTGCGGCCCCACTTTCGCATGGAAGTCTAATCGCTAGCGTTCTAACTCGGAGAAACAACACGGTAGAGAAACCGTGCTTTAGCTACCATCCACGTCTCTGAGGGAGGAAGCAGTTTCCAGGCTACCGTGGGTGAGAGCCTGGGGAACGGGTTCCTTACGTGAGACCGAGGGAGAAGAAGTCCGGGCCAGAAGGCACCTCTCGACTCAGCTCTTGTTACCTGAAGCTAACACTACCGCTCCGTGTGTGCATAGGAATGCCAAGTGCTCCACACTGATTTGGCAGAAAGAAGCCGGTCAAGAATCCCAGCTTCAGCTCATTCGCCTCTCCACAGGGTGGCAGCATTTTCAACTCTGCTTGAGTGCAAACCTGGGGAATGAGTCCCAGCAGAATTCCGAGGGAGAAATAAGCATGGGCAGGAGGCAGCTATCGACTCAACTCTTGTTTCGGGAAACTAGATCGGCTCTCCCGTGTGTGCGTGTAGTCCTAAGTGCCATCCACCCAACGCAAAGGAACAAAAGCGCAGAGGACCCGTGCCTCAGCAAAGATCGCCCTTCCTGAGCGTGCACTTCATCTATTGTGTGTTTTTGTGAGAGCATGAGAAATGGAACCTAAACGTAACTCGGAGTGAGAAGCAGGCCTGTAAGGAAGGCTGCTGTGGACTCACCTCTTGTTTGAGGAGATTAGCACTGCTGTACCCTGTGTGCCTGGATGCCTAGTTACCAGGCTACTAACACCAAGAATCAATGCTATAGAGTTACTGCGCTTTAGTTAACATTGCCGTTCCTGAAGCCAGGGGAATTTGACAGTGCTCGTGGTTGAGAGCCCGGGGAAAGGGTCCCATACGTGAAATGGAGTGAGAAACAGGCCGGAGCGGAAGGCAGCTCTCAACTCACCTCTTGTTGATGAGGCTGGTACCCTTGCCCCGGGTGTGCCTGCAGGCCTAAAGCCAACCACCTAACTCAAAGGAACAACTCTGTAGAGAATTCCTGCTTCGGCTAAAGTAGCCATGCCGGAGGGTGCACGCATTTTGCTGTGTGCATGCGTGAGCGCACTGCAAGTGAGTCCACAACCATTTTCCGTGTGGGACTCAGGCCCCGGCAGAAGGCAGAACACGACTCCCCACTTGTTTCCTGAGGCTAGCACTGCGGCCCCACTTTTGCATGGAAGTCTAATAGCAAGCGTTCTTTTTTTTTTTTTTATTAAATTTTTTTATTGTTATGTTAATCCCCATACATTACATCGGTAGTTTTAGATATAGTGTTCCATGATTCATTGTTTGTGCATAACACCCAGTGCTCCATGCAGAACGTGCCCTCCTCAATACCCATCACCAGGCTAACCCATCCTCCCACCCCCCTCCCCTCTAGAACCCTCAGTTTGTTTTTCAGAGTCCATCGTCTCTCATGGTTCTTCTCCCCCTCCGATTTCTCCCCCTTCATTCTTCCCCTCCTGCTACATTCTTCTTCTTCTTTTTTTCTTTCTTAACATATATTGCATTATTTCTTTCAGAGGTACAGATCTGAGATTCAACAGTCTTGCACAATTCACAGCGCTTACCAGAACACATACCCTCCCCAGTGTCCATCACCCAGTCACCCCATCCCTCCCACCCCACCCCCCACTCCAGCAACCCTCAGTTTGTTTCCTGAGTTTAAGAATTCCTCATATCAGTGAGGTCATATGATACATGTCTTTCTCTGTTTGACTTATTTCGCTCAGCATAATACCCTCCAGTTCCATCCACGTCGTTGCAAATGGCAAGATCTCATTCCTTTTGATGGCTGCATAATATTCCTTTGTGTATATATATATATATATATATATATATATACGCACATATATATATATACCAAACTTCTTTATCCATTCATCTGTTGATGGACATCTTGGCTCTTTCCACAGTTTGGCTATGGTGGACATTAATAGCAAGCGTTCTACCTCGGAGAAACAACACTGAAGAGAAACCGTGCTTTAGCTACCGACGACCTCTGTGTGGGAGGAAGCAGTTTAGGGTGTACTGTCGGTGAGAGCCTGGGGACGGGTTCCGTTTCGTAAAATCGAGGGAGAGACAGGCCGGAGAGAAGGCAGCTCTCAACTCACACCATGGCTATGGGGCTAGTACCGTTGCCCCGGGTGTGTGTGCAGGCTTAATGGAAACCGCCTAACTCGAAGGAAAAACTCGGTGGAGAATCCATGCTTCAGCTAAAACAGCCGCTCCTGAGGGTGGAAGCATTTTGTTGTGTGCGTGCATGAGAGCCCTGCAAGGGAGTCCAAAGCTTTTTGCGAGTGAGACTCAGGCCCCAGCAGAAGGCAGAACACGACTCCCCCTGTGTTTCATCAAGCTAGCACTGCGGCCCCACTTTTGCATGGAAGTCTCATCACTAGCGTTCTAACTCAAAGAAACAACAGTGTAGAGAAATCGTGCTTTAGTTACTGTCGACCTCCAGGCGGAGGAAGCAGTATACAGGGTACCGTGGGTGAGAGCCTGGGGAACGGTTTCCATACGTGAAACCGAGGGAGAAACCGTTCCGGGCAGAAGGCACCTCTGGACTCAGCTCTTGCTACCTGAAGCTAACACTACTGCTCCATGTGTGCTTGGAATGCTCCGTGCTCAACACTGCCTTGGAAGGAACAAGCCTGTAAAGAATCCCAGCTGCAGCTCATTCGCCTACCAGGCTACTAAGGCCACGAAGCAATGGTGTATAGTTACTGCCCTTTATGTAACATTGCCGTTCCTGAAGTCGGAGGAATTTTACAGTGCTCCTGTAGGAGAGACCGGGAAAGGGTCCCATACGTGAAACGGAGTGAGAAACGGGCCGGTGTGGAAGGGAGCTCTAAACTCACCTCTTGTTTCTGATGCTAGTACCCTTGCCCCGGGGGTGCCTGCAGGCCTAAAGCCAACCACCTAACTCAAGGGAACAACTCTTTAGAGAACTCCTGCTTCGGCTAAAAGAGCCATGCCTGAGGGTGGACGCATTTTGCTGTGTGCAAGGGTGAGCGCCCTGCAGCTGAGTCCCAAACCATTTTCTGTGTGAGACTCAGGCCCCGGAGGAAAGCAGAACACGACTCCCCACTTGTTTCATGAAGCTAGCACTGCGGCCCCACTTTTGCATGGAAGTCTAATCGCTAGCGTTCTAACTCGGAGAAACAACACTAGAGAACCCGTGCTTTAGGTACCGTCGACCTCTGTGTGGGAGGAAGCGGTTTAGGGTGTACTGTGGGTGAGAGCCTGAGGACGGGTTCCATTTCGGAAAATCGGGGGAGGGACAGGCCGGTACACAAGGCAGCTCTCCGCTCACACCATGGTTATGGGGCTAGTACCGTTGCCCCGGGTGTGCGTGCAGGCTTAAAGACAACCACCTCACTCGAAGGAAAACCTTGGGAGAGAATCCATGCTTCAGCTAAAACAGCCACTCCAGAGGGTGGGGAAGCATTTTGTTGTGTGCGTGCGTGAGAGCCCTGCAAGGGAGTCCAAAGCTTTTTGCGAGTGAGACTCAGGCCCCAGCAGAAGGCAGAACACGACTCGCCATGTGTTTCGTCAAGCTAGCACTGCGGCCCCACTTTTGCCTGGAAGTCTCATCGCTAGCGTTCAAACTCGAAGAAACAACAGTGTAGAGAAAGCGTGCTTTAGCTACCGTCGACCTCTCTGTGTGAGAAAGCAGTTTACGCTGCACTGTGGGTGAGAGCCTGGGGACAGGTTCCATAGGTAAAATCGAGGGAGAGACAGGCCAGTGCAGAAGGCAGCTGTCAACTCACCTCGTGTTTACGAGGCTAGTGCAGTTGCCCCGGGTGTGCCTGCAGGCCTAAAGCCAAGCACCTAAGTCGAAGGAACAACTCTGTAGAGAATTCCTGCTTCAGCGAACATAGGCATTCCTGAGGCTGGAAGCATTTTGCTGTGTGCCTGCGTGAGAGAAGTGCAATGGAGTCCCAAACCATTTTCCGTGTGAGACTCAGGCCCCGGGAGAAGGGAGGACACGCCTCCCCACTTGTTTCATGAAGTTAGCACTGCGGCCCCACTTTTGCATGGAAGTCTAATCGCTAGCGTTGTAACTCGGAGAAACAACACGGTAGAGAAACCGTGCTTTAGCTACCGTCGACCTCTGTGGGAGGAAGCAGTATAGGGTGTACTGTGGGTGAGAGCCTGGGGACGGGTTCCATTTCGTAAAATCGGGGGAGAGACAGGCCGGTACACAAGGCAGCCCTCCACTCATACCATGGCTATGGGGCTAGTACCGTTACCCCGGCTGTGCGTGCAGGCTTAAAGACAACCACCTAACTCGAAGGAAAAACTTGGGAGAGAATCCATGCTTCAGCTAAAACAGCCACTCCAGAGGGTGGGGAAGCGTTTTGTTGTGTGCGTGCGTGAGAGCCCTGCAAGGGAGTCCAAAGCTTTTTGCGAGTGAGACTCAGGCCCCAGCAGAAGGCAGAACACGACTCGCCATGTGTTTCGTCAAGCTAGCACTGCGGCCCCACTTTCGCATGGAAGTCTAATCGCTAGCGTTCTAACTCGGAGAAACAACACGGTAGAGAAACCGTGCTTTAGCTACCATCCACGTCTCTGAGGGAGGAAGCAGTTTCCAGGCTACCGTGGGTGAGAGCCTGGGGAACGGGTTCCTTACGTGAGACCGAGGGAGAAGAAGTCCGGGCCAGAAGGCACCTCTCGACTCAGCTCTTGTTACCTGAAGCTAACACTACCGCTCCGTGTGTGCATAGGAATGCCAAGTGCTCCACACTGATTTGGCAGAAAGAAGCCGGTCAAGAATCCCAGCTTCAGCTCATTCGCCTCTCCACAGGGTGGCAGCATTTTCAACTCTGCTTGAGTGCAAACCTGGGGAATGAGTCCCAGCAGAATTCCGAGGGAGAAATAAGCATGGGCAGGAGGCAGCTATCGACTCAACTCTTGTTTCGGGAAACTAGATCGGCTCTCCCGTGTGTGCGTGTAGTCCTAAGTGCCATCCACCCAACGCAAAGGAACAAAAGCGCAGAGGACCCGTGCCTCAGCAAAGATCGCCCTTCCTGAGCGTGCACTTCATCTATTGTGTGTTTTTGTGAGAGCATGAGAAATGGAACCTAAACGTAACTCGGAGTGAGAAGCAGGCCTGTAAGGAAGGCTGCTGTGGACTCACCTCTTGTTTGAGGAGATTAGCACTGCTGTACCCTGTGTGCCTGGATGCCTAGTTACCAGGCTACTAACACCAAGAATCAATGCTATAGAGTTACTGCGCTTTAGTTAACATTGCCGTTCCTGAAGCCAGGGGAATTTGACAGTGCTCGTGGTTGAGAGCCCGGGGAAAGGGTCCCATACGTGAAATGGAGTGAGAAACAGGCCGGAGCGGAAGGCAGCTCTCAACTCACCTCTTGTTGATGAGGCTGGTACCCTTGCCCCGGGTGTGCCTGCAGGCCTAAAGCCAACCACCTAACTCAAAGGAACAACTCTGTAGAGAATTCCTGCTTCGGCTAAAGTAGCCATGCCGGAGGGTGCACGCATTTTGCTGTGTGCATGCGTGAGCGCACTGCAAGTGAGTCCACAACCATTTTCCGTGTGGGACTCAGGCCCCGGCAGAAGGCAGAACACGACTCCCCACTTGTTTCCTGAGGCTAGCACTGCGGCCCCACTTTTGCATGGAAGTCTAATAGCAAGCGTTCTTTTTTTTTTTTTTATTAAATTTTTTTATTGTTATGTTAATCCCCATACATTACATCGGTAGTTTTAGATATAGTGTTCCATGATTCATTGTTTGTGCATAACACCCAGTGCTCCATGCAGAACGTGCCCTCCTCAATACCCATCACCAGGCTAACCCATCCTCCCACCCCCCTCCCCTCTAGAACCCTCAGTTTGTTTTTCAGAGTCCATCGTCTCTCATGGTTCTTCTCCCCCTCCGATTTCTCCCCCTTCATTCTTCCCCTCCTGCTACATTCTTCTTCTTCTTTTTTTCTTTCTTAACATATATTGCATTATTTCTTTCAGAGGTACAGATCTGAGATTCAACAGTCTTGCACAATTCACAGCGCTTACCAGAACACATACCCTCCCCAGTGTCCATCACCCAGTCACCCCATCCCTCCCACCCCACCCCCCACTCCAGCAACCCTCAGTTTGTTTCCTGAGTTTAAGAATTCCTCATATCAGTGAGGTCATATGATACATGTCTTTCTCTGTTTGACTTATTTCGCTCAGCATAATACCCTCCAGTTCCATCCACGTCGTTGCAAATGGCAAGATCTCATTCCTTTTGATGGCTGCATAATATTCCTTTGTGTATATATATATATATATATATATATATATATACGCACATATATATATATACCAAACTTCTTTATCCATTCATCTGTTGATGGACATCTTGGCTCTTTCCACAGTTTGGCTATGGTGGACATTAATAGCAAGCGTTCTACCTCGGAGAAACAACACTGAAGAGAAACCGTGCTTTAGCTACCGACAACCTCTGTGTGGGAGGAAGCAGTTTAGGGTGTACTGTCGGTGAGAGCCTGGGGACGGGTTCCGTTTCGTAAAATCGAGGGAGAGACAGGCCGGAGAGAAGGCAGCTCTCAACTCACACCATGGCTATGGGGCTAGTACCGTTGCCCCGGGTGTGTGTGCAGGCTTAATGGAAACCGCCTAACTCGAAGGAAAAACTCGGTGGAGAATCCATGCTTCAGCTAAAACAGCCGCTCCTGAGGGTGGAAGCATTTTGTTGTGTGCGTGCATGAGAGCCCTGCAAGGGAGTCCAAAGCTTTTTGCGAGTGAGACTCAGGCCCCAGCAGAAGGCAGAACACGACTCCCCCTGTGTTTCATCAAGCTAGCACTGCGGCCCCACTTTTGCATGGAAGTCTCATCACTAGCGTTCTAACTCAAAGAAACAACAGTGTAGAGAAATCGTGCTTTAGTTACTGTCGACCTCCAGGCGGAGGAAGCAGTATACAGGGTACCGTGGGTGAGAGCCTGGGGAACGGTTTCCATACGTGAAACCGAGGGAGAAACCGTTCCGGGCAGAAGGCACCTCTGGACTCAGCTCTTGCTACCTGAAGCTAACACTACTGCTCCATGTGTGCTTGGAATGCTCCGTGCTCAACACTGCCTTGGAAGGAACAAGCCTGTAAAGAATCCCAGCTGCAGCTCATTCGCCTACCAGGCTACTAAGGCCACGAAGCAATGGTGTATAGTTACTGCCCTTTATGTAACATTGCCGTTCCTGAAGTCGGAGGAATTTTACAGTGCTCCTGTAGGAGAGACCGGGAAAGGGTCCCATACGTGAAACGGAGTGAGAAACGGGCCGGTGTGGAAGGGAGCTCTAAACTCACCTCTTGTTTCTGATGCTAGTACCCTTGCCCCGGGGGTGCCTGCAGGCCTAAAGCCAACCACCTAACTCAAGGGAACAACTCTTTAGAGAACTCCTGCTTCGGCTAAAAGAGCCATGCCTGAGGGTGGACGCATTTTGCTGTGTGCAAGGGTGAGCGCCCTGCAGCTGAGTCCCAAACCATTTTCTGTGTGAGACTCAGGCCCCGGAGGAAAGCAGAACACGACTCCCCACTTGTTTCATGAAGCTAGCACTGCGGCCCCACTTTTGCATGGAAGTCTAATCGCTAGCGTTCTAACTCGGAGAAACAACACTAGAGAACCCGTGCTTTAGGTACCGTCGACCTCTGTGTGGGAGGAAGCGGTTTAGGGTGTACTGTGGGTGAGAGCCTGAGGACGGGTTCCATTTCGGAAAATCGGGGGAGGGACAGGCCGGTACACAAGGCAGCTCTCCGCTCACACCATGGTTATGGGGCTAGTACCGTTGCCCCGGGTGTGCGTGCAGGCTTAAAGACAACCACCTCACTCGAAGGAAAACCTTGGGAGAGAATCCATGCTTCAGCTAAAACAGCCACTCCAGAGGGTGGGGAAGCATTTTGTTGTGTGCGTGCGTGAGAGCCCTGCAAGGGAGTCCAAAGCTTTTTGCGAGTGAGACTCAGGCCCCAGCAGAAGGCAGAACACGACTCGCCATGTGTTTCGTCAAGCTAGCACTGCGGCCCCACTTTTGCCTGGAAGTCTCATCGCTAGCGTTCAAACTCGAAGAAACAACAGTGTAGAGAAAGCGTGCTTTAGCTACCGTCGACCTCTCTGTGTGAGAAAGCAGTTTACGCTGCACTGTGGGTGAGAGCCTGGGGACAGGTTCCATAGGTAAAATCGAGGGAGAGACAGGCCAGTGCAGAAGGCAGCTGTCAACTCACCTCGTGTTTACGAGGCTAGTGCAGTTGCCCCGGGTGTGCCTGCAGGCCTAAAGCCAAGCACCTAAGTCGAAGGAACAACTCTGTAGAGAATTCCTGCTTCAGCGAACATAGGCATTCCTGAGGCTGGAAGCATTTTGCTGTGTGCCTGCGTGAGAGAAGTGCAATGGAGTCCCAAACCATTTTCCGTGTGAGACTCAGGCCCCGGGAGAAGGGAGGACACGCCTCCCCACTTGTTTCATGAAGTTAGCACTGCGGCCCCACTTTTGCATGGAAGTCTAATCGCTAGCGTTGTAACTCGGAGAAACAACACGGTAGAGAAACCGTGCTTTAGCTACCGTCGACCTCTGTGGGAGGAAGCAGTATAGGGTGTACTGTGGGTGAGAGCCTGGGGACGGGTTCCATTTCGTAAAATCGGGGGAGAGACAGGCCGGTACACAAGGCAGCCCTCCACTCATACCATGGCTATGGGGCTAGTACCGTTACCCCGGCTGTGCGTGCAGGCTTAAAGACAACCACCTAACTCGAAGGAAAAACTTGGGAGAGAATCCATGCTTCAGCTAAAACAGCCACTCCAGAGGGTGGGGAAGCGTTTTGTTGTGTGCGTGCGTGAGAGCCCTGCAAGGGAGTCCAAAGCTTTTTGCGAGTGAGACTCAGGCCCCAGCAGAAGGCAGAACACGACTCGCCATGTGTTTCATCAAGCTAGCACTGCGGCCCCACTTTCGCATGGAAGTCTAATCGCTAGCGTTCTAACTCGGAGAAACAACACGGTAGAGAAACCGTGCTTTAGCTACCATCCACGTCTCTGAGGGAGGAAGCAGTTTCCAGGCTACCGTGGGTGAGAGCCTGGGGAACGGGTTCCTTACGTGAGACCGAGGGAGAAGAAGTCCGGGCCAGAAGGCACCTCTCGACTCAGCTCTTGTTACCTGAAGCTAACACTACCGCTCCGTGTGTGCATAGGAATGCCAAGTGCTCCACACTGATTTGGCAGAAAGAAGCCGGTCAAGAATCCCAGCTTCAGCTCATTCGCCTCTCCACAGGGTGGCAGCATTTTCAACTCTGCTTGAGTGCAAACCTGGGGAATGAGTCCCAGCAGAATTCCGAGGGAGAAATAAGCATGGGCAGGAGGCAGCTATCGACTCAACTCTTGTTTCGGGAAACTAGATCGGCTCTCCCGTGTGTGCGTGTAGTCCTAAGTGCCATCCACCCAACGCAAAGGAACAAAAGCGCAGAGGACCCGTGCCTCAGCAAAGATCGCCCTTCCTGAGCGTGCACTTCATCTATTGTGTGTTTTTGTGAGAGCATGAGAAATGGAACCTAAACGTAACTCGGAGTGAGAAGCAGGCCTGTAAGGAAGGCTGCTGTGGACTCACCTCTTGTTTGAGGAGATTAGCACTGCTGTACCCTGTGTGCCTGGATGCCTAGTTACCAGGCTACTAACACCAAGAATCAATGCTATAGAGTTACTGCGCTTTAGTTAACATTGCCGTTCCTGAAGCCAGGGGAATTTGACAGTGCTCGTGGTTGAGAGCCCGGGGAAAGGGTCCCATACGTGAAATGGAGTGAGAAACAGGCCGGAGCGGAAGGCAGCTCTCAACTCACCTCTTGTTGATGAGGCTGGTACCCTTGCCCCGGGTGTGCCTGCAGGCCTAAAGCCAACCACCTAACTCAAAGGAACAACTCTGTAGAGAATTCCTGCTTCGGCTAAAGTAGCCATGCCGGAGGGTGCACGCATTTTGCTGTGTGCATGCGTGAGCGCACTGCAAGTGAGTCCACAACCATTTTCCGTGTGGGACTCAGGCCCCGGCAGAAGGCAGAACACGACTCCCCACTTGTTTCCTGAGGCTAGCACTGCGGCCCCACTTTTGCATGGAAGTCTAATAGCAAGCGTTCTTTTTTTTTTTTTTATTAAATTTTTTTATTGTTATGTTAATCCCCATACATTACATCGGTAGTTTTAGATAGAGTGTTCCATGATTCATTGTTTGTGCATAACACCCAGTGCTCCATGCAGAACGTGCCCTCCTCAATACCCATCACCAGGCTAACCCATCCTCCCACCCCCCTCCCCTCTAGAACCCTCAGTTTGTTTTTCAGAGTCCATCGTCTCTCATGGTTCTTCTCCCCCTCCGATTTCTCCCCCTTCATTCTTCCCCTCCTGCTACATTCTTCTTCTTCTTTTTTTCTTTCTTAACATATATTGCATTATTTCTTTCAGAGGTACAGATCTGAGATTCAACAGTCTTGCACAATTCACAGCGCTTACCAGAACACATACCCTCCCCAGTGTCCATCACCCAGTCACCCCATCCCTCCCACCCCACCCCCCACTCCAGCAACCCTCAGTTTGTTTCCTGAGTTTAAGAATTCCTCATATCAGTGAGGTCATATGATACATGTCTTTCTCTGTTTGACTTATTTCGCTCAGCATAATACCCTCCAGTTCCATCCACGTCGTTGCAAATGGCAAGATCTCATTCCTTTTGATGGCTGCATAATATTCCTTTGTGTATATATATATATATATATATATATATATATATATACGCACATATATATATATACCAAACTTCTTTATCCATTCATCTGTTGATGGACATCTTGGCTCTTTCCACAGTTTGGCTATGGTGGACATTAATAGCAAGCGTTCTACCTCGGAGAAACAACACTGAAGAGAAACCGTGCTTTAGCTACCGACAACCTCTGTGTGGGAGGAAGCAGTTTAGGGTGTACTGTCGGTGAGAGCCTGGGGACGGGTTCCGTTTCGTAAAATCGAGGGAGAGACAGGCCGGAGAGAAGGCAGCTCTCAACTCACACCATGGCTATGGGGCTAGTACCGTTGCCCCGGGTGTGTGTGCAGGCTTAATGGAAACCGCCTAACTCGAAGGAAAAACTCGGTGGAGAATCCATGCTTCAGCTAAAACAGCCGCTCCTGAGGGTGGAAGCATTTTGTTGTGTGCGTGCATGAGAGCCCTGCAAGGGAGTCCAAAGCTTTTTGCGAGTGAGACTCAGGCCCCAGCAGAAGGCAGAACACGACTCCCCCTGTGTTTCATCAAGCTAGCACTGCGGCCCCACTTTTGCATGGAAGTCTCATCACTAGCGTTCTAACTCAAAGAAACAACAGTGTAGAGAAATCGTGCTTTAGTTACTGTCGACCTCCAGGCGGAGGAAGCAGTATACAGGGTACCGTGGGTGAGAGCCTGGGGAACGGTTTCCATACGTGAAACCGAGGGAGAAACCGTTCCGGGCAGAAGGCACCTCTGGACTCAGCTCTTGCTACCTGAAGCTAACACTACTGCTCCATGTGTGCTTGGAATGCTCCGTGCTCAACACTGCCTTGGAAGGAACAAGCCTGTAAAGAATCCCAGCTGCAGCTCATTCGCCTACCAGGCTACTAAGGCCACGAAGCAATGGTGTATAGTTACTGCCCTTTATGTAACATTGCCGTTCCTGAAGTCGGAGGAATTTTACAGTGCTCCTGTAGGAGAGACCGGGAAAGGGTCCCATACGTGAAACGGAGTGAGAAACGGGCCGGTGTGGAAGGGAGCTCTAAACTCACCTCTTGTTTCTGATGCTAGTACCCTTGTCCCGGGGGTGCCTGCAGGCCTAAAGCCAACCACCTAACTCAAGGGAACAACTCTTTAGAGAACTCCTGCTTCGGCTAAAAGAGCCATGCCTGAGGGTGGACGCATTTTGCTGTGTGCAAGGGTGAGCGCCCTGCAGCTGAGTCCCAAACCATTTTCTGTGTGAGACTCAGGCCCCGGAGGAAAGCAGAACACGACTCCCCACTTGTTTCATGAAGCTAGCACTGCGGCCCCACTTTTGCATGGAAGTCTAATCGCTAGCGTTCTAACTCGGAGAAACAACACTAGAGAACCCGTGCTTTAGGTACCGTCGACCTCTGTGTGGGAGGAAGCGGTTTAGGGTGTACTGTGGGTGAGAGCCTGAGGACGGGTTCCATTTCGGAAAATCGGGGGAGGGACAGGCCGGTACACAAGGCAGCTCTCCGCTCACACCATGGTTATGGGGCTAGTACCGTTGCCCCGGGTGTGCGTGCAGGCTTAAAGACAACCACCTCACTCGAAGGAAAACCTTGGGAGAGAATCCATGCTTCAGCTAAAACAGCCACTCCAGAGGGTGGGGAAGCATTTTGTTGTGTGCGTGCGTGAGAGCCCTGCAAGGGAGTCCAAAGCTTTTTGCGAGTGAGACTCAGGCCCCAGCAGAAGGCAGAACACGACTCGCCATGTGTTTCGTCAAGCTAGCACTGCGGCCCCACTTTTGCCTGGAAGTCTCATCGCTAGCGTTCAAACTCGAAGAAACAACAGTGTAGAGAAAGCGTGCTTTAGCTACCGTCGACCTCTCTGTGTGAGAAAGCAGTTTACGCTGCACTGTGGGTGAGAGCCTGGGGACAGGTTCCATAGGTAAAATCGAGGGAGAGACAGGCCAGTGCAGAAGGCAGCTGTCAACTCACCTCGTGTTTACGAGGCTAGTGCAGTTGCCCCGGGTGTGCCTGCAGGCCTAAAGCCAAGCACCTAAGTCGAAGGAACAACTCTGTAGAGAATTCCTGCTTCAGCGAACATAGGCATTCCTGAGGCTGGAAGCATTTTGCTGTGTGCCTGCGTGAGAGAAGTGCAATGGAGTCCCAAACCATTTTCCGTGTGAGACTCAGGCCCCGGGAGAAGGGAGGACACGCCTCCCCACTTGTTTCATGAAGTTAGCACTGCGGCCCCACTTTTGCATGGAAGTCTAATCGCTAGCGTTGTAACTCGGAGAAACAACACGGTAGAGAAACCGTGCTTTAGCTACCGTCGACCTCTGTGGGAGGAAGCAGTATAGGGTGTACTGTGGGTGAGAGCCTGGGGACGGGTTCCATTTCGTAAAATCGGGGGAGAGACAGGCCGGTACACAAGGCAGCCCTCCACTCATACCATGGCTATGGGGCTAGTACCGTTACCCCGGCTGTGCGTGCAGGCTTAAAGACAACCACCTAACTCGAAGGAAAAACTTGGGAGAGAATCCATGCTTCAGCTAAAACAGCCACTCCAGAGGGTGGGGAAGCGTTTTGTTGTGTGCGTGCGTGAGAGCCCTGCAAGGGAGTCCAAAGCTTTTTGCGAGTGAGACTCAGGCCCCAGCAGAAGGCAGAACACGACTCGCCATGTGTTTCGTCAAGCTAGCACTGCGGCCCCACTTTCGCATGGAAGTCTAATCGCTAGCGTTCTAACTCGGAGAAACAACACGGTAGAGAAACCGTGCTTTAGCTACCATCCACGTCTCTGAGGGAGGAAGCAGTTTCCAGGCTACCGTGGGTGAGAGCCTGGGGAACGGGTTCCTTACGTGAGACCGAGGGAGAAGAAGTCCGGGCCAGAAGGCACCTCTCGACTCAGCTCTTGTTACCTGAAGCTAACACTACCGCTCCGTGTGTGCATAGGAATGCCAAGTGCTCCACACTGATTTGGCAGAAAGAAGCCGGTCAAGAATCCCAGCTTCAGCTCATTCGCCTCTCCACAGGGTGGCAGCATTTTCAACTCTGCTTGAGTGCAAACCTGGGGAATGAGTCCCAGCAGAATTCCGAGGGAGAAATAAGCATGGGCAGGAGGCAGCTATCGACTCAACTCTTGTTTCGGGAAACTAGATCGGCTCTCCCGTGTGTGCGTGTAGTCCTAAGTGCCATCCACCCAACGCAAAGGAACAAAAGCGCAGAGGACCCGTGCCTCAGCAAAGATCGCCCTTCCTGAGCGTGCACTTCATCTATTGTGTGTTTTTGTGAGAGCATGAGAAATGGAACCTAAACGTAACTCGGAGTGAGAAGCAGGCCTGTAAGGAAGGCTGCTGTGGACTCACCTCTTGTTTGAGGAGATTAGCACTGCTGTACCCTGTGTGCCTGGATGCCTAGTTACCAGGCTACTAACACCAAGAATCAATGCTATAGAGTTACTGCGCTTTAGTTAACATTGCCGTTCCTGAAGCCAGGGGAATTTGACAGTGCTCGTGGTTGAGAGCCCGGGGAAAGGGTCCCATACGTGAAATGGAGTGAGAAACAGGCCGGAGCGGAAGGCAGCTCTCAACTCACCTCTTGTTGATGAGGCTGGTACCCTTGCCCCGGGTGTGCCTGCAGGCCTAAAGCCAACCACCTAACTCAAAGGAACAACTCTGTAGAGAATTCCTGCTTCGGCTAAAGTAGCCATGCCGGAGGGTGCACGCATTTTGCTGTGTGCATGCGTGAGCGCACTGCAAGTGAGTCCACAACCATTTTCCGTGTGGGACTCAGGCCCCGGCAGAAGGCAGAACACGACTCCCCACTTGTTTCCTGAGGCTAGCACTGCGGCCCCACTTTTGCATGGAAGTCTAATAGCAAGCGTTCTTTTTTTTTTTTTTATTAAATTTTTTTATTGTTATGTTAATCCCCATACATTACATCGGTAGTTTTAGATATAGTGTTCCATGATTCATTGTTTGTGCATAACACCCAGTGCTCCATGCAGAACGTGCCCTCCTCAATACCCATCACCAGGCTAACCCATCCTCCCACCCCCCTCCCCTCTAGAACCCTCAGTTTGTTTTTCAGAGTCCATCGTCTCTCATGGTTCTTCTCCCCCTCCGATTTCTCCCCCTTCATTCTTCCCCTCCTGCTACATTCTTCTTCTTCTTTTTTTCTTTCTTAACATATATTGCATTATTTCTTTCAGAGGTACAGATCTGAGATTCAACAGTCTTGCACAATTCACAGCGCTTACCAGAACACATACCCTCCCCAGTGTCCATCACCCAGTCACCCCATCCCTCCCACCCCACCCCCCACTCCAGCAACCCTCAGTTTGTTTCCTGAGTTTAAGAATTCCTCATATCAGTGAGGTCATATGATACATGTCTTTCTCTGTTTGACTTATTTCGCTCAGCATAATACCCTCCAGTTCCATCCACGTCGTTGCAAATGGCAAGATCTCATTCCTTTTGATGGCTGCATAATATTCCTTTGTGTATATATATATATATATATATATATATATATACGCACATATATATATATACCAAACTTCTTTATCCATTCATCTGTTGATGGACATCTTGGCTCTTTCCACAGTTTGGCTATGGTGGACATTAATAGCAAGCGTTCTACCTCGGAGAAACAACACTGAAGAGAAACCGTGCTTTAGCTACCGACAACCTCTGTGTGGGAGGAAGCAGTTTAGGGTGTACTGTCGGTGAGAGCCTGGGGACGGGTTCCGTTTCGTAAAATCGAGGGAGAGACAGGCCGGAGAGAAGGCAGCTCTCAACTCACACCATGGCTATGGGGCTAGTACCGTTGCCCCGGGTGTGTGTGCAGGCTTAATGGAAACCGCCTAACTCGAAGGAAAAACTCGGTGGAGAATCCATGCTTCAGCTAAAACAGCCGCTCCTGAGGGTGGAAGCATTTTGTTGTGTGCGTGCATGAGAGCCCTGCAAGGGAGTCCAAAGCTTTTTGCGAGTGAGACTCAGGCCCCAGCAGAAGGCAGAACACGACTCCCCCTGTGTTTCATCAAGCTAGCACTGCGGCCCCACTTTTGCATGGAAGTCTCATCACTAGCGTTCTAACTCAAAGAAACAACAGTGTAGAGAAATCGTGCTTTAGTTACTGTCGACCTCCAGGCGGAGGAAGCAGTATACAGGGTACCGTGGGTGAGAGCCTGGGGAACGGTTTCCATACGTGAAACCGAGGGAGAAACCGTTCCGGGCAGAAGGCACCTCTGGACTCAGCTCTTGCTACCTGAAGCTAACACTACTGCTCCATGTGTGCTTGGAATGCTCCGTGCTCAACACTGCCTTGGAAGGAACAAGCCTGTAAAGAATCCCAGCTGCAGCTCATTCGCCTACCAGGCTACTAAGGCCACGAAGCAATGGTGTATAGTTACTGCCCTTTATGTAACATTGCCGTTCCTGAAGTCGGAGGAATTTTACAGTGCTCCTGTAGGAGAGACCGGGAAAGGGTCCCATACGTGAAACGGAGTGAGAAACGGGCCGGTGTGGAAGGGAGCTCTAAACTCACCTCTTGTTTCTGATGCTAGTACCCTTGCCCCGGGGGTGCCTGCAGGCCTAAAGCCAACCACCTAACTCAAGGGAACAACTCTTTAGAGAACTCCTGCTTCGGCTAAAAGAGCCATGCCTGAGGGTGGACGCATTTTGCTGTGTGCAAGGGTGAGCGCCCTGCAGCTGAGTCCCAAACCATTTTCTGTGTGAGACTCAGGCCCCGGAGGAAAGCAGAACACGACTCCCCACTTGTTTCATGAAGCTAGCACTGCGGCCCCACTTTTGCATGGAAGTCTAATCGCTAGCGTTCTAACTCGGAGAAACAACACTAGAGAACCCGTGCTTTAGGTACCGTCGACCTCTGTGTGGGAGGAAGCGGTTTAGGGTGTACTGTGGGTGAGAGCCTGAGGACGGGTTCCATTTCGGAAAATCGGGGGAGGGACAGGCCGGTACACAAGGCAGCTCTCCGCTCACACCATGGTTATGGGGCTAGTACCGTTGCCCCGGGTGTGCGTGCAGGCTTAAAGACAACCACCTCACTCGAAGGAAAACCTTGGGAGAGAATCCATGCTTCAGCTAAAACAGCCACTCCAGAGGGTGGGGAAGCATTTTGTTGTGTGCGTGCGTGAGAGCCCTGCAAGGGAGTCCAAAGCTTTTTGCGAGTGAGACTCAGGCCCCAGCAGAAGGCAGAACACGACTCGCCATGTGTTTCGTCAAGCTAGCACTGCGGCCCCACTTTTGCCTGGAAGTCTCATCGCTAGCGTTCAAACTCGAAGAAACAACAGTGTAGAGAAAGCGTGCTTTAGCTACCGTCGACCTCTCTGTGTGAGAAAGCAGTTTACGCTGCACTGTGGGTGAGAGCCTGGGGACAGGTTCCATAGGTAAAATCGAGGGAGAGACAGGCCAGTGCAGAAGGCAGCTGTCAACTCACCTCGTGTTTACGAGGCTAGTGCAGTTGCCCCGGGTGTGCCTGCAGGCCTAAAGCCAAGCACCTAAGTCGAAGGAACAACTCTGTAGAGAATTCCTGCTTCAGCGAACATAGGCATTCCTGAGGCTGGAAGCATTTTGCTGTGTGCCTGCGTGAGAGAAGTGCAATGGAGTCCCAAACCATTTTCCGTGTGAGACTCAGGCCCCGGGAGAAGGGAGGACACGCCTCCCCACTTGTTTCATGAAGTTAGCACTGCGGCCCCACTTTTGCATGGAAGTCTAATCGCTAGCGTTGTAACTCGGAGAAACAACACGGTAGAGAAACCGTGCTTTAGCTACCGTCGACCTCTGTGGGAGGAAGCAGTATAGGGTGTACTGTGGGTGAGAGCCTGGGGACGGGTTCCATTTCGTAAAATCGGGGGAGAGACAGGCCGGTACACAAGGCAGCCCTCCACTCATACCATGGCTATGGGGCTAGTACCGTTACCCCGGCTGTGCGTGCAGGCTTAAAGACAACCACCTAACTCGAAGGAAAAACTTGGGAGAGAATCCATGCTTCAGCTAAAACAGCCACTCCAGAGGGTGGGGAAGCGTTTTGTTGTGTGCGTGCGTGAGAGCCCTGCAAGGGAGTCCAAAGCTTTTTGCGAGTGAGACTCAGGCCCCAGCAGAAGGCAGAACACGACTCGCCATGTGTTTCATCAAGCTAGCACTGCGGCCCCACTTTCGCATGGAAGTCTAATCGCTAGCGTTCTAACTCGGAGAAACAACACGGTAGAGAAACCGTGCTTTAGCTACCATCCACGTCTCTGAGGGAGGAAGCAGTTTCCAGGCTACCGTGGGTGAGAGCCTGGGGAACGGGTTCCTTACGTGAGACCGAGGGAGAAGAAGTCCGGGCCAGAAGGCACCTCTCGACTCAGCTCTTGTTACCTGAAGCTAACACTACCGCTCCGTGTGTGCATAGGAATGCCAAGTGCTCCACACTGATTTGGCAGAAAGAAGCCGGTCAAGAATCCCAGCTTCAGCTCATTCGCCTCTCCACAGGGTGGCAGCATTTTCAACTCTGCTTGAGTGCAAACCTGGGGAATGAGTCCCAGCAGAATTCCGAGGGAGAAATAAGCATGGGCAGGAGGCAGCTATCGACTCAACTCTTGTTTCGGGAAACTAGATCGGCTCTCCCGTGTGTGCGTGTAGTCCTAAGTGCCATCCACCCAACGCAAAGGAACAAAAGCGCAGAGGACCCGTGCCTCAGCAAAGATCGCCCTTCCTGAGCGTGCACTTCATCTATTGTGTGTTTTTGTGAGAGCATGAGAAATGGAACCTAAACGTAACTCGGAGTGAGAAGCAGGCCTGTAAGGAAGGCTGCTGTGGACTCACCTCTTGTTTGAGGAGATTAGCACTGCTGTACCCTGTGTGCCTGGATGCCTAGTTACCAGGCTACTAACACCAAGAATCAATGCTATAGAGTTACTGCGCTTTAGTTAACATTGCCGTTCCTGAAGCCAGGGGAATTTGACAGTGCTCGTGGTTGAGAGCCCGGGGAAAGGGTCCCATACGTGAAATGGAGTGAGAAACAGGCCGGAGCGGAAGGCAGCTCTCAACTCACCTCTTGTTGATGAGGCTGGTACCCTTGCCCCGGGTGTGCCTGCAGGCCTAAAGCCAACCACCTAACTCAAAGGAACAACTCTGTAGAGAATTCCTGCTTCGGCTAAAGTAGCCATGCCGGAGGGTGCACGCATTTTGCTGTGTGCATGCGTGAGCGCACTGCAAGTGAGTCCACAACCATTTTCCGTGTGGGACTCAGGCCCCGGCAGAAGGCAGAACACGACTCCCCACTTGTTTCCTGAGGCTAGCACTGCGGCCCCACTTTTGCATGGAAGTCTAATAGCAAGCGTTCTTTTTTTTTTTTTTATTAAATTTTTTTATTGTTATGTTAATCCCCATACATTACATCGGTAGTTTTAGATAGAGTGTTCCATGATTCATTGTTTGTGCATAACACCCAGTGCTCCATGCAGAACGTGCCCTCCTCAATACCCATCACCAGGCTAACCCATCCTCCCACCCCCCTCCCCTCTAGAACCCTCAGTTTGTTTTTCAGAGTCCATCGTCTCTCATGGTTCTTCTCCCCCTCCGATTTCTCCCCCTTCATTCTTCCCCTCCTGCTACATTCTTCTTCTTCTTTTTTTCTTTCTTAACATATATTGCATTATTTCTTTCAGAGGTACAGATCTGAGATTCAACAGTCTTGCACAATTCACAGCGCTTACCAGAACACATACCCTCCCCAGTGTCCATCACCCAGTCACCCCATCCCTCCCACCCCACCCCCCACTCCAGCAACCCTCAGTTTGTTTCCTGAGTTTAAGAATTCCTCATATCAGTGAGGTCATATGATACATGTCTTTCTCTGTTTGACTTATTTCGCTCAGCATAATACCCTCCAGTTCCATCCACGTCGTTGCAAATGGCAAGATCTCATTCCTTTTGATGGCTGCATAATATTCCTTTGTGTATATATATATATATATATATATATATATATATATACGCACATATATATATATACCAAACTTCTTTATCCATTCATCTGTTGATGGACATCTTGGCTCTTTCCACAGTTTGGCTATGGTGGACATTAATAGCAAGCGTTCTACCTCGGAGAAACAACACTGAAGAGAAACCGTGCTTTAGCTACCGACAACCTCTGTGTGGGAGGAAGCAGTTTAGGGTGTACTGTCGGTGAGAGCCTGGGGACGGGTTCCGTTTCGTAAAATCGAGGGAGAGACAGGCCGGAGAGAAGGCAGCTCTCAACTCACACCATGGCTATGGGGCTAGTACCGTTGCCCCGGGTGTGTGTGCAGGCTTAATGGAAACCGCCTAACTCGAAGGAAAAACTCGGTGGAGAATCCATGCTTCAGCTAAAACAGCCGCTCCTGAGGGTGGAAGCATTTTGTTGTGTGCGTGCATGAGAGCCCTGCAAGGGAGTCCAAAGCTTTTTGCGAGTGAGACTCAGGCCCCAGCAGAAGGCAGAACACGACTCCCCCTGTGTTTCATCAAGCTAGCACTGCGGCCCCACTTTTGCATGGAAGTCTCATCACTAGCGTTCTAACTCAAAGAAACAACAGTGTAGAGAAATCGTGCTTTAGTTACTGTCGACCTCCAGGCGGAGGAAGCAGTATACAGGGTACCGTGGGTGAGAGCCTGGGGAACGGTTTCCATACGTGAAACCGAGGGAGAAACCGTTCCGGGCAGAAGGCACCTCTGGACTCAGCTCTTGCTACCTGAAGCTAACACTACTGCTCCATGTGTGCTTGGAATGCTCCGTGCTCAACACTGCCTTGGAAGGAACAAGCCTGTAAAGAATCCCAGCTGCAGCTCATTCGCCTACCAGGCTACTAAGGCCACGAAGCAATGGTGTATAGTTACTGCCCTTTATGTAACATTGCCGTTCCTGAAGTCGGAGGAATTTTACAGTGCTCCTGTAGGAGAGACCGGGAAAGGGTCCCATACGTGAAACGGAGTGAGAAACGGGCCGGTGTGGAAGGGAGCTCTAAACTCACCTCTTGTTTCTGATGCTAGTACCCTTGTCCCGGGGGTGCCTGCAGGCCTAAAGCCAACCACCTAACTCAAGGGAACAACTCTTTAGAGAACTCCTGCTTCGGCTAAAAGAGCCATGCCTGAGGGTGGACGCATTTTGCTGTGTGCAAGGGTGAGCGCCCTGCAGCTGAGTCCCAAACCATTTTCTGTGTGAGACTCAGGCCCCGGAGGAAAGCAGAACACGACTCCCCACTTGTTTCATGAAGCTAGCACTGCGGCCCCACTTTTGCATGGAAGTCTAATCGCTAGCGTTCTAACTCGGAGAAACAACACTAGAGAACCCGTGCTTTAGGTACCGTCGACCTCTGTGTGGGAGGAAGCGGTTTAGGGTGTACTGTGGGTGAGAGCCTGAGGACGGGTTCCATTTCGGAAAATCGGGGGAGGGACAGGCCGGTACACAAGGCAGCTCTCCGCTCACACCATGGTTATGGGGCTAGTACCGTTGCCCCGGGTGTGCGTGCAGGCTTAAAGACAACCACCTCACTCGAAGGAAAACCTTGGGAGAGAATCCATGCTTCAGCTAAAACAGCCACTCCAGAGGGTGGGGAAGCATTTTGTTGTGTGCGTGCGTGAGAGCCCTGCAAGGGAGTCCAAAGCTTTTTGCGAGTGAGACTCAGGCCCCAGCAGAAGGCAGAACACGACTCGCCATGTGTTTCGTCAAGCTAGCACTGCGGCCCCACTTTTGCCTGGAAGTCTCATCGCTAGCGTTCAAACTCGAAGAAACAACAGTGTAGAGAAAGCGTGCTTTAGCTACCGTCGACCTCTCTGTGTGAGAAAGCAGTTTACGCTGCACTGTGGGTGAGAGCCTGGGGACAGGTTCCATAGGTAAAATCGAGGGAGAGACAGGCCAGTGCAGAAGGCAGCTGTCAACTCACCTCGTGTTTACGAGGCTAGTGCAGTTGCCCCGGGTGTGCCTGCAGGCCTAAAGCCAAGCACCTAAGTCGAAGGAACAACTCTGTAGAGAATTCCTGCTTCAGCGAACATAGGCATTCCTGAGGCTGGAAGCATTTTGCTGTGTGCCTGCGTGAGAGAAGTGCAATGGAGTCCCAAACCATTTTCCGTGTGAGACTCAGGCCCCGGGAGAAGGGAGGACACGCCTCCCCACTTGTTTCATGAAGTTAGCACTGCGGCCCCACTTTTGCATGGAAGTCTAATCGCTAGCGTTGTAACTCGGAGAAACAACACGGTAGAGAAACCGTGCTTTAGCTACCGTCGACCTCTGTGGGAGGAAGCAGTATAGGGTGTACTGTGGGTGAGAGCCTGGGGACGGGTTCCATTTCGTAAAATCGGGGGAGAGACAGGCCGGTACACAAGGCAGCCCTCCACTCATACCATGGCTATGGGGCTAGTACCGTTACCCCGGCTGTGCGTGCAGGCTTAAAGACAACCACCTAACTCGAAGGAAAAACTTGGGAGAGAATCCATGCTTCAGCTAAAACAGCCACTCCAGAGGGTGGGGAAGCGTTTTGTTGTGTGCGTGCGTGAGAGCCCTGCAAGGGAGTCCAAAGCTTTTTGCGAGTGAGACTCAGGCCCCAGCAGAAGGCAGAACACGACTCGCCATGTGTTTCGTCAAGCTAGCACTGCGGCCCCACTTTCGCATGGAAGTCTAATCGCTAGCGTTCTAACTCGGAGAAACAACACGGTAGAGAAACCGTGCTTTAGCTACCATCCACGTCTCTGAGGGAGGAAGCAGTTTCCAGGCTACCGTGGGTGAGAGCCTGGGGAACGGGTTCCTTACGTGAGACCGAGGGAGAAGAAGTCCGGGCCAGAAGGCACCTCTCGACTCAGCTCTTGTTACCTGAAGCTAACACTACCGCTCCGTGTGTGCATAGGAATGCCAAGTGCTCCACACTGATTTGGCAGAAAGAAGCCGGTCAAGAATCCCAGCTTCAGTTCATTCGCCTCTCCACAGGGTGGCAGCATTTTCAACTCTGCTTGAGTGCAAACCTGGGGAATGAGTCCCAGCAGAATTCCGAGGGAGAAATAAGCATGGGCAGGAGGCAGCTATCGACTCAACTCTTGTTTCGGGAAACTAGATCGGCTCTCCCGTGTGTGCGTGTAGTCCTAAGTGCCATCCACCCAACGCAAAGGAACAAAAGCGCAGAGGACCCGTGCCTCAGCAAAGATCGCCCTTCCTGAGCGTGCACTTCATCTATTGTGTGTTTTTGTGAAAGCATGAGAAATGGAACCTAAACGTAACTCGGAGTGAGAAGCAGGCCTGTAAGGAAGGCTGCTGTGGACTCACCTCTTGTTTGAGGAGATTAGCACTGCTGTACCCTGTGTGCCTGGATGCCTAGTTACGAGGCTACTAACACCAAGAATCAATGCTATAGAGTTACTGCGCTTTAGTTAACATTGCCGTTCCTGAAGCCAGGGGAATTTGACAGTGCTCGTGGTTGAGAGCCCGGGGAAAGGGTCCCATACGTGAAATGGAGTGAGAAACAGGCCGGAGCGGAAGGCAGCTCTCAACTCACCTCTTGTTGATGAGGCTGGTACCCTTGCCCCGGGTGTGCCTGCAGGCCTAAAGCCAACCACCTAACTCAAAGGAACAACTCTGTAGAGAATTCCTGCTTCGGCTAAAGTAGCCATGCCGGAGGGTGCACGCATTTTGCTGTGTGCATGCGTGAGCGCACTGCAAGTGAGTCCACAACCATTTTCCGTGTGGGACTCAGGCCCCGGCAGAAGGCAGAACACGACTCCCCACTTGTTTCCTGAGGCTAGCACTGCGGCCCCACTTTTGCATGGAAGTCTAATAGCAAGCGTTCTTTTTTTTTTTTTATTAAATTTTTTTATTGTTATGTTAATCCCCATACATTACATCGGTAGTTTTAGATAGAGTGTTCCATGATTCATTGTTTGTGCATAACACCCAGTGCTCCATGCAGAACGTGCCCTCCTCAATACCCATCACCAGGCTAACCCATCCTCCCACCCCCCTCCCCTCTAGAACCCTCAGTTTGTTTTTCAGAGTCCATCGTCTCTCATGGTTCTTCTCCCCCTCCGATTTCTCCCCCTTCATTCTTCCCCTCCTGCTACATTCTTCTTCTTCTTTTTTTCTTTCTTAACATATATTGCATTATTTCTTTCAGAGGTACAGATCTGAGATTCAACAGTCTTGCACAATTCACAGCGCTTACCAGAACACATACCCTCCCCAGTGTCCATCACCCAGTCACCCCATCCCTCCCACCCCACCCCCCACTCCAGCAACCCTCAGTTTGTTTCCTGAGTTTAAGAATTCCTCATATCAGTGAGGTCATATGATACATGTCTTTCTCTGTTTGACTTATTTCGCTCAGCATAATACCCTCCAGTTCCATCCACGTCGTTGCAAATGGCAAGATCTCATTCCTTTTGATGGCTGAATAATATTCCCTTGTGTATATATATATATATATATATATATATATATATATATATACCAAACTTCTTTATCCATTCATCTGTTGATGGACATCTTGTCTCTTTCCACAGTTTGGCTATGGTGGACATTAATAGCAAGCGTTCTACCTCGGAGAAACAACACTGAAGAGAAACCGTGCTTTAGCTACCGACGACCTCTGTGTGGGAGGAAGCAGTTTAGGGTGTACTGTGGGTGAGAGCCTGGGGACGGGTTCCGTTTCGTAAAATCGAGGGAGAGACAGGCCGGAGAGAAGGCAGCTCTCAACTCACACCATGGCTATGGGGCTCGTACCGTTGCCCCGGGTGTGTGTGCACGCTTAATGAAAACCGCCTAACTCGAAGGAAAAACTCGGTGGAGAATCCATGCTTCAGCTAAAACAGCCGCTCCTGAGGGTGGAAGCATTTTGTTGTGTGCGTGCATGAGAGCCCTGCAAGGGAGTCCAAAGCTTTTTGCGAGTGAGACTCAGGCCCCAGCAGAAGGCAGAACACGACTCCCCCTGTGTTTCATCAAGCTAGCACTGCGGCCCCACTTTTGCATGGAAGTCTCATCACTAGCGTTCTAACTCAAAGAAACAACAGTGTAGAGAAATCGTGCTTTAGTTACTGTCGACCTCCAGGCGGAGGAAGCAGTATACAGGGTACCGTGGGTGAGAGCCTGGGGAACGGTTTCCATACGTGAAACCGAGGGAGAAACCGTTCCGGGCAGAAGGCACCTCTGGACTCAGCTCTTGCTACCTGAAGCTAACACTACTGCTCCATGTGTGCTTGGAATGCTCCGTGCTCAACACTGCCTTGGAAGGAACAAGCCTGTAAAGAATCCCAGCTGCAGCTCATTCGCCTACCAGGCTACTAAGGCCACGAAGCCATGGTGTATAGTTACTGCCCTTTATGTAACATTGCCGTTCCTGAAGTCGGAGGAATTTTACAGTGCTCCTGTAGGAGAGACCGGGAAAGGGTCCCATACGTGAAACGGAGTGAGAAACGGGCCGGTGTGGAAGGGAGCTCTAAACTCACCTCTTGTTTCTGATGCTAGTACCCTTGTCCCGGGGGTGCCTGCAGGCCTAAAGCCAACCACCTAACTCAAGGGAACAACTCTTTAGAGAACTCCTGCTTCGGCTAAAAGAGCCATGCCTGAGGGTGGACGCATTTTGCTGTGTGCAAGGGTGAGCGCCCTGCAGCTGAGTCCCAAACCATTTTCTGTGTGAGACTCAGGCCCCGGAGGAAAGCAGAACACGACTCCCCACTTGTTTCATGAAGCTAGCACTGCGGCCCCACTTTTGCATGGAAGTCTAATCGCTAGCGTTCTAACTCGGAGAAACAACACTAGAGAACCCGTGCTTTAGGTACCGTCGACCTCTGTGTGGGAGGAAGCAGTTTAGGGTGTACTGTGGGTGAGAGCCTGAGGACGGGTTCCATTTCGGAAAATCGGGGGAGGGACAGGCCGGTACACAAGGCAGCTCTCCGCTCACACCATGGTTATGGGGCTAGTACCGTTGCCCCGGGTGTGCGTGCAGGCTTAAAGACAACCACCTCACTCGAAGGAAAACCTTGGGAGAGAATCCATGCTTCAGCTAAAACAGCCACTCCAGAGGGTGGGGAAGCATTTTGTTGTGTGCGTGCGTGAGAGCCCTGCAAGGGAGTCCAAAGCTTTTTGCGAGTGAGACTCAGGCCCCAGCAGAAGGCAGAACACGACTCGCCATGTGTTTCGTCAAGCTAGCACTGCGGCCCCACTTTTGCCTGGAAGTCTCATCGCTAGCGTTCAAACTCGAAGAAACAACAGTGTAGAGAAAGCGTGCTTTAGCTACCGTCGACCTCTCTGTGTGAGAAAGCAGTTTACGCTGCACTGTGGGTGAGAGCCTGGGGACAGGTTCCATAGGTAAAATCGAGGGAGAGACAGGCCAGTGCAGAAGGCAGCTGTCAACTCACCTCGTGTTTACGAGGCTAGTGCAGTTGCCCCGGGTGTGCCTGCAGGCCTAAAGCCAAGCACCTAAGTCGAAGGAACAACTCTGTAGAGAATTCCTGCTTCAGCGAACATAGGCATTCCTGAGGCTGGAAGCATTTTGCTGTGTGCCTGCGTGAGAGAAGTGCAATGGAGTCCCAAACCATTTTCCGTGTGAGACTCAGGCCCCGGGAGAAGGGAGGACACGCCTCCCCACTTGTTTCATGAAGTTAGCACTGCGGCCCCACTTTTGCATGGAAGTCTAATCGCTAGCGTTGTAACTCGGAGAAACAACACGGTAGAGAAACCGTGCTTTAGCTACCGTCGACCTCTGTGGGAGGAAGCAGTATAGGGTGTACTGTGGGTGAGAGCCTGGGGACGGGTTCCATTTCGTAAAATCGGGGGAGAGACAGGCCGGTACACAAGGCAGCCCTCCACTCATACCATGGCTATGGGGCTAGTACCGTTACCCCGGCTGTGCGTGCAGGCTTAAAGACAACCACCTAACTCGAAGGAAAAACTTGGGAGAGAATCCATGCTTCAGCTAAAACAGCCACTCCAGAGGGTGGGGAAGCGTTTTGTTGTGTGCGTGCGTGAGAGCCCTGCAAGGGAGTCCAAAGCTTTTTGCGAGTGAGACTCAGGCCCCAGCAGAAGGCAGAACACGACTCGCCATGTGTTTCGTCAAGCTAGCACTGCGGCCCCACTTTCGCATGGAAGTCTAATCGCTAGCGTTCTAACTCGGAGAAACAACACGGTAGAGAAACCGTGCTTTAGCTACCATCCACGTCTCTGAGGGAGGAAGCAGTTTCCAGGCTACCGTGGGTGAGAGCCTGGGGAACGGGTTCCTTACGTGAGACCGAGGGAGAAGAAGTCCGGGCCAGAAGGCACCTCTCGACTCAGCTCTTGTTACCTGAAGCTAACACTACCGCTCCGTGTGTGCATAGGAATGCCAAGTGCTCCACACTGATTTGGCAGAAAGAAGCCGGTCAAGAATCCCAGCTTCAGCTCATTCGCCTCTCCACAGGGTGGCAGCATTTTCAACTCTGCTTGAGTGCAAACCTGGGGAATGAGTCCCAGCAGAATTCCGAGGGAGAAATAAGCATGGGCAGGAGGCAGCTATCGACTCAACTCTTGTTTCGGGAAACTAGATCGGCTCTCCCGTGTGTGCGTGTAGTCCTAAGTGCCATCCACCCAACGCAAAGGAACAAAAGCGCAGAGGACCCGTGCCTCAGCAAAGATCGCCCTTCCTGAGCGTGCACTTCATCTATTGTGTGTTTTTGTGAGAGCATGAGAAATGGAACCTAAACGTAACTCGGAGTGAGAAGCAGGCCTGTAAGGAAGGCTGCTGTGGACTCACCTCTTGTTTGAGGAGATTAGCACTGCTGTACCCTGTGTGCCTGGATGCCTAGTTACCAGGCTACTAACACCAAGAATCAATGCTATAGAGTTACTGCGCTTTAGTTAACATTGCCGTTCCTGAAGCCAGGGGAATTTGACAGTGCTCGTGGTTGAGAGCCCGGGGAAAGGGTCCCATACGTGAAATGGAGTGAGAAACAGGCCGGAGCGGAAGGCAGCTCTCAACTCACCTCTTGTTGATGAGGCTGGTACCCTTGCCCCGGGTGTGCCTGCAGGCCTAAAGCCAACCACCTAACTCAAAGGAACAACTCTGTAGAGAATTCCTGCTTCGGCTAAAGTAGCCATGCTGGAGGGTGCACGCATTTTGCTGTGTGCATGCGTGAGCGCACTGCAAGTGAGTCCACAACCATTTTCCGTGTGGGACTCAGGCCCCGGCAGAAGGCAGAACACGACTCCCCACTTGTTTCCTGAGGCTAGCACTGCGGCCCCACTTTTGCATGGAAGTCTAATAGCAAGCGTTCTTTTTTTTTTTTTTATTAAATTTTTTTATTGTTATGTTAATCCCCATACATTACATCGGTAGTTTTAGATATAGTGTTCCATGATTCATTGTTTGT
This sequence comes from Halichoerus grypus, assembly GCF_964656455.1. Classification (NCBI taxonomy): domain Eukaryota; kingdom Metazoa; phylum Chordata; class Mammalia; order Carnivora; family Phocidae; genus Halichoerus; species Halichoerus grypus. The sequence continues at coordinate 35,310,696 of NC_135719.1, read as the reverse complement.
GCATAACACCCAGTGCTCCATGCAGAACGTGCCCTCCTCAATACCCATCACCAGGCTAACCCATCCTCCCACCCCCCTCCCCTCTAGAACCCTCAGTTTGTTTTTCAGAGTCCATCGTCTCTCATGGTTCTTCTCCCCCTCCGATTTCTCCCCCTTCATTCTTCCCCTCCTGCTACATTCTTCTTCTTCTTTTTTTCTTTCTTAACATATATTGCATTATTTCTTTCAGAGGTACAGATCTGAGATTCAACAGTCTTGCACAATTCACAGCGCTTACCAGAACACATACCCTCCCCAGTGTCCATCACCCAGTCACCCCATCCCTCCCACCCCACCCCCCACTCCAGCAACCCTCAGTTTGTTTCCTGAGTTTAAGAATTCCTCATATCAGTGAGGTCATATGATACATGTCTTTCTCTGTTTGACTTATTTCGCTCAGCATAATACCCTCCAGTTCCATCCACGTCGTTGCAAATGGCAAGATCTCATTCCTTTTGATGGCTGCATAATATTCCTTTGTGTATATATATATATATATATATATACGCACATATATATATATACCAAACTTCTTTATCCATTCATCTGTTGATGGACATCTTGGCTCTTTCCACAGTTTGGCTATGGTGGACATTAATAGCAAGCGTTCTACCTCGGAGAAACAACACTGAAGAGAAACCGTGCTTTAGCTACCGACAACCTCTGTGTGGGAGGAAGCAGTTTAGGGTGTACTGTCGGTGAGAGCCTGGGGACGGGTTCCGTTTCGTAAAATCGAGGGAGAGACAGGCCGGAGAGAAGGCAGCTCTCAACTCACACCATGGCTATGGGGCTAGTACCGTTGCCCCGGGTGTGTGTGCAGGCTTAATGGAAACCGCCTAACTCGAAGGAAAAACTCGGTGGAGAATCCATGCTTCAGCTAAAACAGCCGCTCCTGAGGGTGGAAGCATTTTGTTGTGTGCGTGCATGAGAGCCCTGCAAGGGAGTCCAAAGCTTTTTGCGAGTGAGACTCAGGCCCCAGCAGAAGGCAGAACACGACTCCCCCTGTGTTTCATCAAGCTAGCACTGCGGCCCCACTTTTGCATGGAAGTCTCATCACTAGCGTTCTAACTCAAAGAAACAACAGTGTAGAGAAATCGTGCTTTAGTTACTGTCGACCTCCAGGTGGAGGAAGCAGTATACAGGGTACCGTGGGTGAGAGCCTGGGGAACGGTTTCCATACGTGAAACCGAGGGAGAAACCGTTCCGGGCAGAAGGCACCTCTGGACTCAGCTCTTGCTACCTGAAGCTAACACTACTGCTCCATGTGTGCTTGGAATGCTCCGTGCTCAACACTGCCTTGGAAGGAACAAGCCTGTAAAGAATCCCAGCTGCAGCTCATTCGCCTACCAGGCTACTAAGGCCACGAAGCAATGGTGTATAGTTACTGCCCTTTATGTAACATTGCCGTTCCTGAAGTCGGAGGAATTTTACAGTGCTCCTGTAGGAGAGACCGGGAAAGGGTCCCATACGTGAAACGGAGTGAGAAACGGGCCGGTGTGGAAGGGAGCTCTAAACTCACCTCTTGTTTCTGATGCTAGTACCCTTGCCCCGGGGGTGCCTGCAGGCCTAAAGCCAACCACCTAACTCAAGGGAACAACTCTTTAGAGAACTCCTGCTTCGGCTAAAAGAGCCATGCCTGAGGGTGGACGCATTTTGCTGTGTGCAAGGGTGAGCGCCCTGCAGCTGAGTCCCAAACCATTTTCTGTGTGAGACTCAGGCCCCGGAGGAAAGCAGAACACGACTCCCCACTTGTTTCATGAAGCTAGCACTGCGGCCCCACTTTTGCATGGAAGTCTAATCGCTAGCGTTCTAACTCGGAGAAACAACACTAGAGAACCCGTGCTTTAGGTACCGTCGACCTCTGTGTGGGAGGAAGCGGTTTAGGGTGTACTGTGGGTGAGAGCCTGAGGACGGGTTCCATTTCGGAAAATCGGGGGAGGGACAGGCCGGTACACAAGGCAGCTCTCCGCTCACACCATGGTTATGGGGCTAGTACCGTTGCCCCGGGTGTGCGTGCAGGCTTAAAGACAACCACCTCACTCGAAGGAAAACCTTGGGAGAGAATCCATGCTTCAGCTAAAACAGCCACTCCAGAGGGTGGGGAAGCATTTTGTTGTGTGCGTGCGTGAGAGCCCTGCAAGGGAGTCCAAAGCTTTTTGCGAGTGAGACTCAGGCCCCAGCAGAAGGCAGAACACGACTCGCCATGTGTTTCGTCAAGCTAGCACTGCGGCCCCACTTTTGCCTGGAAGTCTCATCGCTAGCGTTCAAACTCGAAGAAACAACAGTGTAGAGAAAGCGTGCTTTAGCTACCGTCGACCTCTCTGTGTGAGAAAGCAGTTTACGCTGCACTGTGGGTGAGAGCCTGGGGACAGGTTCCATAGGTAAAATCGAGGGAGAGATAGGCCAGTGCAGAAGGCAGCTGTCAACTCACCTCGTGTTTACGAGGCTAGTGCAGTTGCCCCGGGTGTGCCTGCAGGCCTAAAGCCAAGCACCTAAGTCGAAGGAACAACTCTGTAGAGAATTCCTGCTTCAGCGAACATAGGCATTCCTGAGGCTGGAAGCATTTTGCTGTGTGCCTGCGTGAGAGAAGTGCAATGGAGTCCCAAACCATTTTCCGTGTGAGACTCAGGCCCCGGGAGAAGGGAGGACACGCCTCCCCACTTGTTTCATGAAGTTAGCACTGCGGCCCCACTTTTGCATGGAAGTCTAATCGCTAGCGTTGTAACTCGGAGAAACAACACGGTAGAGAAACCGTGCTTTAGCTACCGTCGACCTCTGTGGGAGGAAGCAGTATAGGGTGTACTGTGGGTGAGAGCCTGGGGACGGGTTCCATTTCGTAAAATCGGGGGAGAGACAGGCCGGTACACAAGGCAGCCCTCCACTCATACCATGGCTATGGGGCTAGTACCGTTACCCCGGCTGTGCGTGCAGGCTTAAAGACAACCACCTAACTCGAAGGAAAAACTTGGGAGAGAATCCATGCTTCAGCTAAAACAGCCACTCCAGAGGGTGGGGAAGCGTTTTGTTGTGTGCGTGCGTGAGAGCCCTGCAAGGGACTCCAAAGCTTTTTGCGAGTGAGACTCAGGCCCCAGCAGAAGGCAGAACACGACTCGCCATGTGTTTCATCAAGCTAGCACTGCGGCCCCACTTTCGCATGGAAGTCTAATCGCTAGCGTTCTAACTCGGAGAAACAACACGGTAGAGAAACCGTGCTTTAGCTACCATCCACGTCTCTGAGGGAGGAAGCAGTTTCCAGGCTACCGTGGGTGAGAGCCTGGCGAACGGGTTCCTTACGTGAGACCGAGGGAGAAGAAGTCCGGGCCAGAAGGCACCTCTCGACTCAGCTCTTGTTACCTGAAGCTAACACTACCGCTCCGTGTGTGCATAGGAATGCCAAGTGCTCCACACTGATTTGGCAGAAAGAAGCCGGTCAAGAATCCCAGCTTCAGTTCATTCGCCTCTCCACAGGGTGGCAGCATTTTCAACTCTGCTTGAGTGCAAACCTGGGGAATGAGTCCCAGCAGAATTCCGAGGGAGAAATAAGCATGGGCAGGAGGCAGCTATCGACTCAACTCTTGTTTCGGGAAACTAGATCGGCTCTCCCGTGTGTGCGTGTAGTCCTAAGTGCCATCCACCCAACGCAAAGGAACAAAAGCGCAGAGGACCCGTGCCTCAGCAAAGATCGCCCTTCCTGAGCGTGCACTTCATCTATTGTGTGTTTTTGTGAAAGCATGAGAAATGGAACCTAAACGTAACTCGGAGTGAGAAGCAGGCCTGTAAGGAAGGCTGCTGTGGACTCACCTCTTGTTTGAGGAGATTAGCACTGCTGTACCCTGTGTGCCTGGATGCCTAGTTACCAGGCTACTAACACCAAGAATCAATGCTATAGAGTTACTGCGCTTTAGTTAACATTGCCGTTCCTGAAGCCAGGGGAATTTGACAGTGCTCGTGGTTGAGAGCCCGGGGAAAGGGTCCCATACGTGAAATGGAGTGAGAAACAGGCCGGAGCGGAAGGCAGCTCTCAACTCACCTCTTGTTGATGAGGCTGGTACCCTTGCCCCGGGTGTGCCTGCAGGCCTAAAGCCAACCACCTAACTCAAAGGAACAACTCTGTAGAGAATTCCTGCTTCGGCTAAAGTAGCCATGCCGGAGGGTGCACGCATTTTGCTGTGTGCATGCGTGAGCGCACTGCAAGTGAGTCCACAACCATTTTCCGTGTGGGACTCAGGCCCCGGCAGAAGGCAGAACACGACTCCCCACTTGTTTCCTGGGGCTAGCACTGCGGCCCCACTTTTGCATGGAAGTCTAATAGCAAGCGTTCTTTTTTTTTTTTTATTAAATTTTTTTATTGTTATGTTAATCCCCATACATTACATCGGTAGTTTTAGATATAGTGTTCCATGATTCATTGTTTGTGCATAACACCCAGTGCTCCATGCAGAACGTGCCCTCCTCAATACCCATCACCAGGCTAACCCATCCTCCCACCCCCCTCCCCTCTAGAACCCTCAGTTTGTTTTTCAGAGTCCATCGTCTCTCATGGTTCTTCTCCCCCTCCGATTTCTCCCCCTTCATTCTTCCCCTCCTGCTACATTCTTCTTCTTCTTTTTTTCTTTCTTAACATATATTGCATTATTTCTTTCAGAGGTACAGATCTGAGATTCAACAGTCTTGCACAATTCACAGCGCTTACCAGAACACATACCCTCCCCAGTGTCCATCACCCAGTCACCCCATCCCTCCCACCCCACCCCCCACTCCAGCAACCCTCAGTTTGTTTCCTGAGTTTAAGAATTCCTCATATCAGTGAGGTCATATGATACATGTCTTTCTCTGTTTGACTTATTTCGCTCAGCATAATACCCTCCAGTTCCATCCACGTCGTTGCAAATGGCAAGATCTCATTCCTTTTGATGGCTGAATAATATTCCCTTGTGTATATATATATATATATATATATATATATATATACCAAACTTCTTTATCCATTCATCTGTTGATGGACATCTTGGCTCTTTCCACAGTTTGGCTATGGTGGACATTAATAGCAAGCGTTCTACCTCGGAGAAACAACACTGAAGAGAAACCGTGCTTTAGCTACCGACGACCTCTGTGTGGGAGGAAGCAGTTTAGGGTGTACTGTGGGTGAGAGCCTGGGGACGGGTTCCGTTTCGTAAAATCGAGGGAGAGACAGGCCGGAGAGAAGGCAGCTCTCAACTCACACCATGGCTATGGGGCTAGTACCGTTGCCCCGGGTGTGTGTGCACGCTTAATGAAAACCGCCTAACTCGAAGGAAAAACTCGGTGGAGAATCCATGCTTCAGCTAAAACAGCCGCTCCTGAGGGTGGAAGCATTTTGTTGTGTGCGTGCATGAGAGCCCTGCAAGGGAGTCCAAAGCTTTTTGCGAGTGAGACTCAGGCCCCAGCAGAAGGCAGAACACGACTCCCCCTGTGTTTCATCAAGCTAGCACTGCGGCCCCACTTTTGCATGGAAGTCTCATCACTAGCGTTCTAACTCAAAGAAACAACAGTGTAGAGAAATCGTGCTTTAGTTACTGTCGACCTCCAGGTGGAGGAAGCAGTATACAGGGTACCGTGGGTGAGAGCCTGGGGAACGGTTTCCATACGTGAAACCGAGGGAGAAACCGTTCCGGGCAGAAGGCACCTCTGGACTCAGCTCTTGCTACCTGAAGCTAACACTACTGCTCCATGTGTGCTTGGAATGCTCCGTGCTCAACACTGCCTTGGAAGGAACAAGCCTGTAAAGAATCCCAGCTGCAGCTCATTCGCCTACCAGGCTACTAAGGCCACGAAGCCATGGTGTATAGTTACTGCCCTTTAGGTAACATTGCCGTTCCTGAAGTCGGAGGAATTTTACAGTGCTCCTGTAGGAGAGACCGGGAAAGGGTCCCATACGTGAAACGGAGTGAGAAACGGGCCGGTGTGGAAGGGAGCTCTAAACTCACCTCTTGTTTCTGATGCTAGTACCCTTGCCCCGGGGGTGCCTGCAGGCCTAAAGCCAACCACCTAACTCAAGGGAACAACTCTTTAGAGAACTCCTGCTTCGGCTAAAAGAGCCATGCCTGAGGGTGGACGCATTTTGCTGTGTGCAAGGGTGAGCGCCCTGCAGCTGAGTCCCAAACCATTTTCTGTGTGAGACTCAGGCCCCGGAGGAAAGCAGAACACGACTCCCCACTTGTTTCATGAAGCTAGCACTGCGGCCCCACTTTTGCATGGAAGTCTAATCGCTAGCGTTCTAACTCGGAGAAACAACACTAGAGAACCCGTGCTTTAGGTACCGTCGACCTCTGTGTGGGAGGAAGCAGTTTAGGGTGTACTGTGGGTGAGAGCCTGAGGACGGGTTCCATTTCGGAAAATCGGGGGAGGGACAGGCCGGTACACAAGGCAGCTCTCCGCTCACACCATGGTTATGGGGCTAGTACCGTTGCCCCGGGTGTGCGTGCAGGCTTAAAGACAACCACCTCACTCGAAGGAAAACCTTGGGAGAGAATCCATGCTTCAGCTAAAACAGCCACTCCAGAGGGTGGGGAAGCATTTTGTTGTGTGCGTGCGTGAGAGCCCTGCAAGGGAGTCCAAAGCTTTTTGCGAGTGAGACTCAGGCCCCAGCAGAAGGCAGAACACGACTCGCCATGTGTTTCGTCAAGCTAGCACTGCGGCCCCACTTTTGCCTGGAAGTCTCATCGCTAGCGTTCAAACTCGAAGAAACAACAGTGTAGAGAAAGCGTGCTTTAGCTACCGTCGACCTCTCTGTGTGAGAAAGCAGTTTACGCTGCACTGTGGGTGAGAGCCTGGGGACAGGTTCCATAGGTAAAATCGAGGGAGAGACAGGCCAGTGCAGAAGGCAGCTGTCAACTCACCTCGTGTTTACGAGGCTAGTGCAGTTGCCCCGGGTGTGCCTGCAGGCCTAAAGCCAAGCACCTAAGTCGAAGGAACAACGCTGTAGAGAATTCCTGCTTCAGCGAACATAGGCATTCCTGAGGCTGGAAGCATTTTGCTGTGTGCCTGCGTGAGAGAAGTGCAATGGAGTCCCAAACCATTTTCCGTGTGAGACTCAGGCCCCGGGAGAAGGGAGGACACGCCTCCCCACTTGTTTCATGAAGTTAGCACTGCGGCCCCACTTTTGCATGGAAGTCTAATCGCTAGCGTTGTAACTCGGAGAAACAACACGGTAGAGAAACCGTGCTTTAGCTACCGTCGACCTCTGTGGGAGGAAGCAGTATAGGGTGTACTGTGGGTGAGAGCCTGGGGACGGGTTCCATTTCGTAAAATCGGGGGAGAGACAGGCCGGTACACAAGGCAGCCCTCCACTCATACCATGGCTATGGGGCTAGTACCGTTACCCCGGCTGTGCGTGCAGGCTTAAAGACAACCACCTAACTCGAAGGAAAAACTTGGGAGAGAATCCATGCTTCAGCTAAAACAGCCACTCCAGAGGGTGGGGAAGCGTTTTGTTGTGTGCGTGCGTGAGAGCCCTGCAAGGGAGTCCAAAGCTTTTTGCGAGTGAGACTCAGGCCCCAGCAGAAGGCAGAACACGACTCGCCATGTGTTTCATCAAGCTAGCACTGCGGCCCCACTTTCGCATGGAAGTCTAATCGCTAGCGTTCTAACTCGGAGAAACAACACGGTAGAGAAACCGTGCTTTAGCTACCATCCACGTCTCTGAGGGAGGAAGCAGTTTCCAGGCTACCGTGGGTGAGAGCCTGGCGAACGGGTTCCTTACGTGAGACCGAGGGAGAAGAAGTCCGGGCCAGAAGGCACCTCTCGACTCAGCTCTTGTTACCTGAAGCTAACACTACCGCTCCGTGTGTGCATAGGAATGCCAAGTGCTCCACACTGATTTGGCAGAAAGAAGCCGGTCAAGAATCCCAGCTTCAGCTCATTCGCCTCTCCACAGGGTGGCAGCATTTTCAACTCTGCTTGAGTGCAAACCTGGGGAATGAGTCCCAGCAGAATTCCGAGGGAGAAATAAGCATGGGCAGGAGGCAGCTATCGACTCAACTCTTGTTTCGGGAAACTAGATCGGCTCTCCCGTGTGTGCGTGTAGTCCTAAGTGCCATCCACCCAACGCAAAGGAACAAAAGCGCAGAGGACCCGTGCCTCAGCAAAGATCGCCCTTCCTGAGCGTGCACTTCATCTATTGTGTGTTTTTGTGAAAGCATGAGAAATGGAACCTAAACGTAACTCGGAGTGAGAAGCAGGCCTGTAAGGAAGGCTGCTGTGGACTCACCTCTTGTTTGAGGAGATTAGCACTGCTGTACCCTGTGTGCCTGGATGCCTAGTTACCAGGCTACTAACACCAAGAATCAATGCTATAGAGTTACTGCGCTTTAGTTAACATTGCCGTTCCTGAAGCCAGGGGAATTTGACAGTGCTCGTGGTTGAGAGCCCGGGGAAAGGGTCCCATACGTGAAATGGAGTGAGAAACAGGCCGGAGCGGAAGGCAGCTCTCAACTCACCTCTTGTTGATGAGGCTGGTACCCTTGCCCCGGGTGTGCCTGCAGGCCTAAAGCCAACCACCTAACTCAAAGGAACAACTCTGTAGAGAATTCCTGCTTCGGCTAAAGTAGCCATGCCGGAGGGTGCACGCATTTTGCTGTGTGCATGCGTGAGCGCACTGCAAGTGAGTCCACAACCATTTTCCGTGTGGGACTCAGGCCCCGGCAGAAGGCAGAACACGACTCCCCACTTGTTTCCTGAGGCTAGTACTGTGGCCCCACTTTTGCATGGAAGTCTAATAGCAAGCGTTCTTTTTTTTTTTTTTATTAAATTTTTTTATTGTTATGTTAATCCCCATACATTACATCGGTAGTTTTAGATATAGTGTTCCATGATTCATTGTTTGTGCATAACACCCAGTGCTCCATGCAGAACGTGCCCTCCTCAATACCCATCACCAGGCTAACCCATCCTCCCACCCCCCTCCCCTCTAGAACCCTCAGTTTGTTTTTCAGAGTCCATCGTCTCTCATGGTTCTTCTCCCCCTCCGATTTCTCCCCCTTCATTCTTCCCCTCCTGCTACATTCTTCTTCTTCTTTTTTTCTTTCTTAACATATATTGCATTATTTCTTTCAGAGGTACAGATCTGAGATTCAACAGTCTTGCACAATTCACAGCGCTTACCAGAACACATACCCTCCCCAGTGTCCATCACCCAGTCACCCCATCCCTCCCACCCCACCCCCCACTCCAGCAACCCTCAGTTTGTTTCCTGAGTTTAAGAATTCCTCATATCAGTGAGGTCATATGATACATGTCTTTCTCTGTTTGACTTATTTCGCTCAGCATAATACCCTCCAGTTCCATCCACGTCGTTGCAAATGGCAAGATCTCATTCCTTTTGATGGCTGAATAATATTCCCTTGTGTATATATATATATATATATATATATATATATATATATACCAAACTTCTTTATCCATTCATCTGTTGATGGACATCTTGGCTCTTTCCACAGTTTGGCTATGGTGGACATTAATAGCAAGCGTTCTACCTCGGAGAAACAACACTGAAGAGAAACCGTGCTTTAGCTACCGACGACCTCTGTGTGGGAGGAAGCAGTTTAGGGTGTACTGTGGGTGAGAGCCTGGGGACGGGTTCCGTTTCGTAAAATCGAGGGAGAGACAGGCCGGAGAGAAGGCAGCTCTCAACTCACACCATGGCTATGGGGCTAGTACCGTTGCCCCGGGTGTGTGTGCACGCTTAATGAAAACCGCCTAACTCGAAGGAAAAACTCGGTGGAGAATCCACGCTTCAGCTAAAACAGCCGCTCCTGAGGGTGGAAGCATTTTGTTGTGTGCGTGCATGAGAGCCCTGCAAGGGAGTCCAAAGCTTTTTGCGAGTGAGACTCAGGCCCCAGCAGAAGGCAGAACACGACTCCCCCTGTGTTTCATCAAGCTAGCACTGCGGCCCCACTTTTGCATGGAAGTCTCATCACTAGCGTTCTAACTCAAAGAAACAACAGTGTAGAGAAATCGTGCTTTAGTTACTGTCGACCTCCAGGCGGAGGAAGCAGTATACAGGGTACCGTGGGTGAGAGCCTGGGGAACGGTTTCCATACGTGAAACCGAGGGAGAAACCGTTCCGGGCAGAAGGCACCTCTGGACTCAGCTCTTGCTACCTGAAGCTAACACTACTGCTCCATGTGTGCTTGGAATGCTCCGTGCTCAACACTGCCTTGGAAGGAACAAGCCTGTAAAGAATCCCAGCTGCAGCTCATTCGCCTACCAGGCTACTAAGGCCACGAAGCCATGGTGTATAGTTACTGCCCTTTAGGTAACATTGCCGTTCCTGAAGTCGGAGGAATTTTACAGTGCTCCTGTAGGAGAGACCGGGAAAGGGTCCCATACGTGAAACGGAGTGAGAAACGGGCCGGTGTGGAAGGGAGCTCTAAACTCACCTCTTGTTTCTGATGCTAGTACCCTTGCCCCGGGGGTGCCTGCAGGCCTAAAGCCAACCACCTAACTCAAGGGAACAACTCTTTAGAGAACTCCTGCTTCGGCTAAAAGAGCCATGCCTGAGGGTGGACGCATTTTGCTGTGTGCAAGGGTGAGCGCCCTGCAGCTGAGTCCCAAACCATTTTCTGTGTGAGACTCAGGCCCCGGAGGAAAGCAGAACACGACTCCCCACTTGTTTCATGAAGCTAGCACTGCGGCCCCACTTTTGCATGGAAGTCTAATCGCTAGCGTTCTAACTCGGAGAAACAACACTAGAGAACCCGTGCTTTAGGTACCGTCGACCTCTGTGTGGGAGGAAGCAGTTTAGGGTGTACTGTGGGTGAGAGCCTGAGGACGGGTTCCATTTCGGAAAATCGGGGGAGGGACAGGCCGGTACACAAGGCAGCTCTCCGCTCACACCATGGTTATGGGGCTAGTACCGTTGACCCGGGTGTGCGTGCAGGCTTAAAGACAACCACCTCACTCGAAGGAAAACCTTGGGAGAGAATCCATGCTTCAGCTAAAACAGCCACTCCAGAGGGTGGGGAAGCATTTTGTTGTGTGCGTGCGTGAGAGCCCTGCAAGGGAGTCCAAAGCTTTTTGCGAGTGAGACTCAGGCCCCAGCAGAAGGCAGAACACGACTCGCCATGTGTTTCGTCAAGCTAGCACTGCGGCCCCACTTTTGCCTGGAAGTCTCATCGCTAGCGTTCAAACTCGAAGAAACAACAGTGTAGAGAAAGCGTGCTTTAGCTACCGTCGACCTCTCTGTGTGAGAAAGCAGTTTACGCTGCACTGTGGGTGAGAGCCTGGGGACAGGTTCCATAGGTAAAATCGAGGGAGAGACAGGCCAGTGCAGAAGGCAGCTGTCAACTCACCTCGTGTTTACGAGGCTAGTGCAGTTGCCCCGGGTGTGCCTGCAGGCCTAAAGCCAAGCACCTAAGTCGAAGGAACAACGCTGTAGAGAATTCCTGCTTCAGCGAACATAGGCATTCCTGAGGCTGGAAGCATTTTGCTGTGTGCCTGCGTGAGAGAAGTGCAATGGAGTCCCAAACCATTTTCCGTGTGAGACTCAGGCCCCGGGAGAAGGGAGGACACGCCTCCCCACTTGTTTCATGAAGTTAGCACTGCGGCCCCACTTTTGCATGGAAGTCTAATCGCTAGCGTTGTAACTCGGAGAAACAACACGGTAGAGAAACCGTGCTTTAGCTACCGTCGACCTCTGTGGGAGGAAGCAGTATAGGGTGTACTGTGGGTGAGAGCCTGGGGACGGGTTCCATTTCGTAAAATCGGGGGAGAGACAGGCCGGTACACAAGGCAGCCCTCCACTCATACCATGGCTATGGGGCTAGTACCGTTACCCCGGCTGTGCGTGCAGGCTTAAAGACAACCACCTAACTCGAAGGAAAAACTTGGGAGAGAATCCATGCTTCAGCTAAAACAGCCACTCCAGAGGGTGGGGAAGCGTTTTGTTGTGTGCGTGCGTGAGAGCCCTGCAAGGGAGTCCAAAGCTTTTTGCGAGTGAGACTCAGGCCCCAGCAGAAGGCAGAACACGACTCGCCATGTGTTTCATCAAGCTAGCACTGCGGCCCCACTTTCGCATGGAAGTCTAATCGCTAGCGTTCTAACTCGGAGAAACAACACGGTAGAGAAACCGTGCTTTAGCTACCATCCACGTCTCTGAGGGAGGAAGCAGTTTCCAGGCTACCGTGGGTGAGAGCCTGGCGAACGGGTTCCTTACGTGAGACCGAGGGAGAAGAAGTCCGGGCCAGAAGGCACCTCTCGACTCAGCTCTTGTTACCTGAAGCTAACACTACCGCTCCGTGTGTGCATAGGAATGCCAAGTGCTCCACACTGATTTGGCAGAAAGAAGCCGGTCAAGAATCCCAGCTTCAGCTCATTCGCCTCTCCACAGGGTGGCAGCATTTTCAACTCTGCTTGAGTGCAAACCTGGGGAATGAGTCCCAGCAGAATTCCGAGGGAGAAATAAGCATGGGCAGGAGGCAGCTATCGACTCAACTCTTGTTTCGGGAAACTAGATCGGCTCTCCCGTGTGTGCGTGTAGTCCTAAGTGCCATCCACCCAACGCAAAGGAACAAAAGCGCAGAGGACCCGTGCCTCAGCAAAGATCGCCCTTCCTGAGCGTGCACTTCATCTATTGTGTGTTTTTGTGAAAGCATGAGAAATGGAACCTAAACGTAACTCGGAGTGAGAAGCAGGCCTGTAAGGAAGGCTGCTGTGGACTCACCTCTTGTTTGAGGAGATTAGCACTGCTGTACCCTGTGTGCCTGGATGCCTAGTTACCAGGCTACTAACACCAAGAATCAATGCTATAGAGTTACTGCGCTTTAGTTAACATTGCCGTTCCTGAAGCCAGGGGAATTTGACAGTGCTCGTGGTTGAGAGCCCGGGGAAAGGGTCCCATACGTGAAATGGAGTGAGAAACAGGCCGGAGCGGAAGGCAGCTCTCAACTCACCTCTTGTTGATGAGGCTGGTACCCTTGCCCCGGGTGTGCCTGCAGGCCTAAAGCCAACCACCTAACTCAAAGGAACAACTCTGTAGAGAATTCCTGCTTCGGCTAAAGTAGCCATGCCGGAGGGTGCACGCATTTTGCTGTGTGCATGCGTGAGCGCACTGCAAGTGAGTCCACAACCATTTTCCGTGTGGGACTCAGGCCCCGGCAGAAGGCAGAACACGACTCCCCACTTGTTTCCTGAGGCTAGTACTGTGGCCCCACTTTTGCATGGAAGTCTAATAGCAGGCGTTCTTTTTTTTTTTTTATTAAATTTTTTTATTGTTATGTTAATCCCCATACATTACATCGGTAGTTTTAGATATAGTGTTCCATGATTCATTGTTTGTGCATAACACCCAGTGCTCCATGCAGAACGTGCCCTCCTCAATACCCATCACCAGGCTAACCCATCCTCCCACCCCCCTCCCCTCTAGAACCCTCAGTTTGTTTTTCAGAGTCCATCGTCTCTCATGGTTCTTCTCCCCCTCCGATTTCTCCCCCTTCATTCTTCCCCTCCTGCTACATTCTTCTTCTTCTTTTTTTCTTTCTTAACATATATTGCATTATTTCTTTCAGAGGTACAGATCTGAGATTCAACAGTCTTGCACAATTCACAGCGCTTACCAGAACACATACCCTCCCCAGTGTCCATCACCCAGTCACCCCATCCCTCCCACCCCACCCCCCACTCCAGCAACCCTCAGTTTGTTTCCTGAGTTTAAGAATTCCTCATATCAGTGAGGTCATATGATACATGTCTTTCTCTGTTTGACTTATTTCGCTCAGCATAATACCCTCCAGTTCCATCCACGTCGTTGCAAATGGCAAGATCTCATTCCTTTTGATGGCTGAATAATATTCCCTTGTGTATATATATATATATATATATATATATATATATATATATAAATATATATATATATATATACCAAACTTCTTTATTCATTCATCTGTTGATGGACATCTTGGCTCTTTCCACAGTTTGGCTATGGTGGACATTAATAGCAAGCGTTCTACCTCGGAGAAACAACACTGAAGAGAAACCGTGCTTTAGCTACCGACGACCTCTGTGTGGGAGGAAGCAGTTTAGGGTGTACTGTGGGTGAGAGCCTGGGGACGGGTTCCGTTTCGTAAAATCGAGGGAGAGACAGGCCGGAGAGAAGGCAGCTCTCAACTCACACCATGGCTATGGGGCTAGTACCGTTGCCCCGGGTGTGTGTGCACGCTTAATGAAAACCGCCTAACTCGAAGGAAAAACTCGGTGGAGAATCCACGCTTCAGCTAAAACAGCCGCTCCTGAGGGTGGAAGCATTTTGTTGTGTGCGTGCATGAGAGCCCTGCAAGGGAGTCCAAAGCTTTTTGCGAGTGAGACTCAGGCCCCAGCAGAAGGCAGAACACGACTCCCCCTGTGTTTCATCAAGCTAGCACTGCGGCCCCACTTTTGCATGGAAGTCTCATCACTAGCGTTCTAACTCAAAGAAACAACAGTGTAGAGAAATCGTGCTTTAGTTACTGTCGACCTCCAGGCGGAGGAAGCAGTATACAGGGTACCGTGGGTGAGAGCCTGGGGAACGGTTTCCATACGTGAAACCGAGGGAGAAACCGTTCCGGGCAGAAGGCACCTCTGGACTCAGCTCTTGCTACCTGAAGCTAACACTACTGCTCCATGTGTGCTTGGAATGCTCCGTGCTCAACACTGCCTTGGAAGGAACAAGCCTGTAAAGAATCCCAGCTGCAGCTCATTCGCCTACCAGGCTACTAAGGCCACGAAGCCATGGTGTATAGTTACTGCCCTTTAGGTAACATTGCCGTTCCTGAAGTCGGAGGAATTTTACAGTGCTCCTGTAGGAGAGACCGGGAAAGGGTCCCATACGTGAAACGGAGTGAGAAACGGGCCGGTGTGGAAGGGAGCTCTAAACTCACCTCTTGTTTCTGATGCTAGTACCCTTGCCCCGGGGGTGCCTGCAGGCCTAAAGCCAACCACCTAACTCAAGGGAACAACTCTTTAGAGAACTCCTGCTTCGGCTAAAAGAGCCATGCCTGAGGGTGGACGCATTTTGCTGTGTGCAAGGGTGAGCGCCCTGCAGCTGAGTCCCAAACCATTTTCTGTGTGAGACTCAGGCCCCGGAGGAAAGCAGAACACGACTCCCCACTTGTTTCATGAAGCTAGCACTGCGGCCCCACTTTTGCATGGAAGTCTAATCGCTAGCGTTCTAACTCGGAGAAACAACACTAGAGAACCCGTGCTTTAGGTACCGTCGACCTCTGTGTGGGAGGAAGCAGTTTAGGGTGTACTGTGGGTGAGAGCCTGAGGACGGGTTCCATTTCGGAAAATCGGGGGAGGGACAGGCCGGTACACAAGGCAGCTCTCCGCTCACACCATGGTTATGGGGCTAGTACCGTTGCCCCGGGTGTGCGTGCAGGCTTAAAGACAACCACCTCACTCGAAGGAAAACCTTGGGAGAGAATCCATGCTTCAGCTAAAACAGCCACTCCAGAGGGTGGGGAAGCATTTTGTTGTGTGCGTGCGTGAGAGCCCTGCAAGGGAGTCCAAAGCTTTTTGCGAGTGAGACTCAGGCCCCAGCAGAAGGCAGAACACGACTCGCCATGTGTTTCGTCAAGCTAGCACTGCGGCCCCACTTTTGCCTGGAAGTCTCATCGCTAGCGTTCAAACTCGAAGAAACAACAGTGTAGAGAAAGCGTGCTTTAGCTACCGTCGACCTCTCTGTGTGAGAAAGCAGTTTACGCTGCACTGTGGGTGAGAGCCTGGGGACAGGTTCCATAGGTAAAATCGAGGGAGAGACAGGCCAGTGCAGAAGGCAGCTGTCAACTCACCTCGTGTTTACGAGGCTAGTGCAGTTGCCCCGGGTGTGCCTGCAGGCCTAAAGCCAAGCACCTAAGTCGAAGGAACAACGCTGTAGAGAATTCCTGCTTCAGCGAACATAGGCATTCCTGAGGCTGGAAGCATTTTGCTGTGTGCCTGCGTGAGAGAAGTGCAATGGAGTCCCAAACCATTTTCCGTGTGAGACTCAGGCCCCGGGAGAAGGGAGGACACGCCTCCCCACTTGTTTCATGAAGTTAGCACTGCGGCCCCACTTTTGCATGGAAGTCTAATCGCTAGCGTTGTAACTCGGAGAAACAACACGGTAGAGAAACCGTGCTTTAGCTACCGTCGACCTCTGTGGGAGGAAGCAGTATAGGGTGTACTGTGGGTGAGAGCCTGGGGACGGGTTCCATTTCGTAAAATCGGGGGAGAGACAGGCCGGTACACAAGGCAGCCCTCCACTCATACCATGGCTATGGGGCTAGTACCGTTACCCCGGCTGTGCGTGCAGGCTTAAAGACAACCACCTAACTCGAAGGAAAAACTTGGGAGAGAATCCATGCTTCAGCTAAAACAGCCACTCCAGAGGGTGGGGAAGCGTTTTGTTGTGTGCGTGCGTGAGAGCCCTGCAAGGGAGTCCAAAGCTTTTTGCGAGTGAGACTCAGGCCCCAGCAGAAGGCAGAACACGACTCGCCATGTGTTTCATCAAGCTAGCACTGCGGCCCCACTTTCGCATGGAAGTCTAATCGCTAGCGTTCTAACTCGGAGAAACAACACGGTAGAGAAACCGTGCTTTAGCTACCATCCACGTCTCTGAGGGAGGAAGCAGTTTCCAGGCTACCGTGGGTGAGAGCCTGGGGAACGGGTTCCTTACGTGAGACCGAGGGAGAAGAAGTCCGGGCCAGAAGGCACCTCTCGACTCAGCTCTTGTTACCTGAAGCTAACACTACCGCTCCGTGTGTGCATAGGAATGCCAAGTGCTCCACACTGATTTGGCAGAAAGAAGCCGGTCAAGAATCCCAGCTTCAGCTCATTCGCCTCTCCACAGGGTGGCAGCATTTTCAACTCTGCTTGAGTGCAAACCTGGGGAATGAGTCCCAGCAGAATTCCGAGGGAGAAATAAGCATGGGCAGGAGGCAGCTATCGACTCAACTCTTGTTTCGGGAAACTAGATCGGCTCTCCCGTGTGTGCGTGTAGTCCTAAGTGCCATCCACCCAACGCAAAGGAACAAAAGCGCAGAGGACCCGTGCCTCAGCAAAGATCGCCCTTCCTGAGCGTGCACTTCATCTATTGTGTGTTTTTGTGAGAGCATGAGAAATGGAACCTAAACGTAACTCGGAGTGAGAAGCAGGCCTGTAAGGAAGGCTGCTGTGGACTCACCTCTTGTTTGAGGAGATTAGCACTGCTGTACCCTGTGTGCCTGGATGCCTAGTTACCAGGCTACTAACACCAAGAATCAATGCTATAGAGTTACTGCGCTTTAGTTAACATTGCCGTTCCTGAAGCCAGGGGAATTTGACAGTGCTCGTGGTTGAGAGCCCGGGGAAAGGGTCCCATACGTGAAATGGAGTGAGAAACAGGCCGGAGCGGAAGGCAGCTCTCAACTCACCTCTTGTTGATGAGGCTGGTACCCTTGCCCCGGGTGTGCCTGCAGGCCTAAAGCCAACCACCTAACTCAAAGGAACAACTCTGTAGAGAATTCCTGCTTCGGCTAAAGTAGCCATGCCGGAGGGTGCACGCATTTTGCTGTGTGCATGCGTGAGCGCACTGCAAGTGAGTCCACAACCATTTTCCGTGTGGGACTCAGGCCCCGGCAGAAGGCAGAACACGACTCCCCACTTGTTTCCTGAGGCTAGCACTGCGGCCCCACTTTTGCATGGAAGTCTAATAGCAAGCGTTCTTTTTTTTTTTTTATTAAATTTTTTTATTGTTATGTTAATCCCCATACATTACATCGGTAGTTTTAGATAGAGTGTTCCATGATTCATTGTTTGTGCATAACACCCAGTGCTCCATGCCGAACGTGCCCTCCTCAATACCCATCACCAGGCTAACCCATCCTCCCACCCCCCTCCCCTCTAGAACCCTCAGTTTGTTTTTCAGAGTCCATCGTCTCTCATGGTTCTTCTCCCCCTCCGATTTCTCCCCCTTCATTCTTCCCCTCCTGCTACATTCTTCTTCTTCTTTTTTTCTTTCTTAACATATATTGCATTATTTCTTTCAGAGGTACAGATCTGAGATTCAACAGTCTTGCACAATTCACAGCGCTTACCAGAACACATACCCTCCCCAGTGTCCATCACCCAGTCACCCCATCCCTCCCACCCCACCCCCCACTCCAGCAACCCTCAGTTTGTTTCCTGAGTTTAAGAATTCCTCATATCAGTGAGGTCATATGATACATGTCTTTCTCTGTTTGACTTATTTCGCTCAGCATAATACCCTCCAGTTCCATCCACGTCGTTGCAAATGGCAAGATCTCATTCCTTTTGATGGCTGCATAATATTCCTTTGTGTATATATATATATATATATATATATATATATACGCACATATATATATATACCAAACTTCTTTATCCATTCATCTGTTGATGGACATCTTGGCTCTTTCCACAGTTTGGCTATGGTGGACATTAATAGCAAGCGTTCTACCTCGGAGAAACAACACTGAAGAGAAACCGTGCTTTAGCTACCGACGACCTCTGTGTGGGAGGAAGCAGTTTAGGGTGTACTGTGGGTGAGAGCCTGGGGACGGGTTCTGTTTCGTAAAATCGAGGGAGAGACAGGCCGGAGAGAAGGCAGCTCTCAACTCACACCATGGCTATGGGGCTAGTACCGTTGCCCCGGGTGTGTGTGCAGGCTTAATGAAAACCGCCTAACTCGAAGGAAAAACTCGGTGGAGAATCCATGCTTCAGCTAAAACAGCCGCTCCTGAGGGTGGAAGCATTTTGTTGTGTGCGTGCATGAGAGCCCTGCAAGGGAGTCCAAAGCTTTTTGCGAGTGAGACTCAGGCCCCAGCAGAAGGCAGAACACGACTCCCCCTGTGTTTCATCAAGCTAGCACTGCGGCCCCACTTTTGCATGGAAGTCTCATCACTGGCGTTCTAACTCAAAGAAACAACAGTGTAGAGAAATCGTGCTTTAGTTACTGTCGACCTCCAGGCGGAGGAAGCAGTATACAGGGTACCGTGGGTGAGAGCCTGGGGAACGGTTTCCATACGTGAAACCGAGGGAGAAACCGTTCCGGGCAGAAGGCACCTCTGGACTCAGCTCTTGCTACCTGAAGCTAACACTACTGCTCCATGTGTGCTTGGAATGCTCCGTGCTCAACACTGCCTTGGAAGGAACAAGCCTGTAAAGAATCCCAGCTGCAGCTCATTCGCCTACCAGGCTACTAAGGCCACGAAGCAATGGTGTATAGTTACTGCCCTTTATGTAACATTGCCGTTCCTGAAGTCGGAGGAATTTTACAGTGCTCCTGTAGGAGAGACCGGGAAAGGGTCCCATACGTGAAACGGAGTGAGAAACGGGCCGGTGTGGAAGGGAGCTCTAAACTCACCTCTTGTTTCTGATGCTAGTACCCTTGCCCCGGGGGTGCCTGCAGGCCTAAAGCCAACCACCTAACTCAAGGGAACAACTCTTTAGAGAACTCCTGCTTCGGCTAAAAGAGCCATGCCTGAGGGTGGACGCATTTTGCTGTGTGCAAGGGTGAGCGCCCTGCAGCTGAGTCCCAAACCATTTTCTGTGTGAGACTCAGGCCCCGGAGGAAAGCAGAACACGACTCCCCACTTGTTTCATGAAGCTAGCACTGCGGCCCCACTTTTGCATGGAAGTCTAATCGCTAGCGTTCTAACTCGGAGAAACAACACTAGAGAACCCGTGCTTTAGGTACCGTCGACCTCTGTGTGGGAGGAAGCGGTTTAGGGTGTACTGTGGGTGAGAGCCTGAGGACGGGTTCCATTTCGGAAAATCGGGGAAGGGACAGGCCGGTTCACAAGGCAGCTCTCCGCTCACACCATGGTTATGGGGCTAGTACCGTTGCCCCGTGTGTGCGTGCAGGCTTAAAGACAACCACCTAACTCGAAGGAAAACCTTGGCAGAGAATCCATGCTTCAGCTAAAATACCCGCTCCTGAAGGTGGAAGCAGTATGTTGTGTGCCTGCGTGAGAGCGTTGCAAGGGAGTCCAAAGTTTCTTGCGAGTGAGACTCAGGCCCCAGCAAAAGGCAGGACACGACTCGCCATGTGTTTCTTCAAGCTAGCACTGCAGCCCCACTTTTGCATGAAGTCTAATACCTAGCGTTTTGACTCGAAGAAACAACAGTGTAGAGAAACGGTGCTTTAGCTACCTTCGACCTCTCTGAAGGAGGAAGCAGGTTAGGGTGTATTGTGGAAGAGAACCTGGGGATGGTTTCCATTTCATGAAATCGAGGGAGAGACAGGTCGGTACAGAAGGCAGCTCTCAACTCACATCATGGTTATGGGGCTAGTACCGTTGCCCCGTGTGTGCCTGCAGGCTTAAAGACAACCACCTAACTGGAAAGAAAACCTTGGCAGAGAATCCGTGCTTCAGCTAAAATACCCGCTCCTGAAGGTGGAAGCAGTTTGTTGTATGCGTGCCTGAGAGCACTGCAAGAGAGTCCAAAGCTTTTTGCGAGTGACACTGAGGCCCCAGCAAAAGGCAGCACACGACTCCCCATGTGTTTCATCATGCTAGCACCGCGGCCCCACTTTGGCATGGAAGTGTAATAGCTAGCGTTCTAACTCAAATAAACAACAGTGCAGAGATATCATGCTTTAGTTACCGTCGACCTCTAGACGGAGGAAGCAGTGTACGGAGTACCGTGGCTGAGAGCCTGGGGAACGGGTTCCATACGTGAAACCAAGGGAGAAATAGGTCCGGGCAGAAGGCACCTCGGCACTCAGCTCTTGCTACCTGAAGCTAACACTACTGCTCCATGTGTGCTTGGAATGCTATGTGCTCGACACTGACTTGGAAGAAACAAGCCTGTAAAGAATCCCAGCTGCAGCTCATTCGCCTACCAGGCTACTGACACCAAGAATCAATGCTGTAGCATTACTGCGCTCTAGCTAACATTGCCGTTCCTGAAGCCGGAGGAGTTGTATACTGCTTGTGTATGAGAGACCGGGGAAAGGGTCCCATACGTGAAATGGAGTGAGAAACAGGCCCGAGCGGAAGGCAGCTCTCAACTCACCTCTTGTTTATGGGGCTAGTACCCTTGCCCCGGGTGTGCTTGCAGGCCATAAGCCAACCACCTAACTCAAAGGAACAACTCTGTAGAGAATTCCTGCTTCGGCTGAAATAGCCATGCCTCAGGGTGGACGCATTGTGCTGTGTGCATGCGTGAGCGCACAGTAAGTGAGTCCAAAACCATTTTCCGGCTGAGACTCAGACCCCAGAAGAAGGCAGAACACGACTCCCCACTTGCTTCATGAAGCTAGTACTGCGGCCCCAATTTTGCATGGAGGTCTAAGAGCTAGCGTTCTAACTCGAAGAAACAACACTGGAGAGAAACCGTGCTTTAGCTACCGTGGACCTCTCTGAGGGAGGAAGCAGTTTAGGGTGCACTCTGGAGGAGAGCCTGGGGACGGTTTCCATTTCCTAAAATCGGGGGAGAGACAGGCCGGTACAGAAGGCTGCTCTCAACTCACATCATGCATATGGGGCTAGTACCGTTGCCCCGTGTGTGCTTGCAGGCTTAAAGACAACCACCTAAGTCGAAAGAAAAACTCAGTACAGAAACTGTGCTTCAGCTAAAACAGCTGCTCCTGAGGGTGGAAACACATTGTTGTGTGCGTGCTTGAGAGCACTGCAAGGGAGTCCAAACTTTTTGCGAGTGAGACTCAAGCCCCAGCAAAAGGCAGGACACGACTCCCCATGTGTTCCATCAAGCTAGCACTGTAGCCCCACTTTTGCATGAAGTCTAATAGCTAGCGTTTTAACTCGAAGAAACAACAGTGTAGAGAAACGGTGCTTTAGCTACCTTCGACCTCTCTGAAGGAGGAAGCAGGTTAGGGTGTATTGTGGAAGAGAGCCTGGGGACGGTTTCCATTTCATGAAATCGGGGGAGAGACAGGCCGGTACAGAAGGCAGCTCTCAACTCACATGATGGTTATGGGGCTAGTACCGTTGCCCCGTGTGTGCGTGCAGGCTTAAAGACAACCACCTAATTGGAAAGAAAAAAGTGGCAGAGAATCCGTGCTTCAGCTAAAATACCCGCTCCTGAAGGTGGAAGCAGTATGTTGTGTGCGTGCGTGAGAGCACTGCAAGGGAGTCCAAAGCTTTTTGCGAGTGAGACTCAGGCCCCAGCAAAAGGCAGGGCACAACTCCCCATGTGTTTCATCAAGCTAGCACTGCAGCCCCACTTTTGCATGAAGTCTAATAGCTAGCGTTTTAACTCGAAGAAACAACAGTGTAGAGAAACGGTGCTTTAGCTACCTTCGACCTCTCTGAAGGAGGAAGCAGGTTAGGGTGTATTGTGGAAGAGAACCTGGGGATGGTTTCCATTTCATGAAACCGGGGGAGAGACAGGCCGGTACAGAAGGCAGCTCTCAACTCACATCATGGTTATGGGGCTAGTACCGTTGCCCCGTGTGTGCGTGCAGGCTAAAAGACAACCACCTAACTGGAAAGAAAAACTTGGCAGAGAATCCGTGCTTCAGCTAAAATACCCGCTCCTGAAGGTGGAAGTGTTTGTTGTGTGCGTGCCTGAGAGCACTGCAAGGGAGTCCAAAGCTTTTTGCGAGTGACACTGAGGCCCCAGCAAAAGGCAGCAGACGACTCCCCATGTGTTTCATCAAGCTAGCACCGCGGCCCCACTTTGGCATGGAAGTGTAATAGCTAGCGTTCTAACTCAAATAAACAACAGTGTAGAGATATCATGCTTTAGTTACCGTCGACCTCTAGATGGAGGAAGCAGTGTACGGAGTACCGTGGCTGAGAGCCTGGGGAACGGGTTCCATACGTGAAACCAAGGGAGAAATAGGTCCGGGCAGAAGGCACCTCAGCACTCAGCTCTTGCTACCTGAAGCTAACACTACTGCTCCATGTGTGCTTGGAATGCTATGTGCTCGACACTGACTTGGAAGAAACAAGCCTGTAAAGAATCCCAGCTGCAGCTCATTCGCCTTCCAGGCTACTGACACCAAGAATCAATGCTGTAGCATTACTGCGCTCTAGCTAACATTGCCGTTCCTGAAGCCGGAGGAGTTGTATACTGCTTGTGTATGAGAGACCGGGGAAAGGGTCCCATACGTGAAATGGAGTGAGAAACAGGCCCGAGCGGAAGGCAGCTCTCAACTCACCTCTTGTTTATGGGGCTAGTACCCTTGCCCCGGGTGTGCTTGCAGGCCATAAGCCAACCACCTAACTCAAAGGAACAACTCTGTAGAGAATTCCTGCTTCGGCTGAAATAGCCATGCCTCAGGGTGGACGCATTGTGCTGTGTGCATGCGTGAGCGCACAGTAAGTGAGTCCAAAACCATTTTCCGTGTGACACTCAGGCCCCGGAAGAAGGCAGCACACGACTCCTCACTTATTTCGTGAAGCCAGACCTGCGGCCCCAATTTTGCATGGAGGTCTAATAGCTAGCGTTCTAACTCGAAGAAACAATACTGTAGAGAAACAGTGCTTTAGCTACCGTCGACCTCTCTGTGGGAGGAAGCAGTTTACGGTGTACTGTGGCTGAGAGCTTCGGGACGGGTTCCATTTCGTAAAATCGGCGGAGAGACAGGCCGGTACAGAAGGCAGCTCTCAACTCACATCATGCTTATGGGGCTAGTACCGTTGCCCCGTGTGTGCGTGTAGGCTTAAAGACAGCCACCTAACTGGAAGGAAAAACTCGGTAGAGAATCCGTGCTGCAGGTAAAACAGCTGCTCCTGAGGGTGGAAGCATTTTGTTGTGTGCGTGCTTGAGAGCACTGCAAGGGAGTCCAAAGCATTTTGCGAGTGAGCCTCAGGCCCCAGCAAAAGCCAGAACACGACTCCCCATGTGTTTCATCAAGCTAACACTGCGGCCCCACTTTGGCATGGAAGTCTAATCACTAGCGTTCTAACTCGAAGAAACAACAGTGTAGCGATATCGTGCTTTAGTTACCATCGACCTCTCTGAGGGAGGAAGCAGTATAAGGTGTACTGTGGAATTGAGCCTGGGGACGGGTTGCATTTCGTACAATCTGGGACGAAACAGGCCGCTGCAGCAGGCAGCACACGAATCCCCACTTGGTTCATCAAGCTAGCACTGCGGCCCCACTTTCGCATGGAAGTCTAATCGCTAGCGTTCTAACTCGAAGAAACAACAGTATACACAAACCGTGCTTTAGCTACCATCCACCTCTCTGAGGGAGGAAGCAGTTACCAGGCTACCGTGGGTGAGAGCCTGGGGAACGGGCTCCATACGTGAAACCGAGGGAGAAGTAGTCCGGGCCAGAAGGCACCTCTCGACTCAGCTCTTGTTACCTGAAGCTAACACTACTGCTCCATGTGTGCATAGGAATGCTAAGTGCTCAACACTGATTTAGCAGAAAGAAGCCAGTAAAGAATCCCAGGTTCAGCTCATTCGCCTCTCCACAGGGTGGCAGCATTTTCAACTCTGCTTGAGTGCAAACCTGGGGAATGAGTCCCAGCAGAATTCCGAGGGAGAAATAAGCATGGGCAGAAGGCACCTCTCGACTCAACTCTTGTTTCAGAAAACTAGATCGGCTCTCCTGTGTGTGCTTGTAGTCCTAAGTGCCATCCCCCCAAAGCCAAGGAACAAAACTGTAGAGAACCCGTGCCTCAGCAAAGATCGCCCTTCCTGAGCGTGAAATTCATCTATTGTGTGTTTTTGTGAAAGCATGAGAAATGGAACCTAAACCTAACACTGAGTGAGAAACAGGCCTGGAAGGAAGGCTGCTGTGGACTCACCTCTTGTTTTAGGAGATTAGCACTGCTGTCCCCTGTGTGCTTGGATGCCTAGTTACCAGGCTACTAACACCAAGAATCAATGCTCTATAGTTACTGTGCTTTAGTTAACAATGTCGTTCCTGAAGCTGGAGTAATTTTATAGTGTTCTTGTCTGAGAGACCGGGGAAAGGGTCCCATACGTGAAATGGAGTGAGAAACAGGCCAGTGTGGAAGGCAGCTCTCAACTCACCTCTTGTTCAGGAGGCTAGTACCGTTGCCCCGTGTGTGCCTGCAGGCAGGCCTAAAGCCAACCACCTAAGTTCTAGGAACAACTCTGCAGAGAAGTCCCACTTCAGGGAAAATAGCCATTCCCAAGGCTGGAAGCATTTTGCTGTGTGCATGCGTGAGCACACTGCAAGTGAGTCCAAAGCCATTTTCCTGGTGGGACTCAGGCCCCAGCAGAAGGCAGAACACGACTCCCCACTTGTTTCATGAAGCTAGCACTGCGGCCCCACTTTTGCATGGCAGTCTTAAAGCTAGCATTCTAACTCGAAGAAACAACATGGTAGAGGGATCGTGCTTTAGCTAGCTTCGCTGTTACGGAGGGTAGAACTATTTTCAGTGTGTGTGCGAGAGAGCCCGGGAAATGTTCAGATAATTCACTCATAGAAACAGCATCGTGTAGAAGGCACCTCTCGAATCAGCTCCAATTTCAAGAAGTTAGCACTGTTTTTGCATGTGTGCATGAAGGCCTAAGTTCCAGGCACCTCCCTCAAAGGAACAACACTGTAGAGAAACCGTGCTTTGCTACCATCGACCTCTCTGAGGGAGGAAGCAGTTTCCAGGCTACCATGGTTGAGAGCCTGGGGAGCGGGTTCCGAACGTGAAACCGAGGGAGAAGAAGTCCGGGCCAGAAGGCACCTCTCGACTCACCTCTTGTTACCTGAAACTAACACTACTGCTCCATGTTTGCAGAGGAATCCTAACTGCTCGACACTGATTTAGCAGAAAGAAGCCCATAAAGAATCCCAACTTCAGCTCATTCGCCTCTGCACGGGGTGGCACCATTTTCAACTCTGCTTGAGTGCAAACCTGGGGAATGAGTCCCAGCAGAATTCCGAGGAAGAAGTAAGCATGGGCAGAAGGCACCTCTCGACTCAACTCTTGTTTCGGGAACCTAGATCGGCTCTCCCGTGTGTGCGTGTAGCCCCAAGTGCCATCCACCCATCGCAAAGTAACAGAAGTGTAAAGAACCCGTGCCTCAGCAAAGATCGCCCTTCCTGAGCATGAACGTCATCTATTGTGTGTTTTTGTGAAAGCATGAGAAATGGAACCTAAACGTAACTCGGAGTGAGAAGCAGGCATGTAAGGAAGCCTGCTGTCGACTCACCTCTTGTTTTAGGAGATTAGCACTGCTGTATCCTGTGTGCCTGGATGCCTTGTTACCAGGCTACTAACACCAAGAATCAATGCTCTAGAGTTACTGCGCGTTAGTTAACTTTGCCGTTCCTGAAGCTGGAATAATTTTACAGTGTTCTTGTATGAGAGACCGGGGAAAGGGTCCCATACGTGAAATGGAGTGAGAAACAGGCCGGTGCGGAAGGCAGCTCTCAGCTCACCTCTTGTTTATGAGGCTAGTACCGTTGCCCCATGTGTGCCTGCAGGCAGGCCTAAAGCCAACCACCGATCTCAAAGGAACAACTCTGTAGAGAATTCCTGCTTAGGCTAAAATAGCCATGCCTGAGGGAGGAAGCCTTTTGCTGTGTGCATGCGTGAGTGCACTGCAGGTGAGTCCAAAACCATTTTCTGAGTGAGACTCAGGCCCCGGCAGAAGCCTGAACACGACTCCCCACTTGTTTCATGAAGCTAGCACCGCGGCCACACTTTTGCATGGAAGTCTTATCGCTAGCATTCTAACTCGAAGAAACAACACTGTAGAGGGATCGTTCTCTAGCTAGCGTCGCTGTTCTGGTGGGTGGAACTATTTTCAGTGTGTGTGCGAGGGAGCCTGGGAAATGATCGCATAATCCACTCTCAGAGAAACGGCATCGTGCAGAAGGCACCTCTCAAATCAGCTCCAGTTTCAAGAAGTTAGCACTCTTTTTGCATCGGTGCCTGAAGGCCTAAGTTCCAGGCACCTCCCTCAAAGGAACAACCCTGCAGAGAAACCGTGCTTTAGCTACCGTCGACCTCTGTGTGGGAGGAAACAGCTTAGGGTGTACTGTGGGTGCGAGTCTGGGGATGGGTTACATACGTAAAATTGAGGGAGAGACAGGCCGGTACCGAAGGCAGCCCTCAACTCACATCATGTTTATGAGGCTAGTATCGTTGCCCCGTGTGTGCGTGCAGTCCTAAAGGCAACCCCCTAACTCGAAGGAACAACTCTGGGGAGAATCCGTGCTTCAGCTCAAATAGCCGTTCCTGAGGGTGGAAGCATTTTGCTATGGGAATGCGTGGGAGCACTGCACGTGAGTCTGAAAGCATTTTCCAAGTGAGACTCAGGCCCCGGCAGAAGGCAGTCCACGACTCCCCATGTGTTTCATCTAGCTAGCACTGCAGCCCTACTTTTGCATGGAAGTCTAATCGCTAGCGTTCTAACTCGAAGATCCACAGTATAGAGAAACTGTGCTTTAGCTACCGTTGACCTCTATGACGGAGGAAGCAGTATACGGGGTACCGTGGGTGAGAGCCTGGGGACAGGTTCCATACGTGAAAAAGAGGCAGAAACAGGTCGGGGCAGAAGGCAGCTCTGGACTCAGCTCTTGCTACCTGAAGCTAACACTACTGCTCCATGTGTGCTTGGAATGCTCCGTGCTCAACACTGCCTTGGAAGGAACAAGCCTGTAAAGAATCCCAGCTGCAGCTCATTCGCCTACCAGGCTACTGACACCAAGAATTAATGCTGTACAGATACTGCGCTTTAGCTAACATTGCCGTTCCTGGAGCTGGAGGAATTTTACAGTGTTCGTGTATGAGAGACCGGGAAAGGGTCCCATACGTGAAATGCAGTTAGAAACAGGATCGCGCAGATGGCAGCTGTCAACTTACCTCTTGTTTATGAGGCTAGTATCGTTGCCTTGTGTGTGCGTGCGGTCCTAAAGCCAGGCACGTAACTCGAGGAAACAACACTGTAGAGAGTCCAAGCTTCACCTTAAATAGCCTTTCCTGAGAGTGGAAGCATTTGCTTGTGTGCCTGCGTGAGAGCACTGCAAGGGCGTCCCAAACCTAATTGCAAGGGAGGCTCAGGCCGTGGCAGAAGGCAGCACACCACTCCCCACTGTTTCATCAAGCTAGCACTGCAGCCCCACTTTTGCATGGAAGTCTAATCGCTGGCGTTCTAACTCAAAGAAACAACAGCGTACAGAAACCATGCTTTAGCTACCGTCGACCTCTCTGTGGGAGGAAGCAGTTTTCGCTGCACTGTGGGTGACAGCCTGGGGGACGGGTTCCATACGTAAAATCGAGGGAGAAACAGGCCAGTGTAGAAGGCAGCTGTCAACTCACCTCTTGTTTACAAGGCTAGTACCGTTGCCCCGTGGGTCCCTGCAGGCAGGCCTAAAGCCAACCACCGACCTCAAAGGAACAAGTCTGTAGAGAATTCCTGCTTAGGCTAGAAAAGCCATGCCTGAGGGTGGAAGCATTTTGCTGTGTGCATGCATGAGCGCACTGCAAGTGAGTCCAAAACCATTTTCCGTGTGAGACTCAGGCCCCGGCAGAAAGCAGAACACGACTCCCCACTTGTTTCATGGAGCTAGCACTGCGGCCCCACTTTTGCATGGAAGTCTTATCGCAAGCATTCTAACTCAAAGAAACAACACTGTAGAGGGACCATGCTTTAGCTAGCGTCGCTGTTCTGGTGGGTGGAAATATTTTCAGTGTGTGTGCATGAGACCGGGAAATGGTCGCATAATTCACTCCAAGAGAGAAACGGCTTCATTCAGAAAGCAGCTCTCGAATCAGCTCCAGTTTCATGAAGGTAGCACTCCTCCGGCATGTATGCATGGAGGCCTAAGTTCCAGGCACCTCCCTCGAAGGAACAACACTGTAGAGAAACCGTGATTTAGCTACCATTGACCGGTCTGTGGGAGGAAGCAGTTTACGGTGTACTGTGGCTGAGAGCCTGGGGAACGGGTACCATACATAAAATCGAGGGAGAAACAGGCCGGTACAGAAGGCAGCTCTCAACTCACATCATCTTTATGAGGCTAGTACTGTTGCCCCGTGTGTGCGTGCAGTGCTAAAGGCAACCCCCTAACTCGAAGGAACAACTCTGGTGAGAATCCGTGCTTCAGCTAAAATAGACGTTCCTGAGGGTGGAAGCCTTTTGCTGTGGGAATGCGTGTGAGCACTGCAAGGGAGTCTGAAAGCATTTTCCGAGTGAGACTCAGGCCCCGGCAGAAGGCAGCACACGACGCCCACTTGTTTCATCAAGCTAGCACTGCGGCCCCACTTTTGCATGGAAGTCTAATCGCTGGCGTTCTAACTCGAAGAAACAACAGCGTACAGAAACCGTGCTTTAGCTACCGTCGACCTCTCTGTGGGAGGAAGCAGTTTACGCTGCACTGTGGGTGAGAGCCTGGGGGACGGGTTCCATATGTAAAGTCGAGGGAGAAACAGGCCCGTGCAGAAGGCAGCTGTCAACTGGGCGAGCCGGGGAGACGGGAGTGACTGCTTTTCTCTGGGGGCTCACTGAGGAGCGGGGCCCGGAGTTCTCGGCTCCTCCGGGGCAGAGATTGGGAGGCCGCCGTTTTCACTCTCGGCCTCCAAGGGTGTAACGGAAAGCTTGCAGGGAACAAAAGTTCCGGAGAGCAAACCAGAGCAGATTACTTAGCCTGGACCGGCAAGGGCGGGGCAATTCTGCCTCCGGCAAAGACATTTGGGAACCACGGCAACAGGCCTCTCCCCTAGAAGATCAGTGAGAACAGACAGCCAAGACCAAGTTTACCCATCAAGGAGAATGGCAGAAATCCAGTGCTAGGGGAACCTCAGGTGACCACCATGAAAGTCCCCCTCCCCAGTCACAAGGAGACCTTAGTGCACAAAGGAACCCAATGAAAATACTCATTCAGATGAAGCTTTTGGTTCTGAAATAAAAGGGACTTGCACTCAAATCCCCCACGTTATTCCTAAATTTTTCTTTTTTCTTTTGTCTCTTCTCAGGAAGAGCTACAAAAAATTTAAGAAGCTCCAAAGCCAAGACAAGTCACTCAGCAGGGAACTGATGACCAGGGTAGAGTGGAGGCTGGGGCTCTGGAAAGAGAGGAGGACTGAGAGGGAAGGGGGACTGGGCAGGATGTGGTTTTGTTAGTTTCTCATGTAATGATTTAGATTTTCTGGACTAACAGGAAGAGGGACCTGTGTGGCCTATGGGCAAGTGGGGGCGGGGGTCCAGCTTGAAGTACAGGAGTCTCTGGTCATAGGGTATAGTGGTGTTGGCTGGGCTGTCCAGCTGGCAACGTTAGCAAGTCTCCTGCTTCCGTGAGGGCCCATCCTGCTGGCACTAATGAGTGGATGGGATGGTTAGGGAGTCCTCTCTTTCCTAGACCAGCCCACTGTGCTCTCAGAAAGCCGGGACTGTGCTTTTTCTTCTGTTTTTGCAACACCTCCAAGGGGAGGGCATCTCCCGGGGGATTCCCATGGACCAGGTGGACAAAAAGGCTTCCCAGGCTTGGGTCCAAATGGCTGGGCCAGAGACAGATGTGTGTCCCTTCTGTGACTCCACACCGTGCCCCTATGGCAGCCACTGCTATTCACTCACTGGCTATTTCTCACCTGAGTGTCCAGTTGACAATGACATATGCCCTCAGTGGCTGATGAGGAGGGTCTGGGGGAAATGATAGTTTCGCAGTGGGTAGTGGGTCCTTCCTTCATCAGAAGCTTCATGTAAATGGGGAAACAAAGTGTCCTGTCATCCTCTTCTCTGTCAGTCAGAGGTAGCGCTTTCAGGGTTCCCTTCCTGAGTGAATGAAGAAAGACTGCTCAGTTGAGGAATGCCCTGAGGAGTTGTTGCTTGGGGGAGGTGAAATCTTTGGCTTTGCCTTCATTCTGGTCTGGATGCAGAGACTCCAGATCGGCTAAGGCTGGCGGGAGCTGCTTAACCAGACTTTGAGAACACCCCATCCCTCTCCATCTGTGGCTTGCTCCAGGTAGGGGCCTGGACACTCCTCAAGAGCCCAGAGGAAAGGATTTCTGGTCAGTGGTGGTCTTAGACTGAGTGAGAGCCGCTGAGGCAGGGTCTCTGGCTAAAAGGGAACAGTGACCTCTCAATCTGTGAGCCCCTGAAAAACTTATTGCCCCTCTCAGGCCTCATCTGGGAAATGGGGAGATGATGATTCTGTGGTGCAGGCCTCAGCAAATGGTGATGAGGTCCGAGGGAGGAAAGGAATGTGTGGATCTTTCCTGCTCCATCTGGATGTGCGAGGGCAGGAAAAGTGATGATAGAAATATGGCACTGGGTCCTCAGGAGACCCTGTGCGGGGGGTGGAGTTCTCACCCTTTTCAGATGAGGAAGCAGGCTTAGGGAGGCCAGGCCACAGTCCCTGGGCCACACACAGAGTGAGTGTTGGAGCTAGGATTGATCCAGAATCAGAACACACTGGGAAGATAGAATAGCACTGGTACCAGATGACTCAGGTCAGACGTCCGGTGGCCAAAACCTGTAGTAGTGCTGAAGAGAATTTGAGCGAGGGGAGTGGGGTGGCCTCACTGTCTGCAACCCTGGCAGGAGGCACCCTCCAAGTTTGTCACCAAGGAGATCAACACCCAGAAAATCCAGGAGAGGCAGCAGCAGCAGCAGAAAGTAAGTGTGCCCATGGGGCAGGGGCTCCAGGGTGAGAGCAGGGGCTCCCCCTCCCAGCAGGAGGCCTCCAAATCAAGAGAGGAAGGGCCTTCTTACTCCAGCCCTGACTCCTCTTGTCGCAGTGCCCGAAATCCTTCCTTAGAAGTGACCAGGAAGATGCTGTGTAAAGCTGGGTGGAGGATGGATTTGGGAGTAGGGAGGGGCCTGGGACCACACACCCTGTGATTGGCCAAAGTCATGTCCTGGGAAGTGATTAGGAGTCTGGTGGTCTTGGAGGGTGAGGAGAGGGGGAATTGGGAGGAGGCTGCTGAGGGACATAGTCTGCTCCATGTGGGAACCCTGGGGTGGGCCAGGAGGCTGAGGGTGAGGAGTTTTCTGTGAAAGGCTGTGGGGACTCCTGAGAGCAGGGCCTCATCCCACCCCTACCACAATGGCACAGGGTGTTGTCCCCTACCTTCGAACATTTCTCAATGAACTGCTGATGATGCACCTGACGACGGAGGATTATCTGGAGGTGGGTGAGCCTGGGGACTGAGCAGGGAACCATGACTGAGGCTTGGGAGCAGAGAGCCCCTGTGCTGAGCCCCGAGCTGTCAAAACTTGGCAAAACTCCTGTCCTGAGAACCTCACAGCCACTCCTGTGAGCTGGTAAATCATGCCCATCTTAAGGGTGAGTGAAGGGAGAATCTGCATAAAACATTGTTCCGGGTTCCCCAGGCTGGTAAAGCAGCAGACATGCCTGACTGCAAAGTGCACAGGTTCTGACAGAGCTGGAATCAGCCTTTTCCTCATGTGATGCCCCTTGGGAGAGAGCCAAGTCTGGCCCCTCCACATCAGGAAGCATATAAGTGAGCAGTCCCTTCCTGCTTGAGGCCTCAGCCTCCTTGTATTATCATCAGAAAGGGCCGGGCTATAAGGTTCCTGAGCCTCTGTCCCCATGTCCCCCTTCTTTGGGCCCAGAACCTGGCTAGAGCCTTGTCCTGTTTTCTGTATGTGCCTGGCCCCCTTGTGGGACCCGGCAGTAGTGCAACATGAGAAGGAGTGGGCATAGAGGGACTAGTAATGGCTACTGGGCTCTTTCTGATGGATTTTGATTGTCTGCCTTCCAGGGGGGAAAGATCAATCTCCGGAAAAGGAATGAGGTGAGCAGCTGTGGCACTTCCTGCGGGAGAGGTTGGGGAGTGGAAATCAGAGACCCCACCCCCCACCCCCACCCCCCAACAGATTGCTCCCTGGCTCCATCCCATGTTTTATGTTTATTGGGCGAGTTTGATAGCAGAGAAGTAGAAGACCCAGCCAACTGACATTTGCGGGTGGGGGTAGAATCAAGGCAAACTTCCTCGAGGACGGGCTATTTCTACCTACCTTTGAGAACAGATATGGCCTAGATGGAACTGAGGGAAGGAGGGTTCCCATGTATGTAAAGACCCAGGACCTATCCCCTGTCCCATTCCTCATCCCCCATGAGGTCTTGTCTGTATCCTGTCCTCCTCTCTGGCCCCAGGAATATGAAATAATGAGGGAGATCCTGCTGCTCCAGGTGGCTGCAAATAATTACAACCTCAACCCCAACGAGCAATTTGGGGCCTGGTTCTGAGACATGGAGAGGCTCAGTGAGAATGAGAGGTGAGATGAGGCCAGGCAGGAGATGGGAGAGGGCAGTGGTAGACTCTCCCTGGTGGCCAGTCCAGAGAACCTGTGTCCATGGCTCCCTGGACAGCCCGAGACCTTGTTGCACTCTGACCACTGGTGTACCTGGACTTTAGCTGCTGGTCAGACACTGGGAAGGACACCTTAACTGTGGCTCCTGACTGGCTCATAAGTGTCACTCTGTCCTGCAGCTACATCCTGTCCTGCCAGCTGGAGCCCCAATCCTAGTCAGCCAGCAGAACTGGGAAGGCCCAGAAGAGCCAGCCATCGTCAAGCTCAGGGGCGAATGAGTGTCCAGGCTGGCAGTGCCACCTTTTCCTCGGCTGTGGGGACATAGCTGGGATGCTTGGGGTTTCCAGGACCCCTGCTCTGAGGGGAAGGAGACCATTGGGAGGCTCTTCCTGTGGTCCCCTGAAGGCCAGGGGAAGAGACAATGATCCCACCCATCTCCCTGCCTTCTCTTCTCCAAGCCCTATATATACCTATTTGGAGGGGTGATATTTAGCAAATGCTAGATTTAAATATTATATTAAAGTCCTGTTGCTTTTACAGCCTGAGAGTTGTGATTTGAGTCTTTTACTTCCTATGCTAATTAAATGACAAACAGATGCTCACATTCTTTCTTGAATAAAGAAATCTTGCAGTCATCAGCTTACTGTATGTGTGAGACAGGAGAAAGTCCATGCCACACTCTTACTAATGAAGCGGCCCCCAACTCCCCTTCCTCAGAGGATATGTTCACTTCAGTGTTGCTCACCTGTAAGGAGCAGTGACAGTCCTCCAACCTCCCAGGATTTAGAGGTTGAGGCTACTCTCACAGATATAGCAACAATCACTGAAAATGGTAGTCTAACACTTGCCAAGACCACTTCCTGCCCCAGGACAGTGGCTATCTTTTCACACTTTGGAGGAAAAGGAAACATTTGTGGCTTCTCTTGTTGAGGTTTCTTTCGACGAAATATTAAAAACTTGTAATTCTCTAGCTCAACATCTGGAATTGCATCAGCACTAAGTAGGGAAAAAACATGAAAGGAGATCAAATTATCCACGTGAAAAGGATGAGGCCAGAAGAAGATAATTTGTGAATAGCCTAAGGACAGGCAGGACTTTCCATCCTCAGTCTCTGTCTAGGGGATCCCTCCTCCCTCTACTTATATTCAAATCCTCCTGGGATATTTGTCCATGACTCCTGAATTCCTTTTCCTACTTGTCTTATATCTAGGATAAAGATTATGATGTGCGTTTTAAAGCTATAGCTGGGCCTCCTCCCATAAACATTTATGCTATCTTTGAATAAGATTTTCAGGATCCCTGCAGTTCTTATACAATTCTTCTTAAGGCAGAAATTCCCTCCATCATTGCCACTCCTTCTTGGCTGGGACTTGCTGGATGTGGGATGGTTTCTTATTTGCCAAAATCAGGTCCATATACATGCCCAGTGAAATTTTCCAAATTCTCCCTTACTGGCCAAGATGACATCTCTGGACAAATTTCATGAGATCTTATCCAAATCTCGCCAGATCTCCATCCAAATCTTTGAGATTTTTTCCAAATCTTGTGAGAACTCAGTCCAAATCTCATGAGATCTCATTCAAATCTCGCCAGATCTCAATCCAAATCTTGTGAGATCTCTCCCACATCTCTCGAGAGTTCTAGCTAAATCTCCATGAGATCAGTCCAAGTCTCGTGAGAACTCAGTCCAAATCTCATGAGCTCTCATCCAAATCTTACCAGACCTCAGTCCAAATCTCATGAGATATCATCCAAGTCTCACCAGGCATCAGTCCAATCCAGTGAGATCTCACATATATCTCACGAGATTAAATCTTGTGAGATCTTAGTCCAGACTCACCAGATCTCAATCCGAATCTCGTCAGAACTCATCCAAATCTCATGAGATCTCATCGAAATCTCTGTAGACCTCAGGTAATCTCGTGAGAACTTCCACCCAAATCTTGTGAGATCTTAGTCTAGAGCTCACTCGATCTCAGTCCAAATCTCGTGAGAAATCAGTCCAAATCTCATGAGATCTCAATCCAAATCTCATGATATCTCAAGCACTTCTCATGAGATTTAGCTAAATCTCATGAGAACTCAGTCCAAATTTTGTGAGAACTCAGTCCACATCTCGAGAGAACTCAGTCCAAATATCATGAGATCTCACCACACATCTCACGAGATTTCTACCCAAATTTCATGAGATCTTATTCCAAATCTCATGAGATGTCAGTCCAAATATCATGAGAACTCAGTCCAAATCTTGTGATATCTCATTCAAATATTGCCAGATCACAATCCCAATCTCATGATATATCACGCACATCTTGCAAGATTTCTAGCTAAATCTCTTGAGATCAGTCCAAACCTCATGAGATCTCAGTCCAAATCTCGCTTCAGACTTCAGTACGAGTCTCATGAAATCTCACGCACATCTCCTAAGAATTCCAAACCTCTATCATGAGATCTCTTCCAAGTATCGTCAGATCTCATTCCAAATATTGTGAGAACTCAGTCCAAATATTGTATGATCTCATTCAAATCTTGCCAATCTCTGTCCAAATCTCAAGGGAACTCATCCAAACATTGTGAGATGTCATACAAATCTCACTAGACCTCAGTCAAAATCTCATGAGAATTCACACACATCTCACAAGATTTCTAGCTAAATCTTGTGAGATCTCTTCCAAATCTCGCCAGATCTCAGTCCAAATCTCGTGTGATCTGACTCAGATTTTGTGAGCTTTCTTGCCAAATCTCCTGGGAACTCATTCCAAATCTTGTGAGAACTCAGTCCAAATATTGTGATATCTACTTCCAAATCTCATGAGACCTCACACAAA
This sequence comes from Halichoerus grypus, assembly GCF_964656455.1. Lineage (NCBI taxonomy): Eukaryota > Metazoa > Chordata > Mammalia > Carnivora > Phocidae > Halichoerus > Halichoerus grypus. The sequence continues at coordinate 35,274,670 of NC_135719.1, read as the reverse complement.
TCTCATGAGATTTCTACCCAAATCTCATGAGATCTTAGTCCAAATCTCATGAGATCTCATCAAATCTCGCCACATCTCAGTCCAAATCTCATGATATCTCATGCACATCTCATGAGAATTCTACACATCTCTCACTAACTCTCTTCCAAATCTCGTCAAATCTCTTTCCAAATCTCGTGAGAAATCAGTCCAAATCTTCTATGATCTCATTCAAATATCGCCAATCTCTGTCCAAACCTCTAAAGAACTCATCCAAATCTCGTGAGATCTCATCCAAATCTCACCAGACCTCAGTCCAAATCTCATGATAGCTCACACACATCTTGCAAGATTTCTAGCTAAATCTCTGATAGTCCAAATGTGGTGAGAACCCAATCCAAATCCCAAGAGAATCCAGTCCAAATCTTGTGAGACCTCATGCACATCTCATGACATTTCCAAAATCTCATGAGATCTTAGACCAAATCTCATGAGAACTCAGTCCATATCTCTTTAGATCTCATCCAAATCTTGCCAGATTTCAATCCAAATCTAGTGATATCTCACCCACATCTCACAAGATTTATAGCCAAATCTCGTGAGATCTCAGTCCAAATCTCATTAGAACTCAGTGCAAATCTCATGAGACCTCATGCACATCTCAAGAGATTTCTACCCATATCTCGTGAGATCTCAGTCCAAAACTCATGAAAACTCAGTCCAAGTCTCAAGAGATCTCATGCAAATCTTGCCGCATCTCAGTCCAAAGCTCGTGAGATTTCACGAACATCTCACGAGAATTCTAGCCAAATCTGGTGAGATCTCGGTCCATACATCATGAGACTTCAGTCCAAATCTCATGAGATCTACTTCCAAAATCCATTGAGACCTCACGCACATCTCAAGAGTTTTCTACCCATATCTCTTGAGATTTTAGTCCATATCTCATGAGTTCTCAGTCCAAAACTCGTGAGAACTCAGTCCATGTCTCAAGAGATCTCATCCAAATCTTGCCAGACCTCAACCAATCCTCGTGAGATCTCATGCACATCTCACAAAATTTCTACACAAATCTTGTGAGATCTTAGCCCAAACCACATTAGATCTCAATGCAAATCTCCTGGGAACTCACTCTAAATCTCCTGAGATCTCTTCCATGTCTCCCCAGATCTCAGTTAAAATCTCTTGAGATCTCACCCACATCTTGGGCTATTTTTAGCCAAATCTCATGATATCTCATCCAAATCTCAACAGTCGTTGTCTAATTCTCATGAGAACTCAGGTCAAATCTCACAAGATCTCTTCCAAATCTCGCCAGATCTCAGTCCAAATCTCGTGAGAACTCATGCATATCTCGTGAGATTTATAACCAAATCTTGTGAGATCAAAGGCCAAATCTCATTAGAACTCGGTCCAAATCTCATGGGATTTCTTCCAAATCTCTCCAGATCTCTGTCCAAATCTTGGGAGATCTCACGCACATCTCACGAGTTTTCTAGCCGAATCTCGTGAGATCTCATTCCAAATCTCATGAAAACTCATTCCAAATCTCATGAGATCTCATCCAAATGTTGCCACAAGGTGTCTCCCTGAGGTTTCAGCATCCTGGTGAAGAGCAGTTATGATGGGAGCATCGAATTCAGGAGGAATGTGCCATGCGTATTCTTAATCACCCTCAACCAGAGGTGATAGAAACAGGAGAGCACCACTGGAATGAAGAAGCAATGTCCCCCTGACCCCCGCCGCCTCCTGAGCATGAGAAGTGAGCACATGGGCAGCCTCCCTGAGGCATTCCCAGGCTTTGAAAATATTAAGGCTGTATGTCTTCACCTCACAACCCCTCAGCAAAAAAAGAATAGTTACCTCTTTCTTTCCTGGGCCTCAGGTGATCTTGGGGGAAAATCTTGGGAAATCTCAGTTCAAATCTCATGAGCTTTCCAAATCTCAGGAGATCTCAGGCCCAGACACTGAGGTCTAGGGCCAAAACCTGTTGGATCTGTGGCCAATCTACCAGGTCTCTGGGAGTATCTGGAACTCTCTAGCAGAACCTAAATTGCGATCCTTATGTCAGTAGGGATGGCTCATGCCATGATGTGGCAGAACTTGAATAGTTCCGGTACCCTAAGACACGACCTGCAGGGAAGACACGAGGTGTCTCACCCCAAATCCATGGTGTTTCAGGGTCCTGGGTGAAGAGTATGCACAAAGGGAGCATTGAAGTCAGATGAATGGGCTTGGTGGATTCTTATTCATAATCAACCAGAGGTGATAGAAACAAAGGACCAAGAGTGGAAGGAAGAAGCAAGGGGACCCCAAGCAGGACAAGTGAGTGCAAAGGCATGCTCTCTGGGGCTTTCCCAGGCTCTCAAATTGTTAAGGCTGTCTGTATTAGCATCACAACACCCCAGAAATGAAAGAAAATATACCTCTTTCTAGAGCCAGACCTCATGCCATCTTGGGGAAAATCTCGTGAGGTCTGGGTCCAAATCTCAGGAGATGACATCCAAATCTAATGAGATCTCATGCCCAGGCATTTAAACCTAGAGCTAAACCCCAATGGGTCTGTGGCCAAACTTCAAAGCCCTTGGGAAGATCTGGCACTCCCTAGCAGAGCCTGATTGGAGCTCTTTATGTCAGTAGGGGATGCACATGCCAGGATTGGGCAGAACTTCCAATTTGACCGGTTTCCCAATGGGTCTCAGACAGGACCTGCAAGAAGATGGGGGGGTATCTCACACTTAAATCCCTGGTGTTTCAGTATCCTGGGTGAAGAGCAGTTAAGAAGGCAGCATTGAATTCAGCATGAATTGTCTTTGTGAACACTTGTTCACACTCAACCAGAGGAGATAGAAACAGGAGGATAAGAGGAGAAGGCAGAAGAAATGTGCCCTGGAGAAGGACGTGTGAACACACAAGCAGGCTCCCTGGGGGCATTCCAAGTCTTTGAACACGTTAAGCTCTCTGTTTACCTCACAACACCCCAGGATAAAAAGAAAAGATAACTTTTTCTTTAGCGGGATCTCAGGTCATCTGGGGCCAATCTCAGAACTCTCTGGCTGTCTCTCAGGAATCCTCATCCTAAAGGTCAGGGGTACTCTGAAAAATCTGGTGAGATCAATGTCCACTCCATGAAAAGGGGCCAAAATCCCCTGAGACATCGGGGCATGTCTCTCGAGATCTACAACTAAATCCCATGAGATCTGGGGAGAAGTCTCTCAGGAACTCAGCAGGGGTGGGAAATGCCTAACCCTGATGTTTGTGCAGCATAAAAGCCAACCTTTGGACATTACTGTCTGGGGGACCATGGGAACACCTGGCATTCCAAAAAGCCCACAGATGTCATTCAGATGTTGGGGTCCAAACCCAGCACTGAAATAGAGATGAATGGGCTCAAGGTCCCTTACTGACATTACTTGAGAAGGGAGAGACATGGGAAGACATTAGTTATAGGAAGAGGCAAGGAGCCTGGGAGCTGGCTCATCTGGACACACAGGAAGGCTCCCTGGGTGCTCTCCCAGGCTATTGACTTTTAAGTACTGTGTGTGGGAGTCACCACATGCAGGAACAAGCCAACTCCTGACTTTGCCAGATCTCATGTGCTCTTGAGGCCAATCTGGGGTGATCTCAGTACAAATCTCATGAGATCTCATCCAAATATCATGAGATGTCAGGCCCAGCCACTGGGATCTAGGGTCAAAATTCATGAGATCTCTGGGCAAAGCTTCCAGGCCCTTGGGAGGAACTGGGAGTCCCCAGAAGAGCCTGCTTTGTGCTCCTTATGTCATTAGAGGTGGCACATGCCAGGATTAGACACATCTTCCAATATTCCCAGTTTCAGAAGTGCTCCCAGACTCGACCTGCAGAAAGATACAAGGTGTCTCACTCTTAAATTCCTGGTGTTTCTGTACCTTGGGTGAAGTGGGAATATTAAGGGAGCACTGAATTCAGGATGAATGGGCCCTGTGGACTCTTCTTCACACACAATCAGAAGTGATAGAAACAGGATGGCAGGAGGAGAAGGAAGAAGCACTGTGCCCCAGAGCAGGAAGTGTGAGCACACAGGAAGTCTCCCTGGGGACTTTCCCAAGCTTTCTACAGGTTAAGGCTGTCTGTGTTTGCCTCACAGCCCCCTAGGAAAAAAAAGAAAAGAAAGAAAAATACATTTTTCCTGAGCTGGCTCTCATGTATTCTTGGTGTGAATTTGGCAAATTCTCTGGCTTCTTCTCAGGAATGCTCAGACTAAACCTTAGGATAACTGTGACAAATCTCATGAGCTCAAAGGACTTTGAGCTCCATGGAATTGGTCCAAAATCCCCTGAGAAGTCAGGCCAACTCTCTTGAAATCTGTAACTAAATCTCGTGAGACCTGGGGAGAAATCTCAGGGGAACTCGGGAGGTGTGGGAACTCCCTAGTCTTGATGCTTGTGCAGCATAATAGTTAGCACTTGAAGCTTCCTTTTTGGGGAACCCTGGGAACACCTGGCATTCTACAAAGCCCACAGATGCAATTGTGATGTTGGGGACACAACGGAGCACGGAAGTAGTGATAATTGGCCTCCGGGTTCCTTACTGATATTACATGAGAGGCGATAGACACAGGAAGGCATTAGGTATAGGAATAGGCAACAAACCTGGGAACTGGCTCATTTGTACACCCAGGAAGGCTCCCTGGGTGCTTTCCCAGGCTTTCAACTTTTCAGGACAGTTTGTGTGAGAGTCGCCGCCTGCAGACAGAAGCCACCTCTTTCTTTTGGTTGAGCTCAGGAAATCATGAGGAAATCTGTGCTGGATCTCAGGCCACAGCTCATGACACCTCGACCCAAATCTCATGAGTTCTCAGGGCTAATCTCACATGATATATGGACAAAAATCACAAAGTTTCAGGAAAACCAGCCCGAGAGCTGGATGTTTGAAAACACAGGCAAGTTTCCAGGGGCACTTTTCGAGGCACTCAACAAGTTAAGGCTATCTGTGTGTGTCTGTCAGCAGGATAAGCCACCTCTTGCCTTCGCCAGATCTCACGTAATCTTGGGCTGTATCTTATGATTTCATGAAGTTTGATGTGCTTACTGTTGTATGTGTGGATGTATAAGGAAAGTGCCAAAAACTGGACTCATTCAAACAGCACTGTGTAGAAAGCATCTTTCAACTAACGTCTCCTTTCATTATGATACAAGTGTTTTCAAATGTATCTATGGAAGCATAAGGAAGTCTCAATATACACTGACGAAACAACACTGTATAGAAAGCATCTTTCAGCTAACAGTTTCTATCTGACTATAGAAGCATTGTCAAATGTCTGTGTGGAGCATAAAGAAACTTCCACATGTCTTCTCCTATGTTTAACTCATTGAAACCAAAGAGGGTGTAAGGCACCCTTCATTCACATCTTCTTTCATTAAGATATAAATGTTTTCCAGTGTCTGTGTGGATGCATAAGGAAAGTCTCAAATAATTATCTCCTTGAAACAACACTGTGGGGAATGCGTCTTCCAACTAACATCTTCTTTCATGAGATTAGAAGTGTTTTCAAATGTATGAGTGGAAATATAAGGAAACTGCTATATACTTGACTCCTTTAAACAACATTGTGTGGGAAGCATCTTTCAAAGGACATCAGGATTTGTGCAGATAGAAGTATTTTCACATGTATCTGTGGAAGCCTAAGGAAAGTGCAAAATACTAAACTCAATGAAATGGCATAGTGTAGAAAGCATCTTGCAAATGACATCTTCTTTCATGAAGATAATAGCGTTTTCAAATATACAGGTTGAGGCATAAGGAAAGTGCCATATACTTGACTCATGGGAACAACACTATATAGAAAGCATCTTTCAACTAACATCTTCCTTCATGAAGATAAGAGTGCTTTCAAATGTATGTGTGGAAACATAAGGAAAGTGCCATAATACATTTAAGTCAATGAAACAGCACCCTATGTATTATACCTTGGTTAATTGAATTCAAATGTTAAAAAAAGAAAAGAAAAAGAAAGAGAAAGAGGACCCTATAGAAAGCATCTTTCAACTAACATCCTCATTCATGAAGATGGAAGCATTTTTCAATATACCTGTGGAAACATAGAGAATGTGCCATTATTTCCCTCATCCAAACATCACTGTGTAGAAAAGCATCTTACAACTAACATCTATCATGAAGATAGTAGCCTTATCAAATGTATGTGTGGTAGCATAGGGAATGTGCCTTATACCTAACTCATTGAAACAACACTGTGTAGAGAGTATCTTTCAAATAACATCTTTGTGCACAAAGGTTTAAGCCTATTGTGGCTCACAGCAGAAAGGGGTGGCAAAGTTATCTGCAATAATCCCCAGTCTCTATGCTCTGCTCAGTTCACCCTAGAGAAGTAGCCAATGGGTGAGCACACAGAATTGGGAGCCTACTGTGGCTCACACTGAAAAGTTAAAAGGTTTCCTGCCCTCTGAGCACCCCCTCTGACCCTGCTGCTGGCTCTGCTCAATGACTCCCAGCCTGGTATTTTGTCTTGGGTGACACTTCCAAATGCCCTCCAGGAAGGGCAGCAATCTCTCCCTGAGTGACCCAAAGGATCTCCTCACCTCAGCTTATTGTGTGGTCACAACCCGCTGCACTCTTTCCAACTTGCTCCCTCTTCCTGACTGTTCTGGGAACCAGGCTTCCTCCCCATCTAGGCTACATGGCTTCCCAATCCCCCAACTCAGGGCTCTGAACATCTCCTCTGCCTCTAACTGTGCAGATTGTTTCCTTCCCCCCCCAACTATGCAGATTGTTTCCTTACTACTCCAATCCTCTTCCTAATTGTTCAAAAGAGTTGAATGTTGATCTAGTTGTATTTGAGGGACACTGCAAGTTCTGGATCCCCCTACTACTCTGCCATCTTGGAAACGTAACACACACAAAAACTTGTGTCTTAATGAAAAAAAGATGTTACTTTAGGGACATTTTAAACACAATGTAGTTTCAAGGAGTTTCCCTACTATGTAATACACATAACTTTAAAAACACTGAAAGAGGAGAAAAGATGGTGGAGGAGTAGGGGACCGTATTCCAACTGAGAATTGAGAATTGAGCTGAATATCTACCATACCACACTGAGCACCCACAAAATCAGCCTGAGATATAAGAAAATAGATCTGGATCTCTACAAACAGAATATCACGGGCAACTGGTTTCCAGGTACAAAGTGGGGAGGCGTGATTCCACGGGCAGATATCGGAGGATAAACAGCGGCGGGAGGGAGCCTGGCTGTGGGGATCCTACACTGCCGGTGAGCAACAGCCTCACTCACTGGGGACGGGGCACAGACTCGCAGACCGGTAGCGGCGGGGAAAGGACTTTAGGGCAGCCCCTGGGACGGAAACCCGGAGCGGTGGGGTCACGCATGCGAACTGGGAGCAGCTGGCGATTTAGAAGCACAAAAGGCAAAGACGTGCCCCCACCTGGAGGCAGGACTGGGAGCGCTGCGAGGGGCACACAACCCAGGACGCTGCAGTATATAGCAGCACAGACAGAAACGGAGACAGTGCGGGCTGGAGAGCTCACTGAAGAAAGGACTGCAAACTCTCTGCTCTGAGGCAGAGGGTTGAAAACAGTCTCTTCTGCTCTGACTCTAAGAAGAGAGGCGGAAAGCCGCCAGAGAAAGCCACCAGAGAACAAAAGCCCCCAAAAACCGGTTCCCATGGAGACCATCCCCTGCCACAGGGGGGCAGGGCAACTCTGCCCAAACAGGGTTGGCTGAGTAACAGTGTGTCAGGTCCCTCCCCCAGAAGACAGGCTGGGAAAACAAGAAGCCAGCAACCCTAAAGTCCCTAGAAAACAGGTGCATCTTGCTTGGGTTCTGGACAAGAATTTGGACTCTATACATTCCCTCAAACACCCATCAACAGAATGACTAGAAGGAGGAACCCCCAAAATAAGAAAGACTCAGAGACTACGACTTATGCTACAGATTTACAAATGGATGCAGATATAACCAAGATGTTGGAGATGGAATTCAGGCTAGCAATTGTGAAGACAATAGCTAGAATGGAGAAATCAATTAATGGCAACATAGAGTCTCTAAGGGCAGAAATGAAAGCTGAATTGGCAGAACTTAAAAATGCTATCAATGAGATCCAATCTAGTCTAGATAATCTAACAGCTAGGGTAAGTGAGGCAGAAGAACGAATAAGTGACCTGGAAGACAATTTAATAGATAAAAAGGGAAAAGAGAAGGCCAGGGAAACACAACTCAGAATCCATGAAAATAGAATCAGAGAAATAAGTGACACCATGAAGCGATCCAATGTCAGAATTATTGGAATCCCGGAGGGAGTAGAGAGAGAGAGAGGACTAGAAGATGTATTTGAGCAAATCGCAGCTAAGAACTTCCCTAATCTGGGGAATGAAACAAACATTCACGTCCTAGAGGCAGAGAGGACCCCTCCCAAGATCAAGGAAACAGGCCAACACCCCAGCATGAAATAGTAAAACTCGCAAATCTTAGAACCAAGGAAACCATCTTAAGGGCAGTTAGGGGGAAGAGATTCCTTACGTACAGAGGGAGGAACATCAGAATAACGTCAGACCTATCCACAGAGACCTGGCAAGCCAGAAAGGGCTTGCAAGACATATTCAGGATACTAAACGAGAAGAACATGCAGCCAGGAATACTTTATCCGGCAGGCTGTCATTTAGAATGGATAGAGAGATGCAGAGCTTCCAAGACTGGCAGAAACTGAAAGAATATGTGACCACTAAGCTGGCCCTGCAAGAAATATTAAGGGGGGTTCTATAAAAGGAGAAAGACCCCAAGAGTGATATACAACAGAAATTTATAGGGACAATCTATAAAAACAAGGTCTTCACAGGCAACATGATAACAATTAATGCCTATCTTTCAATAATCACTCTCAATGTGAATGGCCTAAATGCTCCCATAAAACGGCACAGGGTTGCAGATTGGATAAAAAGACAGGACCCATCTGTATGCTGCCTACAAGAGACTCATTTTGAACGTAAAGATACATCCAGACTGAAAGTGAAGGGATGGAGATCCATCTTCCATGCCAGCGGACCTCAAAAGAAAGCTGGGGTAGTGATTCTTATATCAGACAAATAAGATTTTGAACAAAAGTCTTTAGTTAGAGACACAGAAGGACACTATATCATTCTTAAAGGGTCTATCCAACAAGAAGATCTAACAATTGTAAATATCTATGCCCCCAACATGGAGGCAGCCATCTACATAAGCCAACTGTTAACCAAAATAAAGAGTCACATGGATAACAATACGTTAATTGTAGGAGACCTCAACACTCCACTCTCAGCAATGGACAGATCATCTAAGCAGAAAATCAACAAGGAAACAAGAGCTTTGAATGACACACTGGACCAGATGGACCTCATAGATATATACAGAATATTCCACCCTAAAACAACAGAATACTCATTCTTCTTGAGTGCACATGGAACTTTCTCCAGAATAGACCACATGCTGGGTCACAAATCAGGTCTCAAGCGATACCAAAAGATTGAGATTATTCCCTGCATATTCTCAGACCACAATGTTTTAAAACTGGAACTCGATCACAAGAAGAAATTTGGCAGAAATTCAAACACTTGGAAGCTAAGACCACTCTGCTCAAGAATGTTTGGGTCAGGGGCGCCTGGGTGGCTCAGTCGTTAAGCCTTCGGCTCAGGTCATGATCCCAGGGTCCTGGAATCGAGCACCACATCCGGCTCTCTGCTCAGCGGGAAGCCTGCTTCTCCCTCTCCCACTCACCCTGCTTATGTTCCCTCTCTCACTGTGTCTCTCTCTGTCCAATAAATAAATAAAATCTTTAAAAAAGAAATACTGCAGAAAAGAATGTTTGGGTCAACCAGGAAATCAAAGAAGAACTTAAACAATTCATGGAAACCAATGAGAATGAAAGCACATTGGTCCAAAACCTATGGGATACTGCAAAGGCGGTCCGAAAGGGGAAATACATAGCCATCCAAGCCTCACTCAAAAAAATAGAAAAATTCTGAATTCACCAACTAACTCTCCACCTTAAAGAACTAGAGAAAAAACAACAAACTATGCCTAAGCCACGCATTAGAAGAGAAATAATTAAGATTAGAGCAGAGATCAATGAATTAGAAACCAGAAACACAGTAGATCAGATCAACAAAACTAGAAGTTGGTTCTTTGAAAGAATTAATAAGATCGATAAACCACTGGCCAGACTTATCCAAAAGAAAAGAGAGAGGACCCAAATTAATAAAATTATGAATGAAAGGGGAGAGATCACGACTAACACCAAGGAAATAGAAACAATTACTAAAAATTATTATCAACAACTATAGGCCAATAAACTGAGCAATCTGGATGAAATGGAGGCCTTCCTGGAAACCTATAAACTCCCAAGACTGAAACAGGAAGAAATTGACAACCTGAATAGGCCAATAACCAGTAACGAGATTGAAGCAGTGATCAAAAACCTCCCAAAAAATAAGAGTCCAGGGCCTGATGGATTCCCTGGGGAATTCTACCAAACATTCAAAGAAGAAAGAATACCTATTCTACTGAAGCTGTTTCAAAAAATAGAAAAAGAAGGAAAACTTCCAAACTCATTCTATGAGGCCAGCATTACCTTAATCCCCAAACCAGACAAAGACCCCATCAAAAAGGAGAATTTCAGACCGATATCCCTGATGAATATGGATTCCAAAATCCTCAACAAAATCCTAGCTAATAGGATCCAACAATACATGAAAAGGATCATCCACCACGACCAAGTGGGATTTATCCCCGTGATGCAAGGGTGGTTCAACATTCGCAAATCAATCAGTGTGATAGAACACATTAATAAGAGGAGAGACAAGAACCATATGGTCCTCTCAATGGATGCAGAAAAAGCATTTGACAAAATACATCCTTTCCTGATTAAAACTCTCCAGAGTATAGGGATAGAGGGAACATTCCTCAAGTTCATAAAATCCATCTCTGAAAAACCCACAGCAAATATCATCCTCAATGGGGAAAAGCTATGAGCCTTTCCCTTAAGATCAGGAACACGTCAAGGATGCCCACTCTCGCCACTATTGTTCAACATAGTACTAGAAGTCCGAGCAACAGCAATCAGACAACAAAAAGAAATAAAAGGTATTCAAATTGGCAAAGAAGAAGTCAAACTCTTTTCACAGATGACATGATACTTTATGTGGAAAACCCAAAAAACTCCACCCGCAAATCACTAGAACTCATACAGCAATTCAGTGATGTGGCAGGATACAAAATCAATGCACAGAAATCAGTTGCTTTCTTATACACTAACAACGCAACTGTAGAAAGAGAAATTAGAGAAATGATTCCATTCACAATAGCACCAAAAACCATAAGATACCTCGGAATAAACCTAACCAAAGAGGTAAAGGATCTATAGGAACTACAAAACATTCATGAAAGAAATTGAAGAAGACACAAAAAGATGGAAAAATATTCGATGCTCATGGATCGGAAGAATAAACATTGTTAAAATGTCTATGCTACCCAGAGCAATCTATACCTTCAATGCCATCCCGATCAAAATTCCAATGACATTTTTCCCTCAAAGTGCTGGAACAAACAATCCTAAAATTTGTATGGAATCAGAAAAGACCCCGAATTGCCAAGGAAATGTTGAAAAAGAAAAACAAAGCTGGGGGCATCACGTTGCCCGATTTCAAGCTATATTACAAAGCTGTGATCACCAAGAAAGCATGCTACTGGCACAAAAACGGACATATAGACCAACGGAACAGAGTAGAGAACCCAGATATGGACCCTCAACTCTATGGTCAAATAATCTTCGACAAAGCAGGAAAAAACATGCAATGGAAAAAAAATAGTCTCTTCAATAAATGGTGCTGGGAAAACTGGACAGCCACATGCAAAAGAATGAAACTTGACCATTCTCTAACACCATACACAAAGATAAACTCAAAATGGATGAGAGATCTCAATGTGAGACAGGAATCCATCAAAATCCTAGAGGAGAACATAGGCAGTAACCTCTTTGACATCAGCCACAGCAACTTCTTTCAAGATACATCTCCAAAAGCTAGTGAAACAAGCAAAAATGAACTTTTGGGACTTCATCAAGATAAAAAGCTTCTGCACAGCAAAGGAAATAGTCAACAAAACAAAGAAGCAACCCACAGAATGGGAGAAGATATTTGCAAATGACACTACAGATAAAGGGCTGGTATCCAAGATCTATAAAGAACTTCTCACAATCAACACACAAAAAACAAATAATCAAGTCAAAAAATGGGCAGAAGATATGAAAAGACACTTCTCTGAAGAAGACATATAAATGGCTAAGAGACACATGAAAAAATGTTCATCATCATTAGCCATCAGGGAAATTCAAATCAAAAGCACATTGAGATACCACCTTACACCAGTTAGAATGGCAAAAAATGGACAGGGAAAGAAACAGCAAATGTTGGAGAGGTTGTGGAGGGACACTCTTACACTGTTGGTGGGAATGCAAGTTGGTACAGCCACTTTGGAAAACAGTGTGGAGGTGCCTCAAAAGTTTAAAAATAGAGCTACCCTATGACCCAGCAATTGCACTACTGGGTATTTACCCCAAAGACACAGATGTAGTGAAAAGAAGGGCCATATGCACCCCAATGTTCATAGCAGCCATGTCCGCAATAGCCAAACTGTGGAAAGAGCTGAGATGCCCTTCAACAGATGAATGGATAAAGAAGATGTGGTCCATATATACAATGGAATATTACTCAGCCATCAGAAAGGATGAATATCCAACTTTTACATCCACATGGATGGGACTGGAGGAGATTATGCTAAGTGAAATAAGTCAAGCAGAGAAAGTCAATTATCATATGGTTTCACTTATTTGTGGAACATAAGGAATAGCATGGAGGACATTAGGAGAAGGAAGGGAAAAATGAAGGGGAGGAATCGGAGGGAGAGATGAACCATGAGAGACTATGGACTCTGAGAAACAAACAGGGTTTTAGAGGGGAGGGGGGAAGGGGGATTGGTTAGCCCAGTGATGGGTATTAAGGAGGGCACGTACTGCATGGAGCACTGGGTGTTATACGAAAACAATGGATCGTGGATCACCACATCAAAAACTAATGATGTACCATATGGTGACATACGATACAACATAACATAATAAAATTTAAACAATTAAAAAAGAAAAAAAGAAATGGATGCATTCCCAGACACATGTAAACTACCAAAACTGAAACAGGAAGAAATAGAAAATCTGAACAGACCAATAACCAGCAAAGAAATTGAAGCAGTAATCAAAAATCTCCCAACAAACAAAAGTCCAGGTCCAGGTGGCCTCCGAGTGGAATTCTACCAATTATTAAAGAAGAATTAATACCTATTCTTCTGAAGCTGATTAAAAAAACAGAAATGGAAGGAAAACTTCCAAATTCATTCTATGAGGCCAGCATTATCTTGATCCCAAAACGAGACAAAGACCCCACCAAAAAGGAGAATTACAGACCAAGATCCCTGATGAATATGGATGCAAAAAATTCTCACCAAGATACTAGCTATAAGGATCCAACAGTACATTAAAAGGATTATCTACCATGACCTAGTGGGATTTATTCCTGGGCTGTAAGGATGGTGCAACATCTGCAAATCAATCAGTGTGATACACCACATTACTAAAAGAAAGGACAAGAAACATATGATCCTCTCAATTGATGCAGAAAAAGCAATTGTCAAAATACAACATCCTTTCTTGATTAAAACTCTCTGCAGTCTATGGATAGAGGAAACATACCTCAATATCACAAGAGCCATATACAAAAAAAAACACAATGAATATCATCCTCAAGGGGGAAAAACTGAGAGCTTTTCCCCTATGGTCAGGAAAAAGACAAGGATGGCTACTCTCACCACCATTGTCCAACACAGTAGTAGAAGTCCTAGCCTCAGCAATCAGACAACAAAAAGAAATAAAAGGCATCCAAATCAGCAAAGACGTCAAACTTTCACTCTTTGCACATGATACTCTATGTTGAAAACACAAAAACCTCCACCCCCAGAATTGCTAGATCTCATACAGGAATTCAGCAACATGGCAGGATATAAAATCAAACTACAGAATTTCAGTTGCCTTTCCATACACTAACAATGAGGCAGAAAAAAGAGAAATCAAGGAATTTGTCCCATTTACAATTGCGCCAAAAATCATAAATTACCTAGGAAAAAAGGCAAGGGAAACAAAAGCAAAAGTGAACCATTGGGACTTCATCAAGATAAAAAGCTTCTGCATGGCAAACGATACAGTCAACAAAACTAAAAGTCAACATATGGATGGGAGAAGATATTTGCAAATGACATTGCAGATAAAGGGCTCGTATCCAAGATCCATTAAGAATTTCTCAAACTCAACACCCAAAAAACAAAGAATCCAGTCAAAACATGGGCAGAAGACATGAACAGACACTTCTCCAAAGAAGACATACAAATGGCTAACAGACACATGAAAAAATGTTCAACATCGTTAGCCATCAGGGAAATTCAAATCAAAACCACATTAAGATACCACCTTACACCAGTTAGAATGGCAAAAATTAACAAGGCAGGAAACAACAAATGTTGGAGAGGATGTGGAGAAAGGGGAAACCTCTTACACTATTGGTGGGAATGCAAGCTGGTACAGCCACAAAAAGTTAAAAATAGAGCTATCCTATGACACAGCAATTGAACTACTGGGTATTTACCCCAAAGATACATATGTAGTGAAAAAAGGGGGCACATGCACCCCAATGTTCATAGCAGCAATGTCCATAATAGCCAAACTGTGGAAGGAGCCGAGATACCCTTCAAGAGATGAATGGATAAAGGAGATAATTTTAAAAAGTGGATAAAATACCTAATATGAGACAGGAATCCACCAAAATCCTAGAGGAGAACACAGGCAACAACCTCTTTGACCTCAGCTGTCACTACTTTTTGCTAGAAACCTCTTCAAAGGCAAGGGAAACAAAAGCAAAATGAACTATTGGGACTTCATCAAAATAAAAAGCTTTTGTACAGCAAAGGAAACAGTCAACAAAACTAAAAGACAACCTACAGAATGGGAGAAGATATTTGCAAATGTCTTAATAGTTAAAGGGCTCATATCCAAAATGTATAAAGCAGGATGGTCTGAACAACTTTTGGCCAGGTGGTGCAGGAGAGCCTGATGATGTGTAGAAGTGCTCTGTTCTTTAATATCAGCCTCCTAGAATATCTGTCTGCAAGGTCCAATGGAGCAAGAATGATGAGCGTCATTTTTTTCCCCTAAATTTAGATTAGCAGGAGAAAATATTTGTGAAACTATTTCCTTGGGCTTAGCGACTTTTGGTAAATTTGGTACAATACTCTTGGTTTTACTGATCCATTTTCTTCCAGAGCTGATTTTTCTTTTTCTTTGCCTGAAACCACAGGCAGTATCCCTTGGACTGGTCCCAGGGTTTGGACTCTTCAGGACTCATTGGGGCCACAGGTGGGAACCTTCTTTCAGGAACTGCAGGGGACCACCAGAAGGAGGAAGCAACAGACCTTGGCCCCTGCGAGAGTTTAGACTGCCCTCAGGAGCTGCATTGCTGAGTGCCAGATCCATCAATGCCCCAAAGTTGTTCAGTCCTTCCTGCTGGAACCCCCTCCCCCCCGCCATCCACCACCACCACTGCAGCTGCTGCAGCTTGAATCATTCAGTTTAAATGGGTGAAATGTATGGTATGTGAATTATATATCCATAAGCTGTTCAAAAAGTGACAGGCCTGCATAAGAATACATAAGTAGATTAAAAATTGACAGATGGACAGAAAGATAGTTTGAAAGACAGACATAAAAATAGTGAAAAAAGAAACAAAACAACAAAGGGATAGATGGAAACACCTAGGAAAAGACATAAAGAGAGATAGATGACAGGTAGATAGATGATGGATGGATATATAGATGCATACATAGGGAGATAGAGAGAAGGATAGATCAATGGCCAGACAGAGGGATAGATAAATAGACTTATAGGCATTCATACAGAGAGAAAGACAAGTAGGCAAAAAAGACATAGAAAGATAGAAAAACAGATATGATAGATAGACATAAATATAGACAGAAAAAGAGGTAGAAAGCCAAAGAGACAGTCATACAAAGATGCACAGATGAACAGATAATTACTAGGATTGATAGAGAGGCAGATATACAAATAGTGCAAAGACAGACAGAAAGATGGACTAATGAGCACCAAGAATAAAAGATAGAAGATAGATATAGATATATAGATAGATATAGATAGATGATAGATAGATAGGTGATAGACAAGATACATAGAGGCAGACATATAAACATCCTTAAATACATACCTATGTAGATGAAGGGATACATAGGAAGATGGATAGAAAAATGGCAGACAGAAAAATATAGAGACAGACTGTCATGAAGACAGACAGATGCATGAATAATTAGAAAATTAGATAGAGAGACAGATACACAGAGACAGACAGAAAATCAGGAAAAAGACCCAGAAAGATGGATATTATTAAGATGGAATAATAGATGATGAGATGGATGAATAGACATATTGACAGATAAACAAACTGACAGTGATATAGTCAGAGAGCAGAGAGGTAGACTAGAGAAATAGAGAAACAGAAAAACAGGCAGAAAATCAAACAGAAAACCAATAGATAGGCTGACACATAGATAAGTGAACAAAAATTAAGACATCTAGACAGAGAGAAAACAGACATACTGAAGGTGATATAGACAAATAAACAGAAGTATATATGAATAGTTAGATAGGAAACACACCATAGACAGAGAGAGATGGAAAATAAATGATACATATTCAGCCAGACAGGTAGAAAGATAGACAAGGCCTAAAAAATAAAAATGGAAGAAAAACTTCCTAACTCATTCTATGAGGCTAACATTACCTTGATTCCAAAAACAGACAAAGACCCCACCAAAAGGGAGAATTACAGAGCAATATCTCTGATGAACATGGATGCAAAAATTCTCACCAAGATTCTAGCTAATAGGATCCAACAGTACATTAAAAGGATTATCCACCATGAGCAACTGGGATTTATTCCTGGGCTGCAGGGATCCTTCAATATTCACAAATCAATCAACGTGATATTCCACATTACTAAAAGAAAGATAAAGAACCATATGATTCTCTCAGTAGATGCAGAAAAGCACTTGACAAAATACAACATCCTTTCTTGATAAAAACCCTCAACAAAGTAGGGATAGATGGAACATACCTCAACATCATAAAGGCCATATACAAAGACACACAGCAAATATCATCCTCAATGTGGTAAAACTGAGAGCCTTTTCCCTAAGGTCAGGAAGAAGAGAAGGATGTCCACTCTCACCATTACTCTTTAACATAGTACTGGAAGTCTTAGCCTCTGCAATCACACAATAAAAAGAAATAAAAGGCATACAAATTGGCAAGGAAGAAGCTAAACTTTCACTATTTGCAGATGACATGATACTTTATGTAGAAAACTTGAATGACTCCACCAAAAAATTACTAGAATACATGAATTCAGCAAAGTTGTAGGATATAAAATCAATGTGCAGAAATCTGTTGCATTTCTATACACCAATAATGAAGCAGCAGAAAAAGAAATCAAGGAATTGATCCCATTTGCAACCGCAGCAAAAACAGTAAGATATCTAGGTATAAACCTAACTAAAGAGGTAAAAGATCCACCCTCTGAAAACTACAACAATTACAAAAGAAATTGAAGAGGACACAAAGAAATGGAAAAGCAGTCCATCCATGATCATGGATTGGAAGAACAAATATTGTTAAAGTGTCTATACTACCAAAAGCAATCTACACATTTAATGCAATCCCTATAAAAATACCACTGGCATTTTTCACAGAACTAGAACAAACAATCCTATAAAATTTGTATGGAACCACAAAAGGCCCCAAAGAGCCAAAGCATTTCTGAAAAAGAAAAACAAAACTGGAGGCATCATGATTCTGGATTTCAAGCTATATTATAAAGCTGTCATCATCAAGACAGTATGGTACTGGCATAAAAACAAACACATAGATCAATGGAACAGAATAGAGAACCCAAAAATGGACCCACAACTAATATGGTCAAATAATCTTTGACAAAACAGGAAAGAATATCCAACGGAAAAAAGAGAGTCTCTGAATAAATAGTGCTGGGAAAACGGCACAGCCACATGTAGAAGAATGAAACTGGACCATTCTCTTACACCATGCACAAAGATAAACTCTAAATGGACGAAAGACCTCAATGTGAGACAGGAATCCATCAAAATCCTAGAGGACAACATAGGCAGTAACCTCTTCAACATTAGCCACAGCAACATCTTTAAAAACACGTCTCTAAACGCAAGGGAAACAAAAGCAAAAATGAATTTTGGGACTTCATCAAGATACAAAGCTTCTGCATAGCAAAGGAAACAATGAACAAAACTAAAAGGCAACCTATGGAATGGGAGAAGATATGTGCAAATGACATATCTGATAAAGGGCTAGTATCCAAAATCTATAAAGAACTTATCATACTCAACACCCAAAAATACAAATAATCCAGTTAAGAAATGGGCAGAAAACATGAATAGACACATTTCCAAATAAGACATCCAGATGGCTAAGAGACACATGAAAAGATGTTCAACATCACTCATCATCAGGAAAATACAAATCAAAACCACAATGAGATACCATCTCACACCTGTCAGAAAGGGGTAAAATTAACAACACAAGAAACAGGTGTTGGAAAGGATGCAGAGAAAGGGGAACCCTCTTGCACTATTGCTGGGAAACTCTAGAGAACAGTTTGGAGGTTCCTCAAAAAGTTAAAAATAGAACTATCCTATGATCCAGCAATTGCACTACTAGATATTTACCCAAAGGATACAAAAATACAGATTCAAAGAGGTATATGCACCCTGATGTTTATAGCATTATCAACAATATCTAAACTATGGAGAGAGTCCAAATGTCTATCAACCGATAAATGGATAAAGCAGATATGGTGTGTGTGTGTGTAATGGAATATTATTCAGCCATCAAAAAGAATGAAATCTTGCCATTAGCAGTGAGGTGGATGGAGCCAGAGTGCATTATGCTAAGTGAAATAAGTCAGTCAGAGAAAGCTAAATACCATATGACCTCACTCATATTTAGAATTTAAGAAGGAAAACAGATGAGTATATGGGAAGGGGGAAAAGAAAGAAAGGAAAGAGGGAAACAAGCCATAAGAGACTCTTAATGACAGAGAACAAACTGAGGGTTGATGGAGGGAGGTGGGTGGGGGATGGGCTAGATGGGGGGATGGGTATTAATGAGGGCACTTGTTATGATCAACACTAGGTGTTGTATATAAATGATGTATATAAATGATGAATCACTGAATTCTACTCCAGAAACTGATATTGCACTGTATGTTAACTAAATAAAATTTTTTTAAAAAGACAAGGGTTCCAATTATGTAATGCTAGCATGAGAAGCTCTGTGAGCCAGCAAAAGAAGCAAAGCTGTGAAAACTATTTAAGAAAAAAACATTTAAAATATCTGAAAATTGTCCAAAGGACATAGAGGAAATAAACATTTATTTTTTTTAAATCTACTCACTGGGTGTTGCATGTAAGTGATGAAACACTAAATTAAAAAATAAATACCAAAATAAAATAAAATAAAATAAAAATCTACTAAAATAGCAATGCCTGGCTGGCTCAGTCAGAAAAGCATGTGACTTGACCTTGGGATTGTGAGTGCAAGCCCAAATTGGGTGTAGAGATTACTAAAAAATAAGTACATAAAAACATATATATATATATATATATATATATACACATATACACACAAATCTACTAAAACACAACAAAACCAGTGAGAGTCTGTAGCATTTGAACCACAGTCAGCTCCCTTCCTCCTGCACCCTCCACCTTCTCAATTTGCTGGAAGCTCCTCTCCAGGCAGTTATGGTCAAGAAAAAAGGGCTTCCTCTCTCTTCAGTCCCCATTGATCTGTGTCTCACTGAGAGGATCAGGCAGCCAGGATTGCTCATCCCCTGCAACTTCAAGTTGAAAAAGCTAAATTCCTGGTTTATGCAGCTGAGCAACTGAGGGCTCCCTTTCTCTACCCAGCCCCTATAAGGCGGAGAATACTGGAGTCTTGATCACCTTTTCCCCAGCTTACCCCCCACTCATCCCTGCTAGCTTTAATGACCAAAGCCTGCTTAGAAATGTTTTTTTCTTAAATAGTTTTCCAGCTTTGCTTCTTTTGCTGGCTCACAGAGCTTGAAAATGATTGACCTCTTAAGAGCAAAAGTTCATTGCAGCCAGCTCACCACCCACAGCAGGGTGGAGATAGCTAAAAGAGCCCTCCTGGGGACAAAATAAAGTGACTCACAAATGCATAAAACCATTAAACAGTCTCTCTCTCTCTCATTCTCTCTCTCTCTGTCACACACACACCAATACAATCAGTGCCTTCACACAGACACAAAGCCCACCTAACACAGTGTCTGACACACATTGCTAAACACAATTTCACACACTTTCACAAACACACACACACACACCTCTAAACAGTATTTCACATACTCACACCATTAAGCAGATTGTCTTATACCCCAATACACAGTGTTCCACAAATAAGCAAAACACCATGAAACAGAGATTATCACACACATACCACTAAACATAGTGTCACACAAATACAGCAGGTCTCACTCACACACAATACAAAACACTGTCTCATATACATAATAAACAAAGTACCTCACATGCACACACTCGCACAACAGAACAGTGTCTCACACACATATCCCACTATACACAGCATCTCACATTGTTGTGATATGGCTATAATTATAGACCCATTGTCTGGATGTACATTTGGACAGGTATAGTACAGTTGATCCTTGAACAATATGAGCTTGAATTGTGTGGGTCCACTTATATGCAGATTTTTTTCAGTAAATACATTACAGAACTGTAAATGTATCCTTTCTTGTGATTTATTTTGGCTGGACCCCAAAGGTTAATATTTTGTTCACAACTGATGAGAATCTGTGGACTAAAGGGTCAAATTTATGAAAGTCCTAATGAAAAAATGCTGACAAGCACTAACAGTTCCTCGGAGAGTCTTAGAATTCTATACCTAAGATTGTAAACATTATTTAGTCCTTTTACACATCAATATTCAGTAAAGAGGTTCTCTACTAAACATTCCTCTAGTGGTATGAGACATAGTCAAGGAAAACAATGATTCCAGTCTCTTAACAGGTCAAACCAACATGGTAGGGTTGAATTGACCTCCCTGGCTACCCAAGGCCAAAGCTATACAGCAGAATAGTATGTGCTTTAATACCACAGGACAAGTCTCATGTGCCTGGCCACTATTTTTAGGTTATTACCTTGGCTGCCTTTCTTCTTTAAAAAAACTTTTCCATAAAAGCCATCTATGAAAAACCCACAGCAAATATCATTCTCAATGGGGAAAAAGTGAGAGCTTTCCCCCTCAGGTCAGGAACACGGCAGGGATGTCCACTATCACCACTGCTATTCAACATAGTATTAGAAGTCCTAGCCACAGCAATCAGACCACGAAAAGAAATAAAAGGCATCTGAATCAGCAAAGAAGAAGTCAAACTCTCACTGTTTGCAGATGATATGATACCGCATGTGGAAAACCCAAAAGACTCCACCCCAAAACTGCTAGAACTCATACAGGAATTCAGTAAAGTGGCAGGATGTAAAATCAATGCACAGAAATCAGTGGCATTTATATACACCAACAACAAGAGAGAAGAAAAAGAAATTAAAGAGTCAATCCCGTTTACAATTGCACCCAAAACCATAAGATAGGAATAGGAATAAATCTAACCAGAGTCAAAGAATCTATACTCAGAAAACTATAAAATACTCATGAAAGAAATTGAGGAAGACACATAAAATAGAAAAACGTTCCATGCTCATGGACTGGAAGAAGAAACATTGTGAAGATGTCAGTTCTACCTAGAGCAATCTACACATTTAATGCAATCCCTATCAAAACACCATCAACTTTTTTCAAAGAAATGGAACAAAGAATCCTAAAATTTGTATGGAACGAGAAAAGACCCCGAATAGCCAGAGGAATGTTGAAAAAGAAAAGCAAAGCTGGTGGCATCACAATTCCGGACTTCAACCTCTATTACAAAGCTGTAATCATCAAGACAGTTTGGTACTGGCACAAAAACAGACACATAGATCAATGGAACAGAATAGAGAGCCCAGAAATGGACCCTCAACTCTATGGTCAACTAATCTTTGAGAAAGCAGGAAAGAATGTCCATTGGAAAAAAGACAGTCTCTTCAACAAATTTTGTTGGGAAAATTGGATAGCCACATGCAGAAGAATGAAACAGGACCATTTCCTCACACCACACACAAAAATAGACTCAAAATGGATGAAAAACCTAAATGTGAGACAGGAGTCCATCAAATGAAGGGGGGGAAATCAGAGGGGGAGATGAACCATGAGAGACTATGGACTCTGAGAAACAAACTGAGGGTTCTAGAGGGGAGGGGGGTGGGGGGATGGGTTACCCTGGTGATGGGTATTAAAGAGGGCGCATATTGAATGGAGCACTGGGTGTTATACACAAACAATGAATCGTGGAACACTATCTCAAAAATTAATTAATTAATTAATTAATTAATTAATTTTTAAAAACTCTTCCATAAGTTTCTCTTCCTCAAGTTGGAGACGCCTTGTCTTTGAGTTATTTCAAATCACAAATTCAGAGATTTGTAAACATGGGGCTTCAAGGGAAAGGATTTATTCTGATATTTATGGTTCAAAAAAAGTTGTAAGATTGTGGCTAGAACACAGACAACCGGTTATTAACCTCTTGCTACTATTATAAGTAATAATAGTTCAGTCCAGGTTACTGTGACCTCTGACAGATCAAGGAAGCCAGTTATTTTCTCCTCTTGTGATTATAGCACATTGACAGACAACTTTTTGCCTTTTAATAAATGTCAGGTACTTTGAGTTTCCTTTCAATTCATTTAATTTCAACGATCTGTCAAAAAAGAGCCAATATACAAATATTGAGTTACATTTTGTTGGGTTTTTTTAAACTCTCAAATTGCAGACTATAAAAACATCTTGTGACAAATGTAATGATCCAACGGGGCACATGCACCCCAATGTTTATAGTAGCAATGTCCACAATAGCCAAACTATGGAAAGGGCTGAGATGTCCATCAACAGATGAATGGATAAAGATGTGGTATATATATACAGTGGAATATTACTCAGCCATCAGAACGGATGAATATTTACCATTTACATCGACATGGATGGAACTCGAGGATATTATGCTAAGCAAAATAAGTCAATCAGAGAGAGACAATTATCATATATTTTCACTTATATGTGGAATATAAGAAACAGCACAGAGGATCAGAGGGTAAGGGAGGGAAAACTGAATGGGAAGTCATCAGAGAGGGAGACAAACCGCGAGAGACTCTTAACTATAGGAAACAAACTGAGGATTGCTGGAGGGGCAGTGGTGGGGGCGCTGAGGTAATTGGGTTATGGGCATTAAGGAGGGCATGTGATGTGATGAGCACTGGGTGTTATATGCAACTGATGAATTATTGAACTCTACATCTGAAACTAATGATGTTAATAATACGTTGGCTAATTGAGTTTAAATTTAAAAAATAATTAAAAAAATAAAAACAGCTTGTGTGTCTCTCACCCTGACCACCGTGCTACTTTTCCATATACCACAATCCACAAATAATTACAAATCCAAGGAGGCAAAGCTGACATGGCCCATTTGGAGCCAGTAGACAGGGGGGCAATGAGCCCTGATGAAACAGTTATGGACAAAATACAGTCCACTGTGGGGTTGAAGTTCATCAATATAAAGAAGGAAGCAACAATGACCAAGATCAGGAATAGGATGTTGTTATAAAGGATGGAAAATGTTGTAGCTTTGTAACTGACAACTTTGTTCTTCTTCCACAAGATTCTTTCATCTTTTTTCTTTTGAGACATCTTTCTTTTATCAGCTTCAGAAAGTTTTTGAGTCACTTCTTTGGAAACAGCATCCTCCCTCTTCTGTGCTACTTCGTGTTTGAGAACAAATTTCACACTTTTGTATGCAAAGGCTACCAAATAAGTGCTTACTAGGATCATCACACTATAGAGAACAGCAGACTGAATAAGATCCATATGCCATATTCGCCAAGGTAACTGGCCAGGGATGGCGGACATGATGAAGGTATTCCCAAAGAACACGAAGGACTTGGCCAAATGCTGCAGGAGCAGGTCCTCCTTGGACTGCTCTTGGAATCGCCTTTGGAAGCCATGGTGGAGTTGAGCCACAAACCTGGAAGCTCTTATGATTTTAATAACATTTTCTTTTCTTTACTTATTGTAGAATACAGTATATAATACATATAACATACAAAACATGTGTTAAACAACTATTTATGTTATTTTGTAAGGCTTCTGATCAATAGCTATTAGTAGTTAGGGAATCAAAAGTTATATTGGGATTTTCAACTGTGTGGGAGCCAGGAACCCTGAGCCAAATTGTTCAAGGGTCAACTGTATATGCTACTGGCTTAATTTTATAGTATAGTTTTGCTGGGCAATAGATATACGTTGAATAGCATTAGAGAAAATGGAACCCACTGGATGTGCAAGGAGTCAAGTTTAATAGTACATGTTGGCATGCAAGGAGTGATACCTGAATGATACAGAGTGGTTCTCCATAGAGTGGTTGAATCACAAACAAGTTTGAGGGGCATGGTATTTAGTTGGGAAATTGTTGATGAACAGGAATTGGAAGTCAATGGCACAGCCTGGCTGAATATAAGTTGAATAGCACAGAGGTGGGCATCAAAGGGAAATTGCAGTGAGTACAATGGGTGCACAAGGTAAAGAAGGTTGAATGGCACCAACATGGGTGTGCATGAAGTGTATGTTGGATGGTGCAGATGGATGAAAAAGAAGTGACTATTGAATCACACACAGTGGGAATGCAAGACTGATATCTGAATGGCAGCAGGTGTGCAAGATGCAGACATTGGTTGCTGCACAATTGGTATTCAGACAGTGGTTTTGAATCAACATAGCACAGGTGCTGAAAGTGAAAGTTGATGTCCAAGAAGCGGAAGTGGATCTTCAAACAGCTAAAAGACAGTGTACAATGGCTGGAAATGTGATGGTTCACAATGGGTATGAGGCATATAAACTGGATAACACAATTGGTGTGCAAATTATTAGGTGCATGGAACATCTAGATGTGAAAGGAGTCAAGTTAGGATGATGTAGAATTGGTGAACAACGAGTTGTTATTTCTCTATAAATTATAATTGAAAGGCTCATTGTGTATGCAAAGTATGGAAATGGAGAAAACAGCCTGGTTGTGCAACAGGTGTAAGGTGAATTCTACAGAGGGGGCTCCAGCAGGTGGGTTTTGGGGTGGTGGGGTTGGGGAGCCATCCTAGGGACATAGCCTTATGCTGTGAAAAGCCATGCTAGAGTTTGGTCAAGTCTCTTAGTGCAGGGGTTTTGAGGGAATTGTTTTGTACTAAGAGCTCTACAGTCCTCACCCCAGGACCTCCCAGGATACTCTGTTTCTACCAACACAAGGGTGGGTGGGCCCCATGCAGGGGTGTGAGTGGGCTTGGACAAATTCCATGGTCACCCCTCTCTAGCCAGATCGTTCCAGCCCTCTAGGAAACGTTTTTTGAGGTGCTGCCAACCCTGGAAGTGGGAAGCCAGTCCCAGGCACCCCTTCCAGGCCTCCCTGTCTGGTCCAGAAATGGACCCGGGAACATTTTCTAGAGGGGCATGTGATGACAGGAGTCCATGCAGGACTAGGGCCAGACTACTGACTGCTCCACAGATGTCTCTGGCTGGCCACTCCAGAGATCTGAAAAATATTTAAAAGGCACATTGGACCACCTAACCACACCAGGACTGTGGCCAAGACCATGGTATGACTGGGCCTCCTTGTCCATCCCAGGCTTATCTCTACTTCCAAATGGGACTAAGAAAAAATTTCAAGAGGCCTATCTGGTAGCCAGACCCCTCATAGGACTGTGTTTGAGTCTCGGCACCATCCCATGGCATCCCTACCCAGTGCCACAGACAGGACTCAGAAACGTTTTCCACAGGCACATCAGGTGATGAGTACCCACACTTGACCATCGTCAGGACACTTCCACAAGGCTCTCTACCCACCCAAGCCAGGCTTTGTCACCAAAGAGAGCTTAAGAAATTGTTGGGTGGTACTTCCAATGACTGGCCCTACACAAGATCTCAATGAGCCTGGAGTGCAATTTCAGAGTGTATCTGACCTGCCTGTAGTGCTCCCTTCTCTGGTGAGGGACATGAAAATATGTGGGGGGCTGCATGTGGTAAGCAGCCCCACATGGGGAACTGTCAGACCTAGGCATCCCCTCTTTGGTTCTTACTGGCTCCCCATTTTGGAATGGGACTTAGGAATGTTTGGGGAGTGCCTCATATGCCTGGGTCCCATGCAGGGCCACAGCTGGGCCATAGGCACCCACTTAAGTCCTCTCTGGCCAGCTTGGATCAATCCCTGTTTGTGAGGGGCATCTGGCAACCATGGCCAGGACCAAGATGCCCTGCTGTGGCCCCCATGTCAGTCACAGGCTGAAGTCTACCTCAAGAGAGGGACATAGAAAAAGTTTCCGGCGGTACAACCTAGACCTCATGAGGCACCCTCTCTGGGCAGCCCTTACTGGCCCAGCCAGTGCCCACATCCTCCAGAGAGGGATATCCAGAGGCCATCCAATGGCCACATAGGACCAGGGTGATCCTTAGTGCCCTCTCAGGCCTCCCTGGCAAGCTGTTTCCATCTCAGCCACTGGAAGTGGGTTGAGAAACATTTTTGGGAGGCACCTCTTTACTTTACAGGTACCAGCTCAAGCAGCTTTACAGGTTAACAGGGAGGCCCAAGAGGTCACTCTAGTTCTAGTGTGATCCCATTTGGGAGACTAGAAGCTGAAAGCACATTCTGAAAATGTTTATGCCTCCCTCCAAAGGGGGCAATCACCAGGGCAGGCCCGGGGGTCTTAGGAGGGTACCATGGGCCTGGCTGTGGCCCTGCCTGGGAACTGTTCTTTGGAGTTATGCCCAAAACGTTTCTAAGTTTCTCTCTGGCATGGAAAACCCTGGGAAGGCCACCAAGTCCTTGAGAAGGAGCTTTGATGGGTCCTGGTATTAGGAGCTCTACCCAAAAAGTTTCTAACTCCCCCTCCAAAGACCAGGACCAGCCCGCTTAGTACTGGCCTGGGGAGTACACTCTGCTGGCCACAAGTCCCATATGAGTCCTGACCATTGGCCCTGTCTCCCCAAAACATTTCCAATTTCTTTTCCAGAGGTAGGCACTGCCTCAGGCTGGCCATGGATGAAGAGAAGGGCATTGCATCTCCTCCAAATTTTTAAGTCCCCTTCAGAAGCCAGTACAGACTTGAGTAGGCATGCAGGTCTGTAATAAGAATCCCCAGACTGGCATAGTCCCATGTGTGGCACATTTGACAGAAACACACTTTAAATATTTCTAAGACCCTTCAAGGAAGTGTGTGGGGGGAGTACTGGGACAGGGTGGACAAGTAGGGTGAGGATGGCGTTTTGGGCCAGGCTGCAGTCATGCATGGAGCCCAGCCTTTGCATGCACTTCCAGAAAATGTATCTAAGTGCCATTCTGGAGGACAGCTCTGATCCAGGTCAGCAAGGGACAAGTGGCAGTGTGCCTGGCTTGTTTGCTGTCCTATCTTCATATGTACTTCCCAAAAATGTTTCCATGTCCACTACATTAGGGGTGACCAGCAAGGGCCAGCCTTAGAGGTCTACAGAAGGTATCTAGAGCCCTGTGGTATTTTGAATGGGGCTCAGTCATCCAGGGCACCTCTGAAAAATTTTTCCAACTCCCTTTCCAGAAAGGAGACATTGGCCCAGGACAACCAGAAAAGCCCAGGAGAGGGGCTCGGTCTTTAAGAGGTCCAAGTCACTGGGAGCAACCTGTGTAAAGTTTTCTAAGGCTCCCTCCAAGAGCCAAGACCAACTGTCTGGACAAGGAAATGGAGGCACATGCAAGTGTGTGTGCATACTTTGATTTTTAGAGATGTACAGTAAGCAATTGGATTATAGATTTGGGGTACTAAGAAAAATGCAAACTTCTTACACAGATGTGAGAGTTATAAATATAGAGACGATAGGTGAAACTGGAGTAGAAAAGATTCCCCAGGAAGAGTAAAAATCCCCTTCCATAGAACCATTTCTAATACTAAGATTCTCTCCTTGTGAGATTTGTGCAGTCACTGCAGTTTATGTTTCAGGTAGTTGCTATGGTGTCTGAATGGCCCCTCCCAAATTTATATGTTGAAATCTTAATGACCAATGTTTTAGCAGGTTGGGCCTTTGGGAGGTGATCAGGTCATAAGGATGGAGCCCTCATGAATGGGATTAGTGCCCTTATAAAAGAGGCCCCAGTGAGCTCCCTTGCCCCCTTCACCACGTTGAGGACACCACCATAAGTCAGCTCCAGGAAGAGGGCCCTCACCAACCCCATGCTGGCACACTCATCTTGAATTCCAGCCTCCAGAACTGTGAGAAATAAATTTCTGTTGTTTATAAGCCACCTAGCTTGTGGTATTTTGTTTCAATAGCCTAAATGGACTGACAGTGGTGTATCAGCTATCTATTACTACAGTAATGCAATGTAATAAACGACATGAAAACCCAGCAGATCATTAAAAGAAAAAATAGAGGTGTATGTAACAGGTTTCTGGAACGGTTATACACAATATTGAACAGAAAGTCAGTTCAAAGGTACAGCTTTAATTAAGAACAACAAAGACAATACTCCATCTTTGATCAACAAGGATTATAAAATCGCCTTTGGCTGCTCCCAATCACAGTGAAGCAGCGCTCAGCCTATCTGCCTCTGCCAGACAAGCCTCTTTGCTGGCACCTGCTGTAGTGTGGACCATGTAGTGTGACCTGAGTAGACAAAATGAAACTGAGAGATCATTAGAGATCACCCTAGAACGAGAAACTAAAGCTGGGATAAGAATGGACAACTAACTGGTCATGGTACCTGAAAAGGCAGGTGCAAATAGGTACACTGAATGAAAACTAACTGGCTGCTCTCAAAATATCATAAGTTAAACCACCAACTAAGGTTAGCCAGAGATTATTATTATTAATTATATTATTGTTGTTGTTGTTGTTGTTGTTATTAATAATCTAACGCTTAATTCTTTGAAGACGCTCCTTAACGTACGGAGCTGAGACTGGAAAACGCAGCCCAACCGGAACCTCCAACAAGGACCAGCACGGACACTCAACGCAGCAGAAGCGCGAACTCTCGCGACAGCGTCCTGAGCCTCTCGGAGGCGCAAATCCTCGGGAGCGTGAACTCTCGCGAGAGCGGACACAACTTCGCAGAGGCGGGTTGCTTCAGGACTTTCCGCAGAATGTCTCGCCCGGCGCTACCTTGGGGACACCTGGACCCGCAGCAGGAGCGTGATGTTCGCGAGCTCGTTCGCCATGTGGCGGGCCTTCAGGACGAGGCGGACCCCAACTTCCAGCTCGCCCTGCACTTTGTTTGGTCCAACTTCAGGTGTGGGGCGCGGCTCTCTGGCCGAAGCTAGGGACAGGAAGGGGTCAAGCGGTATCCGGGGCGCGCGGCCGGGTTTCCCCACCCCTAGCAAAGATCTCGCGCGCCCTGCTGCTCCTGCAGCAGCTTGGTGACTTAATGCCCCCTGGATCCCTGTCGCGTGTAACACACGCATACTGAAATAGTGGGTTGTGGGTTGTTGAGGGTCGGCCTTATTCTTAGAAGCGCGCTTCTAGAGAACGGGTCTGTGTCTGTTCTGTTCCTTGTCCCACCCGCTGCGCTTAGCACGGTACGCTGCAGATCATTTTTTGAATGCATAGGTAAGTGAAGTTTTAGAGCAGAATAATGGTCACACTCAACACTGTATTCTTACTGATTCCCTATCTCTTCTCGGGCCACTCCAGATTTCTCTTAGCTTGGTCTTTTTTTTAATTTTTCCAAAACACACAGCATAATACACTGGATAACTTATATGTTGTTTACTGTTTGTCTCCTCCACCCCTGTCTCCAGCTAGAATCTAAGTTCCACGAGGTTAGGGTTCTTGGTCTGTTTTGTTCCTTTCTTATCCCAACACCTAGAACAGTTCCTGGCACATAGTCCTCAGCCACCCAATAATACAACTTCTAATACAATTTCTCATGTAATTTTTCAAGATTTATCTGGTTTAGATACTTAGGTGAAGTCAGAGCTTTTATTTTTATTTATGGAAGATGTAAATTAGACAGTACTGTCATGATCATTATCTGTAATGGAATTATTACTAAGAGAATGTTCATCAATGTTAATATTCTGCCTATTTAATTTCAGTAGAAATCTTCTTTTTTAATAAAGATTTTATTTATTTATTTGTCAGAGAGAGAGCACAAGCAGGGAGAGTGGCAGGCAGAGGGAGAAACAGGCTTCCCCCTGAGCATGGAGCACAATGATGGACTTCATCCCAGAACCCTGGGATCATGACCTGAGCCGAAGGCAGATGCTTAACTGACTGAGCCACCCAAGCGTCACTTCAGTAGAAATCTTGAATAGTAAACAGTTTCTCAGTATCTGTAATCTTGAATATCAGCCTTAACAATCATACATACAGCGACTACTTGGTTTATAATGAGAACAGTGAGTCTAAAAGCTCACCAAGTTTCTGAAATAATAAACTCACTTCTTAAGTGTAATATAAATATAACTGTCTGAATAGGTCATATAAGATGGAAATTTAAGTGCTGTATCCCAAATAATTTCTCAATGGCATTAAGTAGATGGACATCATTTTAGACTTGGGAGAGACATTAGAGTTTATTAGCTCCTTTTACACATTGAGAAACCAAATGATAAAGAGAAACTAAATGAAAATAGGTTAAAGTAGTGTTCTACTCAGCCATTTACTGGATAGAATTAGATATATTATTTAGTAGTGTAAATTACTTCTTTTAAATACAGATTGTTGTCTCTGATACTAAAAAAAATGGAAAACAAGAGTTGGTTGAGCTATACTACAATTTTATAATGCTTTAATCCATCAGAAAAATGAACTATTCATGTTTGCTTTTTTTAAAATTGTGGCCATGTTCTAGGCCCTAGAAATTCAGATAAGTGAGGTATAGCTACTATCCTAAAGGGAGACAGAGACAAAGTTAATTACATATGATGTAGAATAGGAGTTTTTAACCTGAGAGCCTAAAGATAGAATTCAGGTGTTATGAATTTGGACAAGAAAAAAATTACACTAACCTCTAACTAAAAAGTAGCATTTTCTTAAATTATGAATGAAAGCAACAAGCAATACTGGTTTACCTATGACTGTGTCAAAGGTAGAAATCACATAGTTCACATCATAAAGCTGTGGCAGATATTTCTAAATATTTTTTACTGTTACTTTAATGATAGTTATGGATCCACTGCTAGAACTTGTTATTTAATGCTTAAAAATAAATATGTCTCTTACTATATCAGCAAACTTTAAAAAATACTTCACAACTATATTTCAGTATACTTGGTTTTCTTTGTATCTCATTTTATGATTTAAAAACATTATTTTGTGAAGGGATCCCTAAACTTCACTGGGCTTCACTATGGCATAAAAAGATTAGGAACCCCTGCTATAGAATGTGCTATGCTGGACTTAGTTGCAGGGCATTATGGGAAGATGAAGAAATCAGAGGACAAAGGCTAAGGATGACCTGTGCTTGAGCAGTCTCCAAGACCACTGAGTGGCTGTTTGCCTGGATGGTAGAGGTGATATGAGGAGAGAAGTGCACTCCTGGGAATATTATTGCTGAATATAGGGTATCCATAGGGATATGGAGGGCTCTGTGAATAGTCCACTTAGCTATATGACAAGATTCGTAAAAGAATTGCATTTTATCTTTTAGATTTCATCGTTTCTTGGATGTTAACAGCCACAAAGTAGAAAAGACAATAGAAGGGTAAGTTAGTTTTATATATATGTATGTATGTATATATTCAGAAATATATGTATTTACTTGTAGATCTTTTTATTAATGTAAGTTTATAACTATCAGTTTATTTTTTAAATATATTTTAGAATTTATGAAAAATTCATCATTCATTCTGATCTCAGCAAAGCTGCTAGTTGGAAGAGATTAACTGAAGAATTTCTAAATGCATCACTTCTGAGCATAAAGGAAATAAAGGTATGCATTATATTGTGACATCTCCTGAGTATTTTACTGTTTCCAATCTATTATCATCAACTTTTTTCTGTTACTATTTAAACATTCATTCTATTTTATAATTATCTGCTAATTGGAGCAGAACCTTCTGGAAATTGACTTAAACATTGTCATCAAACCCAGTGTACCTCAGGCTTATGATCAATGAAAAAGCATGTTCTTGTTTAATTGTCTTCTTAGCCGAACCTACTGTGGAAATTGAGATTAGAGATTGGCACAAATAATAGCACTGTCTGGCTATCTTAAAACTTTTTAATGGCTTTTCAGCACTTGCTAATAATAACTACTTATGTAATGCTAACCAAATGCCATGTACTATCCTAAGCACATTCATACTCAGTTGTGGGTCTCTAAGATTACCCCTAGACTTGAAGATTCACTAGAAGGATTCACAGAACTTTAAAACACTGCTATCCTCACTTTTAGGTTTATTATAGTAAAAGGATACGGATATAAAATGAACAAAGGGAAAAGATACATAGGATAAAGTTCAGAAGAAACAAGGTATAAGCTTCCAGGTGTGCCTTCCCAGTGGAGTTGTATGAGGATGCACTTAATTCTCCCAGTGATAATGTATGACAACATGTGCAAAGTGTTGCAAACCAAAGAAGTTCACCTGAGGCTTGGTGTCTAGCATTTTGGTTGGGGGTCAGTCACATGGATGTGCAGTGTCATGTGGCTGACCATAGCTCTTCAGTCTCCAACCTCTCAGAGGTCAAACCAAGGACCTCAGGCATAAGCAAATGCATTCACTGTAAGTCACATTGTTAGCATAAGCTAACTAGTCAAATTGATACTGCATGGCCCAAAGCCTCTGGCATACAGAAACATTCTTCTCAGCAGGATATTCCAAGGGCTCAGAGGTTATCTCAGGAAGTAGTCACGGGCCAGTCCTAAAGACCTTTGAGATGTTCAGAGTTTGGGCAACTCAAGCTTCCTGAGTAAACCTTTTATTGTGCACATATATTAACTCATCCTCACAATAAACACTGTGAGGTATTGTGTAATTGTTAGGCTTTCCTTTTGTCTACACTGTGGGAAGTGGTAAGGAAGAGCACTTACTATCAATAAACTGTCAATTTAAGGAAAGAAAGGCTATAAAAATATTTCTGGAAGAGAGCTGCCTAGAGCTCTGAATCCATGCCATAATGATTAGAAACACACGTGTGTGTATTATTCCCGTAAGGACCATTTTGAAAGCGGAGGTAAATCTTTTTTAGATCTTTTCTTGATTTATTTTATATAGCTTCTTGGATAGACTTTAGACTTTAGAGTTTAATAATTTAGACCCTATGACACCATAATACTAATTTTTAAAAAAATGGCAGGGCACCTGGGTGGCTCAGTCGATTAAGCATCCAACTCTTGATCTCAGCTCAGGTTTTGATCTCAGGGTCATGGGTTCAAGCCCCGCATTGGGCTCTACACTGGTGTGGATTTTTTTAAGATTTTATTTATTTGAGAGAGAGAGACAGAGCACAAGTGGGGTTAGTGGAAGGGGGAGAGGGACAGGCAGACTGGGATCATGACCCAAGCTGAAGTCAAATGCTTAACTGACTGAGCCACCCAGACACCTCTGGGCTTGGAGCCTTCCTTAAAAAACAAACAAACAAAAAAAAACTCGTGCAGCTACTCTGGAAAACACTGTGGAGGTTCCTAAAAAAAGTTAAAAATAGAATTACCCTATGACCCAGCACTACTATGTATTTATCCAGAGGATACAAACATAGTGATTTGAAGGGGCACATGCACCCCAATGTTTATAGCAGCAATGTCCACAATACTCAAACTATGGAAAGAGCCCAGATGTCCATTGCTAGATGGATGGATAAAGAAAATGTGGTATATATATGCGATGGAATATTACTCAGTCATCAAAAAAATGAAATCTTGCCATTTGTAACAACGTGGATGGAACTAGAGGGTGCTATGCTAAACGAAATGTCAGTAAAAGACAAATACCATATGATTTCACTCATGTGGAATTTAAGAAACAAAACAGATGAACTTAGGGGAAGAGAAGGAAAAATAAAGTAAGATAAAAACAGAGAGGGAGACAAACCATAAGAAACTCTTAATTATAGGGAACAAACTGAGGGTTGCTGGAGGGGAGCTGGGTGGGGGGATGGGGTAATTGGGTGATGGGCATTAAGGAGGGCACTTGATGTAAGGAGCACTGGGTGTTCTATGCAACTGATGATTCACTAAATTCTACCCCTGAAATTAATAGTATACTATGTATTAACTTAATTGAATTTAAATAAAAAAATACATAAAAATAAATAATAATAATGGCAAGCATTTTTTTTGTATTTTATTTTATTTTTTTATTTTTTTAATTTTATTATGTTATGTTAGTCACCATATGATACATCATCAGTTTTTGATGTGGTGATCCACGATCCATTGTTTTCGTATAACACCCGGTGCTCCATGCAGTATGTGCCCTTCTTAATACCCATCACCGGGCTAACCAATGCCCCCTCCTCCCTCCCCTCTAAAACCCTGTTTGTTTCTCAGAGTCCATAGTCTCTCATGGTTCATCTCTCCCTCCAATTTCCACCCCCTTCATTTTTCCCTTCCTTCTCCTAATGTCCTCCATGCTATTCCTTATGTTCCACAAATAAGTGAAACCATATGATAATTGACTTTCTCTGCTTGACTTACTTCACTTGGCATAATCTCCTCCAGTCCCATCCATGTGGATGTAAAAGTTGGGTATTCATCCTTTCTGATGGCTGAGTAATATTCCATTGTATATATGGACCACATCTTTATCCATTCATCTGTTGAAGGGCATCTCGGCTCTTTCCACAGTTTGGCTATTGCGGACATGGCTGCTATGAACATTGGGGTGCATATGGCCCTTCTTTTCACTACATCTGTGTCTTTGGGGTAAATACCCAGTAGTGCAATTGCTGGGTCATAGGGTAGCTCTATTTTTAAACTTTTGAGGCACCTCCACACTATTTTCCAAAGTGGCTGTACCAACTTGCATTCCACCAACAGTGTAAGAGGGTTCCCCTTTCTCCACAACCTCTCCAACATTTGCTGTTTCTTTCCCTGTCCATTTTTGCCATTCTAACTGGTGTAAGGTGGTATCTCAATGTGCTTTTGATTTGAATTTCCCTGATGGCTAATGATGATGAACATTTTTTCATGTGTCTGTTAGCCATTTGTATGTCTTCTTCAGAGAAGTGTCTTTTCATATCTTCTGCAATGGCAAACATTTTTAGAGCACTTGATGCATGTGAGGCTCTCTTAGTCCCATAAAGACTATATTCAGTAGGTATTATTCCTATACTCATTTTGGCAAGGCATGCCTTAATCTCAGTCTCATTTGTACCAATGAAAATGCTTGTGTTATACAGAATAATTAAATGAAAGAAACCGTGAGTGTCACTTCTGATTCCTCCTTTGACCTTTTCATTGCCATCCCTGGTCATTTTTCTGTACATTCCCTGAACACAGGGGAACCACATTCCCTTGCTCTGCTGTGGCACATCTTATATCCTCTACTTTGCTGCTCTTCCCCTTCTCTCCTGCCTGAGAAATCTCATCTTTTAATATTAAATTCGAGTGTGGTTTATATAGATACTCTGTATTTCAGTTGTTTATTATGTTTGTTATTGTTTATTTCCTGATGATAAACATTTTTTCATGTGTCTGTTAGCCATTTGTATGTCTTCTTCAGAGAAGTGTCTTTTCATATCTTCTGCCCATTTTTTGACTTGATTATTTGTTTTTTGGGTGTTGAGTTTGAGAAGTTCTTTATAGATCTTGGATACCAGCCCTTTATCTGTAGTGTCATTTGCAAATATCTTCTCCCATTCTGTGGGTTGCCTCTTTGTTTTGTTGACTGTTTCCTTTGCTGTGCAGAAGCTTTTTATCTTGATGAAGTCCCAAAAGTTCATATTTGCTTTTGTTTCACTAGCTTTTGGAGCTGTATCTTGAAAGAAGTTGCTGTGGCCGATGTCAAAGAGGTTACTGCCTATGTTCTCCTCTAGGATTTTGATGGATTCCTGTCCCACATTGAGGTCTTTCATCCATTTTGAGTTTATCTTTTTGTATGGTGTTAGAGAATGGTCAAGTTTCATTCTTTTGCATGTGGCTGTCCAGTTTTCCCAGCACCATTTATTGAAGAGACTGTCTTTTTTCCATTGCATGTTTTTTCCTGCTTTGTCGAAGATTATTTGACCATAGAGTTGAGGGTCCATGTCTGGGTTCTCTATTCTGTTCCGTTGGTCTATATGTCCGTTTTTGTGCCAGTACTATGCTGTCTTGGTGATCACAGCTTTGTAATATAGCTTGAAATCGAGCAACGTGATGCCCCCAGCTTTGTTTTTCTTTTTCAACATTTCCTTGGCTATTCGGAGTCTTTTCTGATTCCATACAAATTTTAGGATTGTTTGTTCCAGCACTTTGAGGGAAAAATGTCATTGGAATTTTGATCGGGATGGCATTGAAGGTATAGATTGCTCTGGGTAGCATAGACATTTTAACAATGTTTATTCTTCCGATCCATGAGCATCGAATATTTTTCCATCTTTTTGTGTCTTAAATTTCTTTCATGAGTGTTCCGTAGTTCCTAGAGTATAGATCCTTTACCTCTTTGGTTAGGTTTATTCCAAGGTATCTTATGGTTTTTGGTGCTATTGTGAATGGAATCGTTTCTCTAATTTCTCTTTCTACAGTTGCGTTGTTAGTGTATAAGAAAGCAACTGATTTCTGTGCATTGATTTTGTATCCTGCCACATCACTGAATTGCTGTATGAGTTCTAGTGATTTGCAGGTGGAGTCTTTTGGGTTTTCCACGTAAAGTATCATGTCATCTGTGAAAAGAGTTTGACTTCTTCTTTGCCAATTTGAATACCTTTTATTTCTTTTTGTTGTCTGATTGCTGTTGCTAGGACTTCTAGTACTATGTTGAACAATAGTGGCGAGAGTGGGCATCCTTGACGTGTTCCTGATCTTAAGGGAAAGGCTCATAGCTTTTCCCCATTGAGGATGATATTCGCTGTGGGTTTTTCAGAGATGGATTTTATGAACTTGAGGAATGTTCCCTCTATCCCTATAGTCTGAAGAGTTTTAATCAGGAAAGGATGCTGTATTTTGTCAAATGCTTTTTCTGCATCCATTGAGAGGACCATATGGTTCTTGTCTCTCCTCTTATTAATGTGTTCTATCACATTGATTGATTTGAGAATGTTGAACCACCCTTGCATCCTGGGGATAAATCCCACTTGGTCGTGGTGGATGATCCTTTTAATGTATTGTTGGATCCTATTAGCTAGGATTTTGTTGAGGATTTTGGAATCCATATTCATCAGGGATATCGGTCTGAAATTCTCCTTTTTGATGGGGTCTTTGCCTGGTTTGGAGATTAAGGTAATGCTGGCCTCATAGAATGAGTTTGGAAGTTTTCCTTCTTTTTCTATTTTTTGAAACAGCTTCAGTAGAATAGGTATTCTTTCTTCTTTGAATGTTTGGTAGAATTCCCCAGGGAATCCATCAGGCCCTGGACTCTTATTTTTTGGGAGGTTTTTGATCACTGCTTCAATCTTGTTACTGGTTATTGGCCTATTCAGGTTGTCAGTTTCTTCCTGTTTCAGTCTTGGGAGTTTATAGGTTCCAGGAAGGCCTCCATTTCATCCAGATTGCTCAGCTTATTGGCCTATAGTTGTTGATAATAATTTTTAGTAATTGTTTCTATTTCCTTGGTGTTAGTCATCATCTCTCCCCTTTCATTCATAATTTTATTAAATGGGTCCTTTCTCTTTTCTTTTGGGTAAGTCTGGCCAGTGGTTTATCGATCTTATTCTTTCAAAGAACCAGCTTCTAGTTTTCGTTGATCTGATCTACTGTTGTCTGGTTTCTAATTCATTGATCTCTGCTCTAATCTTAATTATTTCTCTTCTAATGCGTGGCTTAGGCATCGTTTGTTGCTTTTTGTCTAGTTCTTTAAGGTGTAGAGTTAGTTGGTGAATTCGGGATTTTTCTGTTTTTTGGAGTGAGGCTTGGATGGCTATGTATTTCCCCCTTAGGACTGCCTTTGCAGTATCCCATAGGTTTTGGACCGTTGTGTTTTTGTTCTCATTGGTTTCCATGAATTGTTTAAGTT
Organism: Halichoerus grypus; assembly: GCF_964656455.1. Taxonomy (NCBI): domain Eukaryota; kingdom Metazoa; phylum Chordata; class Mammalia; order Carnivora; family Phocidae; genus Halichoerus; species Halichoerus grypus. The sequence continues at coordinate 35,236,218 of NC_135719.1, read as the reverse complement.
CTTCTTTGATTTCCTGGTTGACCCAAACATTCTTTTCTGCAGTATTTCTTTTTTAAAGATTTTCTTTATTTATTTGACAGAGAGAGACACAGCGAGAGAGGGAACATAAGCAGGGTGAGTGGGAGAGGGAGAAGCAGGCTTCCCGCTGAGCAGAGAGCCCAATGTGGGGCTCGATCCCAGGACCCTGGGATCATGACCTGAGTCGAAGGCAGACGCTTAACGACTGAGCCACCCAGGCGCCCCTGACCCAAACATTTTTGAGCAGAGTGGTCTTTAGCTTCCAAGTGTTTGAATTTCTGCCAAATTTCTTCTTGTGATTGAGTTCCAGTTTTAAAACATTGTGGTCTGAGAATATGCAGGGAATAATCTCAATCTTTTGGTATCGCTTGAGACCTGATTTGTGACCCAGCATGTGGTCTATTCTGGAGAAAGTTCCATGTGCACTCAAGAAGAATGAGTATTCTGTTGTTTTAGGGTGGAATGTTCTGTATGTATCTATGAGGTCCATCTGGTCCAGTGTGTCATTCAAAGCTCTTGTTTCCTTGTTGATTTTCTGCTTAGATGATCTGTCCATTGCTGAGAGTGGAGTATTGAGGTCTCCTACAATTAACATATTGTTACCAATATGACTCTTTATTTTGGTTAACAGTTGGCTTATATAGTTGGCTGCTCCCATGTTGGGGGCATAAATATTTACAATTGTTAGATCTTCTTGTTGGATAGACCCTTTAAGAATGATATAGTGTCCTTCTGTGTCTCTAACTACAGTCTTTAGTTTAAAATCTAATTTGTCTGATATAAGAATTGCTACCCCCGCTTTCTTTTGAGGTCCGCCGGCATGGAAGATGGATCTCCATCCCTTCACTTTCAGTCTGGATGTATCTTAGGTTCAAAGTGAGTCTCTTGTAGACAGTGTATGGATGGGTCCTGTCTTTTTATCCAGTCTGCAACCCTGTGATGTTTTATGGGAGCATTTAGGCCGTTCACGTTGAGAGTGATTATTAAAAGATATGAATTAATTGTCATCATGTTGCCTGTGAAGACCTTGTTTTTATAGATTGTCCCTGTAAATTTCTGTTTGTATATCACTCTTGGGGTCTTTCTCCTTTTAAGGAACCCCGCCTTAATGTTTCTGCAGGGCCAGCTTAGTGGTCACATATTCTTTCAGTTTCTGCCAGTCTTGGAAGCTCTGCATCTCTCTATCCATTCTAAATGACAGCCTGCCGGATAAAGTATTCCTGGCTGCATGTTCTTCTCGTTTAGTATCCTGAATATGTCTTGCAAGCCCTTTCTGGCTTGCCAGGTCTCTGTGGATAGGTCTGACGTTATTCTGATGTTCCTCCCTCTGTACGTAAGGAATCTCTTCCCTCTAACTGCCCTTAAGATGGTTTCCTTGGTTCTAAGATTTGCGAGTTTTACTATTTCATGCCGGGGTGTTGGCCTGTTTCCTTGATCTTGGGAGGGGTCCTCTCTGCCTCTAGGACATGAATGTTTGTTTCATTCCCCAGATTAGGGAAGTTCTCAGGTACGATTTGCTCAAATACATCTTCTAGTCCTCTCTCTCTCTCCACTCCCTCCGGGATTCCAATAATTCTGACATTGGATCGCTTCATGGTGTCACTTATTTCTCTGATTCTATTTTCATGGATTCTGAGTTGTTTTTCCCTGGCCTCCTCTTTTCCCTTTTTATCTATTAAATTATCTTCCAGGTCCCTGATTTGTTCTTCTGCCTTACTTACCCTAGCTGTTAGATTATCTAGATTACATTGGATCTCATTGATAGCATTTTTAAGTTCTGCCAATTCAGCTTTCATTTCTGCCCTTAGAGACTCTATGTTGCCATTAATTGATTTCTCCATTCTAGCTATTGTCTTCACAATTGCTAGCCTGAATTCCATCTCCAACATCTTGGTTATATCTGCATCCATTTGTAAATCTGCGGCATAAGTCATAATCTCTGAGTCTTTCCTATTTGGGGGGTTCCTCCTCCTAGTCATTCTGTTGATGGGTGGTTGAAGGAATGTATAGAGTCCAAATTACTGACCACAACCCAAGCAAGATGCACCTGTTTTCTAGGGACCTTAGGGTTGCTGGCCTCTTGTTTTCCCAGCCTGTCTTCTGGGGGAGGGGCCTGCTGCGCTGTTACTCAGCAAACTCAGAGTTGCCCTGCCCCGTTGTGGTGGGGGATGGGCTCAGTGGGAACCGGTTTTTTGGGGCCCTGTTCTCTGGCGGCTTTCCCTGGCGGCTTTCCGTGTCTCTTCCGAGAGTCAGAGCAGAAGAGACTGTTTCCAACCCTCTACCTCAGAGCAGAGAGATCGCAGTCTATTCTTCAGTGAGCACTCCAGGCCACACTATCTCCGTTCCTGTCTGTGCTGCCATAAACTGCAGCGTCGTGGGTTGTGTGCCCCTCGCAGCGCTCCCAGTCCTGCCTCCAGGTGGGGGCACGTCTCTGCCCTTTGTGCTTCTAAAACCGCCAGCACGCGCAACCCCGCCACTCTGGTTTCCATCTAAAGTCCTTTCCCCACCGCTACGGGTCTGCGAACCTGTGCCCTGTCCCCAGCACGGGAGGCTGTCACTCACTGGCAGTGTAGGATCCCCATGGCCAGGCTCCCTCCCGCTGCCGTTTATCCTCTGATATCTGTCCGCAGAATCCCAGCTCCCTGCTTTGTACCTCGAAACCAACCACTTGCGATCTTCTGTTTATAGAGATCCAGATTTATCTTCTTACATCTCAGGCTGATTTCGTGGGTGGTCAGAGTGGTCTGGTAGATATTCAGCTCAATTCCGGAGACCAGTTGGAATAGGGTCCCCTACTCCTCTGCCATCTTTTCCAAAATCGACTTGCTATTAACATTCTTGTAGAACCTGTGTGTGAACGTAATTCTTCACTCTTTTTTGGACAGATTTCTAGGAGTGTAATTGCTGGTTTATATGGTAAGCTTAGGTTCAACCTTTTGAAAAACTGCCTAATTATTTCCCAAAGTGGCTGTATCATTTTATATTCCCCCAAGCAATATATAAGGGTTCCAGTTTCTCTACATCCTTGCCAACACTTGTTCTTAATCTATCTTTTATATTATAGACATCCTAGAGAATATGTGGTAATACATCATTTTGCTTTTGATTTACATTTCCCTAATGACTAAAGATGTTGAGCATTTTTTCATGTGCTTTTTAGCCATTTATATGTCTTCAGTGATGTCTTTTAAAGTCTTTTCCCATTTTGAAATTGGACTGCTTGTCTTCTTACTGAGTCATTAGAGTTGTTTATTTCTCATACAAGTACTTCATCAGAAGAATGATTTACAAATATTTTCTTCCAGTCTCCAGCTTGTCTTTTCATTTCCTTAGTGGTGTTTTTTTGAAGTTCAAAAGTTTTTCATTTTAATGAAGTTCATTTATCTATTTCTTTCTTTTATGATTTGTGCTTTTGGGGTCATATCTTAAGAACTCTTTGCCTAACCCAAAGCTAAAAGACTTTTTTCCTGTCTTTTCTTCTAGCAGTTTAAGCACTTGCATTTCAATCTATGTTTTATTATGAGTTAATTGTTGTAAATGTTGTGAGGAAAGGATCTAAATTAAATTTTTTTTTACCTTCAGCTATTCAATTTTCCCATCACCATTTGTTGAAAAAACTATTCTTTACCTATTGAATTGTCTTGGCAACTTTGTCAGAAACAAATTGGACATAAATATAAGGATTTATTTCTGGACTTTGAATTGTGTCACTAATTTATATGCCTATTCTTACACAAATACCACACTGCATTTATTATTGTAGCTTTACAGTGAGTTTTAGAATCAGGTAATATAAGTACTGCAACTTTTTTCAAAACCGTTTTGTGTATTCTAGACCCTTTGAATTTCCATGCACATTTTAGGATTAGCTAAATTTCTACAAAAAGCCTTGTCAGATTTTGTCAGGGATTGCATTGAATCAGTAGATCATTTGGGAAGTATTGCTCTCATTGTTTGAATTGTATCCCCAGAAAAGATATGTTCTCAAGTCCTATTTCCTGATATCTGTGAATATGACCTTATTATAGGGTCTTTGACAATGTAAGCAAGTTGAAATGAAGTCAAACTGGCTAATCCAGTGATTGGTATCCTTATAAGACAATAGAAATTTGAACAGAGATACACACAGGGTGAACATGCTATAATGGAGGCAGAGATTGGAGCCATGCAGCTTCAAATCAAGGAACCCTAAGGATTTGTGGCAACCACAGAAGCTGGAAGAGGCAAGGAAGGATTCTTCCCTCAAGCTTTCAGATTGAGCATGGCCCTGCTGATGGCTTGATCTCAGACTTCTAGCCCCAAGAACTGAAAAAGAATAAATTCCTTTTGTTTTAAGCCATGCAGTTTGTAGAATTTTGTTATGGTGGCCCAAGGAAACTACTACACAGTCTTACCAATATTAAATCTAAATATTAAATAATTAAATCTGTGAGTGTGAACTCTGATTTATTTAGATTATCTTTATTTTTCTCAGCAATTTTATTTTTCCAGGTACAGATATTTCATTTCTAATGTTTACTCCTAAATATTTTATTCTATTTGGTGCTATTATGAACGGAATTGTCTTCTTAATTTCATTTGCAGTTTGCTTTTTGCTAACATATAAAAATATAATTCACTTTTATGTTGATTTTTGTGTAGTTAGCCTTGATAAAGTCATTTATTCTAGTAATTTTCTTCTGGATTCCTTAGTATTTTCTACACTGAGGGTCATGTTATCTCCAAAGATAGTTTGACTTCTTCCTTTCCAGTGTGAAGTGTTTTTGTGCTTTTTGCACTGGCCAGAAGCTTCAGTACAGTGCTGAACAGGAGAGTGGACATTTTTTCCTTGTTCCTAGTCTTAGAGGAAAAGCTTCAGTTTTAACTCTTGATTATGATATTAATTATAGATTTTTCATAGATGCCCTTTATCAGTTTGAAGATGTTATCTTTTATTCCTAGTCTGTTGAGAGTTTTTATCATGATTAAGTGTTGGATATTGTCAAATCTCTTTCTGTACCTTTGAGATAATCATGGGTTTTTTGTTTTGTATTCTCTGAGGTCTTAACTCGAGCTGCCATTATAAAATACCACAGACTGGGTAGCTTAAAAATACAAATTTATTTTCTCATGGTAGTGGAGTCTGGGAGGACTAAGATTAAGGTGCTGGCTGATTCAGTTGCTGGTTATGACTCTGTCTGGCTCATAGATGGCCACCTTCTCTCTGTGTCTTCACATGGCAGAGCTCTCTGGTATCTCTTCTTATCCCATTGGACCAGGGCTTCACCCTTATGAATTAATAACCTCCTGAAAGCCCCATCTGCAAATACCATCACACTGGGGGTTAGAGTTTCAACACAGGAATTTGAGAGGAACACAAACTTTTAGTTCATAACATATGATGTATTATATTAAGTGAGCTTTGGGTGTTAATCTAATTTGTGTGTGGACTGAGAAGTACATTCATACTTAAGGCCATTTTCAAGACTGTCCTGGCTTATATTTTGTGTTGGTTGCATGAACTCATGTTCCATCAGCCAAGGATGTATGGCTGGTTTGGGTCCACTCTAGTCTCTACTATGTACATCACAGCCTAGTCAACCCAAGACATATGGAGAGCTGAAGCAAGCTCTGTGTGGCTGTCGTGCCTCCAGGAATTCCTGATAAACCCTCAACTATTCTGCTGTCCTGCTGCTCAACACACACAGGACTGCAACCACTGACTCCCCACTTCACTTGCCACTGCATTTGCTGCTTTAAGTGACAGCTCTTTGAGTCAAGTGAGACTCTTCCATCAACAGAAGCAAAGCTGCTAGTTTTCATTCCCTGTCTAGTCTGGTTGAACTACAACTGTGATAAAGCTAGGAGGAGGAGGAAAATAGCTCTGGGCAAATATGCCACAAACTCACACAGTTCCACCCTGAGATCATTTTCATGAGTAAATGCTTCTCACCGTTTGTATGCCCTTGCTCCATTGAGAGCACTGAAATGGTTGTCTGGCAATTTTGTCCAGCTTTTAGTTACTTTTAGGGGAGAGGCTTTGAAGACCACTGCCTTCCCATCATGCCAGAAGTGTATCTCTAACCACACTATCTATTATAAATAGTTAGGGATTTATATTATCCATGGAAGTTACTCAGTAAATGACAGTTCACCATTTCCAGGCTCTGAATGATATTTGGCAAAAGAGATTTGGGGTTGTTTGTTCTTCTTGGAAAAATAAGCAAAGACTGACATATTTATAAAACCCCACTGGAACTATGAATTCTAGTTCTTTGTAGCTTTGAGTTTCAAAGAATGTGAAAGTGGAGTATAAGTTAATCCTTAAATATCCTTTGAGACTCAAGACCACCTCTGATATAATGTACAGCACATGGGATTGCTTCTTTCATCATATATATAGGTGTGTTCATTGACTTTCTGCAGAGTAGCAGGGACCATGCAGGGCCTCAGAAGACAGAGACTAGGGGCATGTGGCTGATGTGTAGCTAGAGTCCAACTCTTTACCTTTATCTCTTACGTAAAGAGATGGCATAAAAAACAAGTTAACTTGTATTTTTTTTTTTATTTAAAAGATTTTATTTATTTATTTGACAAAGAGAGAGAGTTAGTGAGAGCAGGAACACAAGCGGGGGAGTGGGAGAGGGAGAAGCAGGCTTTCCGCCGAGCAGGGAGCCTGATGCGGGGCTCGATCCCAGACCCTGGGATCATGACCTGAGCCGAAGGCAGATGCCGAACAACTGAGCCACCCAGGCGCCCCAAGTTAACTTGTATTTTTAAAGTTAAGTAAAATAGTTCATATCTTCTAAATGTAAGTGCCAGAGTCCTAATTCTAAGCAGTCTTCTTTTTCTTTACTACAATTAGTAATTTTGGTCAAAGCATGATATATAGCTGGTTGATAGGCTATGTTTTGACCATTAGTGCTAATTTGTAGTACAGTGATAACCCAATTAATGAGTTCTCTCAGGGTCAAGCTCCTTTATAGATGTTACTCAAAAATAAACAGTGTATAGGAATAGGGAAATGGCATCATTCAGGTCCTCCTCCCATGACCAAGAGTTGCTTTTGTGCATCCCTACACTGCTACAGGGCAATAGTTCTAATCCTTGGCAAAGTAGGGAGGTTTGCAAGGGTGCAGTATGTGCCCTTTCCCTGTACACACTTCCTTCCTCTGTCATTGGTAATTTTCACCTTATTCAGGTGCACAAAATCCAAAAAAAAAAAAATCTGATGCTAGCAATTCTTACTAAATAATAGATTTCTATAGTGGGAGGTGTTTTCTTTAAGTACTTATATTTTAGACTTTTTATTCCACTTTTCTCTGTGGAATAAAAATTCTTTTCTTTGTTAAAGGAATTTCAGGCGTTTCTAGGCAGGTGAGAAATTATCAGAGAAAGGGCAGCTCCTTGAAGTCTTATTAGTGATATATTTCCTGAGCATTCCTAGGAAAGTTTAGCAAGTGTTTACTGTGTCCCTGGCATCATACTAGGTGGTAGGAATACAGAATAAACAATACATGATCATCACTGCCCAGATTTTTAATAGTATTTAATTATAATTATGATAAACATTGTGAAGACATATATAAGGTACTACAGATGGTCCCTGACTTACAGTGGTACAAAAGCAATTCATATTCAGTGGAAATTCAGATTTTGAACTTTGATCTTTTCTCAGGTTAGTGATATGCAGTATGATACTCTCTGGGTGACGCTGGTAGCAAGCCACAGCTCCCAGCCAGCCAGGTGTTCATGAGGGTAAACAATCAGTACACTTACAGCCATTTTGTACCCGGACAACCATTCTGTTTTTCACCTTCAGTACAGTATTCAATAAACTGCATGAGATATTCAGCACTTTATTATTAAATAGGCTTTGCCTTAGATGATTTTGCCCAACTATAGGCTAATATGGGTGTTCTGAGCATGTTCAACATAGGGTAGGCCAGGGGTGCCTGGCTGGCTCAGTCAGTAGAGCATGGGACTCTTGATCTTGGGGTCCTGAGTCCTTATGTTGGGTGTAGAGATTACTTAAAAAAAAAAACAAAAACAAAACAGGGTAAGCCAAGCTATGATGTTCAGTAGGTTAGGTGTATTAAATGCATTTTTGAGTTACAATATTTTCAACTTACAGTGGCTTTCTTGGGATGTAACCCCCTTGTAAGTTGTGGAAGACTTGTATAGAACATACAATAGGAAGAACTCACCTGGTTTTTAGGCATTAGAGACTTACCTTCCTTGAATTTAACCCATCTCTTCTTTCCAGTATAGTTTATGACTTTAGCCCATTTGGGGTATTTTTATTTTTTGGTAACTTTTAAACATGGTTTTTTTTTTTTTTTAAGATTTTATTTTTATTTTTTTATTTTAGAGATAGCACAGGTAGGGGGAGGAGCAGAGCAAGAGGGACAAGCAGACTCTGCAGCGAGTGCAGAGCCGGACACCGGTCCCGATCCCACGACGCTGAGATCATGACCTGAGCCGAAATCAAGAGTCGGATGCTTAACCAACTAAGCCACCTAGGCACCCCAAATATGGTTTTTTAAATATAATTTGTTTTTTTGTTTTTTTTTAACTTAAAGAAAGTTGAAGAATAGTAAGTGAACTCCAGTGTATCCTTTGCTCAGGTTCACTAATCAGTGTGTTTTAATCTGGAATAGTTCCTCAGGCTTTCTTTTTCTTGACCTTGACATTTTTTTTTAAAGATTTTATATATTTATTTGACAGAGACACAGAGAGAGAGGGAACACAAGCAGGGGGAGTGGGAGAGGGAGAAGCAGGCTTCCCGCTGAGCAGAGAGCCCGATGCTGGGCTCGATCCCAGGACCCTGGGATCATTACCTGAGCCGAAGGCAGACGCTTATGACTGAGCCACCCAGGCACCCCTTAACCTTGACATTTTTTAAGAGCACAGGCCAGTTATTTGGTAGCTTGTCCTCAGTTTTGGTATTTCTGACGATTCCTCATTATGATTCAGGTAACGCATTTTTGACATGTTCCTTATATGTACACATTTGAACTCTAAAAAAGGTTTAGAGATTAGGATTTACTTAGATATAATTCATGTTTTCTCAAACTAGAAAAAATATTGGGGACATAACTGACATGGGGTTATCTTTTCTTAAACTAGTTTTGAAAGCTCTCACCAACCTCAGTGATTCATATCTTCATTTTTTGTTTTAAAGACAGATGCACATTATTCCATACTGTCACTTCTTCTGTGTCTATCTGATTCTCCTTCAAACAGCAATTATGTGGAAACACCAAGAGATGAAGTGGGTACGTTGCCAAATGTTTAATATATAACAAAAGTGAAATTGGTTTTATTGCTTAATTATCAGACATTTTATAAAAAGTTGTAAAAATCTATGAAACTAAAATATTTCTGTTGCTTTGGATACAATTGCAATTACAAATCATCATTTAAAATTTAAGTTCTGACTTTAAGTTAAACTACTTTCAATTATATAAAGAGAAAAAATCACTTTTGAAGATAAGTTAAATTTTAAAATGTATTAGAATATCAATTTATTGAGTGTTTCAGTATTTTTGAACTTTGTCATCTCCTGAGTGCCTTTTATTTTGAGTTTTGTTAGACTTTTTTCCTACAGTTTTGGGGGTTTTTTTTCCCCACATATTTTTGATAAAGCTGATGAAATTCTTCTGTTATATTTTAGAAAAGAAAGATGATTTTGACTGGGGAAAATACTTGATGGAAGGTGAAGAAATTGACCTTGGTCCAAATGTAAACACACCAGTAAGTAGCAATAGTTTTGCTATTGAAAATATAAATATATGCCAAGTGATACATTATTTTTGTGGTTCCTTTCACCCTAGAGCAACTTAACTAAAACAAGAATACTCTTCACTAAATTAGAGTAGTTTATTATTAAAGATTTATTAAGATTTTGCACTGAATCAATAGTACTAGGAAGTTGAATGGAATGAATATAAGTATCCTTTAAGGAGTAGCCTTTCATCTTGGGGGTTTTGCCACCAAAAATAATTCTAAGCTATCATAGTAACTTTCAAGACATTTAGAAAAAAGTGCCATCAGGTGTAGTTTTTGCTTTTTTTTTGAAATTTCTTAATCATTTCATCTAAATAGCTCCAGTCACCATACACTCTTAAGGATCAGATGTATTTCCCTTTTTAATCAGAACTGGTCTGAAGACAGTGAAGATGAAGATGATCAACAGCCCTTAAGTAGAGAAGACTCTGGGATTCAGGTGGACAGGACACCGTTAGAAGAACAAGATCAAAACAGAAAACTAGGGCCTCGTGTCAGCTGGAAAGGTACTGTGTATTCTCAGATGCATCATTTTCTTGTAGTAGGACAGGCACGCTTTGGGAATCAGTTCTATGTGATTTAAGTTACTGGTAAGCTCTGCCATCTTCATAATTCTTTTTAAACCATTAGTAGATCTATAGTGTCTAAGAAGTGGCACTACAAAATTAATGTTGAAAAGAGATTTATAGTGAAATTCTGTGTTTTGTTTTGTTTTTATAGTTCTGAGAACTTTACTAGTCCTAAATATTTCAATTTGTTTTTTATTGGAGAAGGGTTGACTTTGCCTAAGTTAGTAACGAAATAAAAGGAGAAAAGATCTATATAATTTAATTTTAAATTGGAATGTTTGAATTTAAGTGAAGAACTGTGAATGGGTACTCTAGAAAGAACTGGAAGCAACCTCAGAGATTAGATTATCTAATCCTACTCCTCATTTTGTAGGTAAGGAAACAAAGTCCGGGTTACATTGGCTTTTCTGTGGTCATGTAGCTGTGACACTAACCCCAGAAGATGGGATATGTAACCAGACCCTATTCAGTGTACTTGAACCTTGCTAAATGGACAAAGTATTTAAAGCTGATTTAGCATCCTAATGATTTTCTGGCTTATTTTTTCTTTCCTTTTCTTTTTAATTTTTGTGTCAGACCTTTAGGGCAGAGTGTGGTCATTACTAGTACATGCAGGAACTTTTAATTTGATTTATATCATCTGTTCTACTATTTCTGATTCTCACTCCCCATTCCCTTTCTCTGCCAGCCCAGTTCTAGGCACCAGTTGTAATGTATTTGAGACCTGTGTTCTCACACAGGTCAAGTTCTTATAAAATACATTCTATTGGTTGGTGTATTCTGTTTTAAAGTTATGTACTGGTATTATTCCATGTGCAGACTTTGTTCTATTCCTCTTTCATTCATCTCTGTTTTAAATCTGTCTCTGTCAACTCTGTGTACATCTCTTCTGTTACCTCTAACTGCTGTATAGGTTTCTGCGGTTTGCAGTACCACATTTAAATTACCACTTTCCGGTGGACAGTCCCTGAGCTGCTTTTGCCCCCTCTACCTAGTGCCATGCCCATTATGGACCTGGCCCACAGTCTCCTCTCTACTTGATAAGATCCACCCCTCTGATTTGGGTTGCTTTTGTTTTAATTTGCATTTGTCTGGCTGTTCAGGATAAGTGCTTGTGACTGCTCAGGTCCTTTAGTCTTGCCCCTTCTGTGAAGTACCCATTGATAACCTCTGCCTGTTTTCTTTTGGGTTTCATGATTTCCTTCCCAACCCTATCCTTCAGAGTTCCTTGTATGTCTAGATATTAATTCCTAGGTTTTAGACATTGCAGTTATCATCGAGTCACCTTACTATTAACATTTTTCATGAGATATTTCAAACAGAATCAGTGATTTTTTTCCACTATTTTGTTGTACTCAGACCTGTAAATTTTTTCATGATATGGTTAGCATTTGGGTCTTGATATTTTTCTCTACAAAAACATTCCCTTGTATTTTCCTTCTGTTTGCTTTTTTATAGCTTATGTTTAGGTCTTTAGTGACCACCAGGTCCACTTTATACATGAACTGAGGTTAAAGGGTCTAACTTACCTTTCTCCAATGTCATGAGCCGGTTTTCCCCGAAGCATCTAGTAAATAACCCATTCTATCCACATTGTTCTGTGATTCTACCATTATTATATATCAAGTTTTCATATATACGTATATTTATTTCTGAACATTGTGTTCTCTCCCTTCAGTGTGAGTTGCTGAGGAACAATGTTTTTGTTTATATGGCTTTATAATATATCTCAACACACAGAAGGCAAGTTTCCCCATCACCTCCTTTATACCTTTTCAGAATTGGCTTAGCAGCATTATCAACAATAGCCAAACTATGGAGAGAGCCCAAATGTCCAATAAAGAAGATGTGGTAAGCAAGAGACGTAAGATGGTGGAGGAGTAGGAGATCCTAGTTTCCGTCAGGGGATCTTGGTCCCTTAAAATCAGCTAGATGGTTATCAAATCATTCTGAAAACCTGCAAAATAAACCAGAGATCTGAGAAAAGAATTGCTACAATTCTACAAATAGAAAAGTGATCGCTTTTTCCAAGATAGGAGGTGTGGAGACATGAATCTGAGGCAATATATCCCAAGATAAACCACGGGGGCAGAGAGCCTCCATAAGCGGGGAACTGGAAGTCTTATAAGTAGCGGAGCATAAAATTGGAACTTTTAGAAGTTTGCCTGAAAGGCGCTCAGATGAAGCAGGGTAGAATCCCAGGTGAGACAGCACGGTCTCAGGATCCCCAGGGTCACAAAAAGAACAGGGGTGCCTGAGTGTGGCAGAGTTCCCAGGCATTAGAGCAAGGAAGTGGCTTACAAACAGTGAGTCCAGGCACTGGCTTTCTGCTCGGTGTTGGCATAAACCGCAAACTGCTGTGCAGTTGTGCGACCGTTCTCTGATCAGGGGCCCCAGCAAGAGGCAGAACCCCAGGGAGACCCTCCTCCCTCCCCCTACCAGGAGGAGTGGTATGAGTGCATGCCACAAGAGTCCATAAGTTTGAAAACTCGAATCAGGGTCATGTGCCTGAGATAAAAATATTGGTCACAGGCTGGGTGAACACAGAGTTCACACGGAAGCCAAGGAGACAAGAGTGATTGACCACTTTTCTTTGATGGCTCACTGAAGAGTGGGAGGCACGAACTTTCAGCTCTGGGTCTAGAGATTGGGGCAATACCATTTTCATCCCCCACATCATTGCAGAATGCCTTTAAGGAGCAAAACAGCACTACATAATGCAATCCGGACCTGTATACACTGAGCCCGGCCCCCTGGTAAGGGCGGTGCAATTCCACCCAGACAAAGACACCAGGGCATCTGCAACAGGCCCCTCTCCCAGAAGACCAGCAGGAATTTCTGGTGAATACCAAGTTTACCGATACTACACTTATGGTTTATATATGTATTTTTCATTTTTGGCTTCCTTTCATTGTATTCAACTAAATTTTTGTGTGTATGTATATGTAAGTTTTTCTTACCTATTTTGGGATCTAGTTTCTTCTAACAAACAGACCAGAATACATCCAGGATCTAGTTTAGTATTCTGTTCAACTTCTTGTCTGATTTTATTCCCATTTTTTTCCCTTTTCTTTTCTTTTTGGTTTCTATTCTCTTCTGATTAGTGTATATTTTGCTGGCATCATTCCTTAGCCCTTTTCTTTTCTTGTGTCTTTTTTAATTTTCATTTTTACACTTATGGTTTGTAAGTATTTTTTTCATTTTTGGCTTCCTTTCATTGTATTCAACTACATTTTTGTATATATATAAGTTTTTCTTTCCCATTTTGGGATCTAGTTTCTTCTAACAAACAGACCAAAATACACCCAGGATCTAGTTTAATATTCTGTTCAACTTCTTGTCTGATTTTATTCCCATTTTTTTCCTTTTCTTTTCTTTTTGGTTTCTGTTCTCTACTGATTTGTATACTGTGTATTTTTCTGGTATCATTGTTGCTGTTTTTGTATTTTCCGTCTCTTTATTCTTCTCTGGACATAATGACAAAATGGAAGAACTCATTCCAAAAAAGAGGACAAGAGGCAGTTACTCACTCCAGTTATTTAATCAATATGGATATAAGTAAGATGTCAGAACTAGAATTCAAAACAACGAATATAAAAATACCACCTGGGTTTGAAAGCATAGAAGACAGTAGAGAATCCCTTACTGGAGAAATGAAAGAACTAAAATCTAATAAGGTCGAAATTAAAAAGGCTATTACTGAGATGCAATAAAAAAATGGAGGCTCTACCTGCTAGGATAAACGAAGCAGAAGAGGGAGTCAGTGATATAGAAGACAAAATGATGGAGAATAAGGAAGCTGAGAAAGAGATAACTACTAGATCACGAGGGGAGGATTCAAGAGATCAGCAATACCATAAAGCAAAACAATATTAGAATAATTGGGATCCCAGAGGAAGAGGAGGTGGGGAGGCAGAAGGTTTATTTGAAAAATTATAGCTGAGAAATTCCCTAATCTGGGGAAGGAAATAGGCGTTCAAGTCCAGGAAGCACAGAGAACCACCTTCAAAATCAATGACCTCGACATAATAGTGAAGTTTACAAATTTCAGAAATAAAGAGAAAATCCTGAAAGCAACTCGGGACAAGAGGTTCTTAATCTACAAGGGTAGAAACATAAGGCTGGCAGCAGACCTGGCCACAGAGACCTGACAGACCAGAAAGGACTGGCATGATATATTCAGCATGCTATGCAAAAAATATGCAGCCAAGAATACTTGATCCAGCAAAGCTGTCATTCAGAATAGAAGGAGAGAGAAAAAGCTTCCAGAACAAACAGAAACAAAAAGAATTTGTGATCACTAAACCAGCCCTGCAGGAAATACTTAAAGGGATCCTATAAGCATAAAGAGAGCCCAAAAGTAACAAAGACCAGAAAAGAACAAAGACACTATACAGAAACATTGACATTACAGGTAATACAATGGCACTAAATTCATATTTTTCAGCAATTACTCTGAATGTAAATGGACTAAATGCTCCAGTCAAAAGACTCAGGGTAATAGAGTGGATTAAAAAAAAAAGACCCATCAATATGCTGTCTACAAGAGACTCATTTTAGACCCAATGACACCTCCAGATTGAAAGTGAGGGGGTGGAAAACCATTTACCATGCTAATGGAAATCAAAGGAAAGCTGGAGTAGCAATCCTTATATCAGACAAATTAGATTTTAAACCAAAGACTGTAATAAGAGATGAAGAGGGACAGTGTATAATAATTAAAGGGTCTATCCAATAAGAAGATCTAACAGTTGTAAATGTTTATGCCCCTAACATGGGAGCAGCCAATTATATAAACCAATTAATAACAAAACTAAAGAAACTCATTGAAAATAGTACAGTAATAGGGGACTTTAACACTCCGCTCACAGCAAAGGACAGATCATCTAAGCAGAGGTCAACAAGGAAACAAGGGCTTTGAATGACACACTGGACCAGATGGACTTCACAGATCTATTCAGAGCATTTCATCCTAAAGCAACAGAATACACATTCTTCTTGAGTGCATATAGGACTTTCTCCTATAACAGGATCACAAATTAGGTCTCAGCTGGTACCAAAATATTGGAATTATTCCCTGTATATTTTCAAGCCACTATGCTTTAAAACTTGAATCACAAGGGAAAATTTGGAAGGAACACAAATACATGGAGGTTAAAGAGCATCCTACTAAGGAATGAATGGGTCAACCAGGAAATTAAAGAATTTAAAAATTCATGGAAGCAAATGAAAATGAAAACACGACAGTTCAGAACCTTTGGGATGCAGCAAAGATGGTCCTAAGAGGGAAGTATATAACAATGCAAACATTTCTCAAGAAATAAGAGAAGTCTCAAATACAGAACCTAATGTTATACCTAAAGTAACTGGAGAAAATGCAGCAAATAAAGCCTTAATCCAGCAGGAGAAGTAATAAAGATTAGAACAGAAATCAATAATATAGAAAAAAAAAACCAAATAATAGATCAACAAAACTAGGAGCTGGTTCTTTGAAGGAATTAATATGATCGATAAGTCCCTAGCCAGACTTATCAAAAAGAAAAAGGACCCAAATAAATCATAAATGAAAAAGGAGAGATCAAAACCAACACTGAAAAAAACAAACTGAAAAAAAGAAATAATTATAAGAGAATATTATGAGCAACTATATGGCTACAATTTAGGCAATCTGGAAGAAATGGATGCATTCCTAGAAACATATAAACTACCAAAACTGAAACAGGAAGAAATAGAAAACCTGGACAGACGCATAACCAGCAAAGAACTTGAAGCAGTAATCAAAAATCTCCCAACAAGCAAGAGTCCAGGTCCAGGGGGCCTCCCAACAATATTCTACCAATCATTTAAAGAAAGATTAATACCTATTCTAATGGAGCAGTTTGAAAAAATAGAAATGGAAGGAAAACTTCCACACTCACTCTATGAGGCCAGCATTACCTTTTCTTTTTTAAGATTTTATTTATTTGAGAGAGAGTGTGTGAGAGAGAGCACGCATGAGCAGGGTGAGGAGCAGAGGGAGAGGGAGAAGCAGACTCCCCACTGAGCAGGGAGCCCGATGCGGGGCTCAATCTCGGGATCATGACATGAGCCAAAGGCAGACGCTTAACCAACTGAGCCACCCAGGTGCCCCAGCATTACCTTGATCCCAAAACCAAAGACCCCACCAAAAAGAATTACAGACCAAATCTCTGATGAAGATGGATGGAAAAATTCTCACCAAGATACTAGCTAGTAGGATCCAACAATACATTAAAAGAATTATTCACCAGGACCAAGTGGAATTTATTCCTGGGCTGCAAGAGTGGTTCAACATCCGCAAATCAAGCAGTGTGGTACATCACGTTAATAAAAGAAAGGACAAGAACCATATGATCCTCTCAATTGATGCAGAAAAAGCATTTGACAAAATACAGCATCTGTTCTTGATAAAAACTCTGTTCAGTGTAGGGATAGAGGGAACACACCTCAATATCATAAAAGCCATCTACAGAAAGCCCACAGTGGATATCATCCTGAAGGGGGAAAAACAGAACTTTTCCCCTAAGGTCTGGAACACGACAGGGATGTCCACTCTCACCACTGTTGTTCAACATAGTACTAGAAGTCCTAGCCTCAGCAGTCAGACAACAAAAAGAAATAAAAGGCATCCAAATCAGCAAAAAAGATGTCAAAGTCTCACACTTCACAGATGACATGACACTCTATGTTTAAAACCCAAAAGACTCCACCTAAAAATTGCTAGCTCTCGTACAGGATTTCAGCCATGTGGCAGGATATAAAATCAATACACAGAAATCAGTTGCATTTCTATACACCAACAATGAAGCAGCAGAAAAAGAAATCAAGGAATCTATCCCATTTACAATTGCACCAAAAACCATAAAATACATAAGAATAAACCTGACCAAAGAGGTAAAGTATCTGTACTCTGAAAACCATAGAACACTTATGAAAGAAATTGAGGAAGACACAAAGAAATGGAATTCTTTCCATGCTCATGGATTGGAAGAACAAACATTGTTGAAATGTCTATGCTACCCAGAGCAATCTACACATTCAATGCAATCCCTATAGAAATACCATCAAGGGGCACCTGGGTGGCTCAATTGTTAAGCATCTGCCTTTGGCTCGGGTCATGGTCATCAACATTTTTCACAGAACTGGAACAGACAACCCTAAAATTTGTATGGACCCAGAAAAGACCCCGGATAGCCAGAGGAAAGTTGGAAAAGAAAACCAAAGCTGGTGGCATCACAATTCCAGACCTCAAGCTATATTACAAAGATGTAATCATCAAGACAGTATAGTACTGGCACCAAAACAGACACATAGATCAGTGGAACAGAATAGAGAACCCAGAAATGGACCCTCAACTCTATGGTCAACTAATCTTCCACAAGTCAGGAAAGAATATCCAGTGGAAAACGGACAGTCTCTTCAACAAATGGTACTGGGAAAACTGGAGAGCCATGTGTAGAAGAATGAAACTGGACCACTGTCTTACACCATACACAAAAATAAACTCAAAATGGATGAAAGACCTAAATGTGAGACAGGAATCCATCAGAATCCTAGAGGAGAACACAGGCAGCTCTTGACCTTGGCCACAGGAATGTTTTGCTAGACACGTCTTCAAGGGCAAGAGAAACAACAACAACAAAAAAAGGAACTATTGGTAGTTCATCAAGAGAAAAAAGCTTTGCACAGCAAAGGAAATAGTCGACCAAACCAAAGACAGCCTACAAAATGGAAGTAGATATTTGCAAATGTTTTATCAGATAACAGGCTGGTATCCAATATCTATAAAAAACTTCTCAAACTCATCACCCAAAAAACAAATAATCCAGTCAAGAAATGGGAAGAAGACATGAACAGACATTCTCCGAGGAAGACCTACAAATGGCCAACAGACACATGAAAAAATGCTCCACATCACTTGGCATCAGGGAAATACAAATCAAAACCACAATGAGATACCATCTCACATAGTCAGAATGGCTAAAATGAACAAGTCAGGAAACAGCAAATGTTGACGAGGATGCAGAGAAAGGGGAACCCTCTTCCACTGCCTGTGGGAATGCGAGCTGATATAGCCACTCTGGAAAACAGTATGGAGGTTTCTCAAAAAGTTAAAAATAGAGCTACCCTAGGACCCAGCAATTGCGCTACTGAGTATTTACCCAAAGGATACAAATGTAGTGATCTGAAGGGGCACCTGCACCCCAGTGTTCTGGCAGCAATGTACACAATAGCCAGATGGAAAGAGCCCAGGTGTCCATCGACAAATGAATGGGTAAAGAAGATGTGGTATATACACACACACACACAATGGAATACTATTCAGCTATCAAAAAAATGAAATCTTACCATTTGCAATGATGTGGATGGAACTAGAGGGTGTTATGCTAAGGGAAATAAGGCCATCAGAGAAAGACAGTTACATGATTTCACTCATCTGTGGAATTTAAGATACAAAACAGGATCATAGGGAAAGGGAGGAAAAAATAAAATAAGATGAAATCATAGAGGGAAACAAACCATAAGACATTCTTAACTAGAGGAAGCAAATTCAGGGTTGCTGGAGGCGAAGTGGGTGGAGGAATGTGGTAACTGGGTGATGAGCATTAAGGAGGGCATGCAATGTAATGAACCTGGGTGTTATATGCAATTGATGAATCACTAAATTCTACCTCTGAAACTAATAATGTACTCTATGTTAATTAATTGAATTTTAAAAAGATGTGGCATGCATACACACACACACACACACGTACACACAATGGAATATTATTTAACCATCAAAAATGAAATCTTACCATTTGCAATAACATGGATGGAGCTAGAGTGTATTATGCTAAGTGAAATAAATCAGAGAAAGACAAATACCATATGATCTCATTCATATGTGGAACTTAAAGAAAACAGATGGACATATGGGAAGGGGGAAAAGAAAAAGAAGAGAGGTAAGCAAGCCATTAGAGACTTTTTTTTTTTATGTTCAGTTAGCCAACATATCATTACTTTTTGATGTAGTGTCCAACAATTCATTAGTTGTGTATAACACCTATAAGAGACTCTTAATGACAGAGAACAATGTGAAGTTTGATGGAGGGAGGTGGGTAGGGGATGAGCTAGATGGGTGATGGGTATTAAGGAGGGCACTTCTTATAATGAGCACTGGGTGTTTCTTTTAGGTGATGATTCACTGAATTCTAATCCAGAAACCAATATTGCACTGTATGTTAACTATCAAAGTTTAAATTAAAAGAAAGGAAAAAAAATTTGTATACCATTAAATATGCTGATCTACACCTATATTTAAATAATTTCAACATATTGAAACCAAAAAATTGACTTGCTATTTGTGAACTTTTATTCTTCCATAGACCTTATAGAAGCAGTATAAGTTCTTTTTAAAAATCCAGCTGGAATATATTTAGCTTGGGGAGATTTGACATTTTTACTATGAAAATATCTACATTCTAATTTTTCATTTTAATAGATTTTGAAATTCTTTTTATAAAGATCATAAGTACTTGTTAATTAATTTTGATAATATGTTTATAATTTTTACTGTGAATGATACCTTTTTTGTTTTATTGCTGGTGTACAAGAACACTGTTGTTTTTTGTAAACTGCTCTTATATATTGCTCTTAGCATTCTTGCTAAACTTACATATTAATTATAATAGTTTGTTGATTCCATGGGGCTTTTTTTTCCTCTTTTTTGAGACTGAAGAATTTAGGAAAGCTGAAGTTTTAAAGGTGTATTTAGAATTTTAAAAAATTCTATTTTCCTCACTCCACCCCCCCCCCCCGATTTTAACTGATTATTGGACAGATTAACATGATGCTAATTTTATACTATTTGGGATTGGAAATAAATAAGTTTTTTCATCCTGGGGACAAGTGAAAGTCACATGCTGTTTTTTGAACTGTGATGTTTCATGTATTCATCTATTCATTTAACCAAATTCATTGAGCTCTTGCTGTTCATTAGATGTTGTTGGGCTAAAGATATAAAAACAAAACATTATTTCTATGAAGAACTCACAGTCTAATGTGGGAAACTATATTGTTAACAGATAAATTGTGATTCAGTGTGGTAAGTGCTATAAATAAAGTGTAATGCTTTAGAGAACCTAAAGGATAGAACAACTTTATCTGAGAGAGGCAGGAAAGGTTGACTAGAATCAGAACAACTTAGAAGAATTTATATTTGTGGTCTTGAAAGTAATTATTTGTAAAATTTTATTATGCGTAAGAAGCCATCTGGAGAAACTGTTTAAAAATACTGATTATAGGGCACCTAACTCAGGGAGTCTGACTTTTAGTAGGTTCAGTTATAAGGCATCTGTATGTTAAATTAGCATTCCAGGGGATTCTGAAATGAGTCATAGATCACACTTTGGAAAACATTGAGATAGATGTTTATGAACACGAATCCTAGTTGAGATCCCAGAACTATTAGATCATTTAACTACATGATTTTAGATATATTTGAAAGAGGTGTGGTTCTCAAAAGAGTATTTTGATATGTTTATAGCTCTTTACTATTTTTGGCTGAACTCTGTTCTTAAAACTGATTCACATTTAATGCCTGTATATTAAATTTTGGACTCATTTAAAATTTATTATTTGTAGAAGTATCTTAAAAGTTACTGGTTTTTCAGATGAATATAGGGGAAGGGAACGAAAAATAAAATAAGACAAAATCACAGAGGGAGACAAACCATAATTATGAGACTCTTTAACTATAGGAAACAAACAGGATTGCTGGAGGGGAGGTTGGTGAGGGGATGGTGTAACTGGATGATGGGCATTAAGAAAGGCACTTGATGTAATCATGAGCTTTGGGTGTTTTATGCAACTGATGAATCACTAAATTCTACCTCTGAAACTAAGAGTACACTATATGTTATTTAATTCATTTTAAATTAGAAAAATAAAGTCACTGTTTTTTGGTAATATTTAAATATATTTTGCACCAAAATTCACAGAAAGCCAACAAAATGCAAAGTGATATTTTAAAGAATGAGTTTGGATAGATAATTATTTGCCTCATAGGAGCTGATGAAAATCATTAACAAAAGTTTTTAAACATGTTTACCAACATGTGAAAATGTCAGTAAGCAGATAAATGTAAACAAAAATGTAGTTTTGAATTGCCAAGATTTTTGAAGCACGCAAACCACAAATTAGGTGTTGCCTTGTTCTTCATTTAGTCTTTTTTATTTTCTTTTGATCTTTTTTTTTTAGTTGAAGTATAGTTGACACAATATTATATTGGTTTCAGGTGTACAGCTAGTGACTTGATATTGTATACACTACAAAATGCTCACCACCAGTAAGTGTAGTTACCATCTGTCACCATACAAAGTTATTACAATATATTGACTATATTCTCTATGCTGTAGTCTTCATCCCTGTAACTTATATTATCACTGGAAGTTTGTACCTCTAAATCCCTTCCACCTGTTTTACTTATCCCCCATCCCTCTCCCCTCGGCAACCACCAGTTCTCTATATTTATGAGTCTATTTCTGTTTTTTGTTTGTTTTGTTTTTTAGATTCCACATATAAGTGAAATCATGATATGTCTTTCTCTATTGACTTACTTCATTTAGCATAAGATGGACCTAGAGGTCCATCATTGTTGTCATGAAAGATTTCATTATCTTTTATTGCAGAGTAATAGTTTATTCTCTATATATACCATGTCTTTTTTATCCATTTATCTGTTGACAGTCACTTAGGTTGCTTCCATATCTTGGCTGTTGTAAATAACGCTGCAATAAAAAATAGAGGTGTGTATATTTTTTCAAATCAGTGTTTTCATTTTTGGGGGGGGGCGGTAAATACCCAGAACTGTAATTACTATGTCTTTAATTTTCTGAGGAAATTCCATACTGTTTTCTACACTACAATTTACATTCCTACTACCTGTGCACAGGGGTTCCCTTTTCCATATCCTCATCAAAACCTCTTGTTACTTGTTATTGT
The DNA here is from genome assembly GCF_964656455.1 of Halichoerus grypus. Classification (NCBI taxonomy): domain Eukaryota; kingdom Metazoa; phylum Chordata; class Mammalia; order Carnivora; family Phocidae; genus Halichoerus; species Halichoerus grypus. The sequence continues at coordinate 35,213,860 of NC_135719.1, read as the reverse complement.
TACTTGTTACTTCTTGTCTTTTTGATACTAGGGATTCAGCACAGTTACTTCTTGTCTTTTTGATACTAGCCATTCTGCATAGTAAGATTATATCTCATTGTGGTATTTACATTTGTGTGATTTGATTTACATTTACATTTGATTTACATTTCCTTGATAGTAATGCTCAGCATCTTTTCATGCGTCTGCCATCTGTACTTCTTCTTTGGAGAAATGTCTATTCAGGACCTCTGCCCATTTTTTGATTTCTTAACCCCCATTATTTGGGCATTTTTGGTGTTGGGTTGTATAAGCTCTTTATATATTTTTGGATATTAACCCCTTATTGATTGAATATATCATTTGCACATATCTTCTCCTATTTTGAAGGTTCCCCTTTTATTTTGTTGATGGTTTCCTTCTCTGCAAAAGCTTTTTATTTTGATTTAGTCCCAATAATTTATTTTTTATTTTGTTTCCTTTGCCTTAGGACACATATCTAAAAAAATATTACTAAGGCTGATGTCTAAAAGATTACTGCCTATGTTTTGTTTTTGGTTTTGTTTTTGTTTTGTTTTTAGGAGTTTTGTAGTTTCAAGTCTTCCATTAGATCTTTAGTCCATTTTTGGTTTATCTTTGTGATAGTGGTCCAGTTTCATTATTTTGCATGTAGCTGCCCAGGCTTTCCAACTTCATGTCTTTTCCCCATTGTATATTCTTCCCTCCTTTGTCATGGATTAATTGAGCATATAAGCCTGGATTTATTCCTGGTCTCTCAGTTCTATTCCATTGATCTATGTGTCTGTTTTTGTGTCGGTACTGTACTGTTTTTGATTATTGTTAACTTTGTAGTATAGTTTGAAATCTGAGATTGTGATACCTCCAGTTTTGTTCTTCTTTCTCAAGGTTACTTTGGCTATTGGGGAATTCTGTGGTTCTATACAAACTTTAGGATTGTTCTAGTTCTATGAAAAATACTCTTGGTATTTTGATGGGGATTGCATTGACTCGGTAGACTGCTTTGGGTGGTATGGACATTTTAACAATATTTTTCCAGGGATGCCTGGTGGCTCAGTCAGTTAAGCCTCTGCCTTCGGCTCAGGTCATGATCCCAGGGTCCTGGGATCAAGTCCCACATTGGGCTTCTTGCTCAACAGTGAGCCTGCTTCTCCCTCTGCCTGCCACTCCCCCTGCTTGTGTGCTCTCTCTTTGACAAATAAATAAATAAAATTAAAAAAACAAAAAAACAAAAAACCACAATATTCTTCCAATCCATGAGCAGGGTATATGTTTCTATTTGTTTCATCTTCAGTTTCTTTCATCAGTATTTTACAGTTTTCAGACTACAGGTGTTTCAATTCATTGGTTAGTTTTATTCCTAAGTATATTATTATTTTTGGTGCAATTATAAATGGGATTGTTTTCTTAATTTTTTTCTCTATAAAACACAACAGTTTTCCTTATATTAATTCTGTAACCTGTAATGTTACTGAATTAATTTGTTAGTTCTTTTTTTAATCTTTTTTTAATTTAAATTCAAATAGCCAAGGTATAGACATCATTGGCTTTTGATATACTGTTCAGTCACTCATCAGTATAACACCCAGTGTTCCTCACATCACCTGCCCTCCTTAATGCCCATCACCAAGTTACCACATCCCCCCACCCACCTTCCTTTCTGCAACCCTCAGTTTGTTTCCTGGAGTCAAAAGTCTCAAATGGTTTGTCTCCCTCTCTGATTTCTTCCCAGTCAGTTTCCTCCCCACTCCAGTTGTCCTCTGCATTAGTCCTTATGTTCCCCATATGAGTGAAATTATATGATAATTGTGTTTCTCTGATTAACTTATTTTATTTAGCATACTATCCTCCAGTTCCATACATTTCAATGTAAATGGTAGATAATCATCCTTTTTGATGGCTGAGTAATATTCCATTGTATATATGAACCACATCTTCTTTATTGATTCATCCGTTGAAGAACATCTTGGCTCCTTCCACACTTTGGTTATTGTGGACATTGCTGTTATGAACATTGGGGTGCATGTGCTCCTTCTTTTCACTACATCTGTGTCTTTGGGGTAAATACTTAGTAGTGCAATTTCTGGGTCATAGGGTAGTTCTGTTTTTAACATCCTGAGGAACCTCCATACTGTTTTCCAGAGTGGCTGTACCAGCTTGCATTCCCACCAACAGTGTAAGAGGGTTCCCCTTTCTCCACATCCTCTCCAACATTTATTGTTTCTTGTCTTGTTAATTTTTGCCATTCTGACTGGTGTAAGGTGGTATCTCATTGTGGTTTTGGTTTGTATTTCCCCGATGCCAAGTGATTTTTTCACGTGTCTGTTGGCTCTTTGGAGAAGTATCTGTTCATGTCTTCTGCCCATTTCTTGACTGGATCATTTGTTTTGGGGGCGCTGAGTTTGAGAAGTTCTTTATAGTTCTTGGATACCAGCCCTTTATCTGTAATGTCATTTGTAAATATCTTCTCCCATTCCATGGGTTGCCTTTTAGTTTTGTTGATTTTTTCCTTTGCTGTGCAGAAGCTTTTTATCTTGATGAAGTCCCAGTAGTTCATTTTTGCCCTTGCTTCCCTTGCCTTTAGAGACGTGTCTTGCAAAAAGTTGCTTTGTCCAAGGTCAAAAAGGTTGCTCCCTATGTTCTCCTCTAGGATTTTCATGGATTCCTGTCTCACATTTAGATCTTTCATCCATTTTGAGTTTGTCTCTGTGTGTGTTGTAAGAAAATGGTCCAGTTTCATTCTTCTACATGTGGCTGTCCAGTTTTCCCAGCACCATTTATTGAGGAGACTTTTTTCCATTGGCTATTCTTTCCTGATTTGTTGAAGGTTAGTTGACTATAGAGTTGAGGGTCTATTTCTGGGCTCTTTATTCTGTTCCATTGATCCGTGCTTCTGTTTTGTACCAGTACCATGCTGTCTTAAGGATCACAGTTTTGTAATCTAGCTTGAGGTCAGGCATTGTGATTCCCCCAGGTTTGGTTTCTTTTTCAACATTCCCCTGGCAATTAGGGGTCTTTTCTGGTTCCATACAAATTTTAGGATTATTTGTTCCAGCTCTGTGAAAAATGTCCGTGGTATTTTGATAGGGTTTGCGTTGAAAGTGTAGATTTCTCTAGGCAGCATAGACATTTTCACAACATTTATTCTTCCAATCCATGAGCATGGAATGTTTTTCAATCTCTGTGTCTTCCTCGATTTCTCTCATAAGTGTTCTGTAGTTTCTAGAGTACAGATCCTTTACCTCTTTGGTTAGGTTTATTCCCATGTATCTTAATGGGTTTTGGTGCAGTTGTAAATGGGATAGATTCCTTAATTTCTCTTTCTTCAGTCACATTGTTAGTGTATAAAAATGCAACTGATTTCTGTGCATTGATTTTGTATCCTACCATGTTGCTGAATTGCTGTATGAGTTCTAGCAATTTTGGGGTGGAGTCTTTAGGGGTTTCCACATGTCATCTGCAAAGAGAGAGAGTTTGATTTCTTTTTTGCTAATTTGAATGCCTTTTATTTATTTTTGTTGTCTGATTGCTGTTGCTAGGACTTCTAGTACTATGTTGAACAACAGTGGTGAGAGTGGGCATCCCTGTCATGTTCCTGACCTTAAAGGAAAAGGTCTCAGTTTTTCCCCATTGAGAATGATATTCACTGTGGGCTTTTCATAGATGGCTTTTATGATATTGAGATATTTTGCTTCTATCCCTACGCTATGGAGAGTTTTATTTAAGAAAGGATGCTGTATTTTGCTGAATGCTTTCTCTGATCAATTGAGAGGATCATATGGTTCTTGTCCTTTCTTTTATTAATGTGATGTATCGTGTTGATTGATTTCCAAATGTTGAACCACCCTTACAGCCCAGGAATAAATTCCACTTGGTCGTGGTGGATGATCCTTTTAATGTACTGTTGGATCCTGTTGGCTAGTATCTTGGTGAGAATTTTTGCATCCATATTCATTAGGGATATTGGTCTGTAATTCTCTTTTTGATGGGGTCTTTGTCTGGTTTTGGGATCAAAGTAATGCTGGCCTCATAGAACAAGTTTGGAAGTTTTCCTTCCATTTCTATTTTTTGAAACAGCTTCAGAAGAATAGGTATTATTTCTTCTTTAAAAGTTTGGTAGAATTCCCCTGGGAAGCCATCTGGCGCTGGAATCTTGTTTTTTGAGGTTTTTGATTACTGCTTCAATTTCCTTGCTGGTTATTGGTCTGTTCAGATTGTCTGTTTCTTCCTGTTTCAGTCTTGGGAGTTTATAAGTTTCTAGGAATGCATCCATTTCTTCCAGATTGCTTAATTTGTTGGCATATACCTACTGATAAAAAGTTTCTAACAATTGTTTCTATTTCCTTGGTGTTAGTCATGATCTCTCCTCTTTCAATCATGATTTTATTAATTTGGGTCCTTTCTCTTTTCTTTTGTATAAGTCTGACTAGAGGTTTATTGATCTTATTAATTCTTTCAAAGAACCAGCTTCTAGTTTCTTTGATCTGGTCTGTTTCATTGATTTCTGCTCTAATCGTTATTATTTCTCTTCTCTTACTTGGTTTAGGCTTTATTTGTTGTTCTTTCTCCAGGTCCTTTAGGTGTAAGGTGAACTTGTGCATTAGGGATTTTTCTGATTTTATGAGAGAGGCTTAGATGGCTATGTACTTCCCTTTTAGGCCTGCTTTTGCAGTATCCCATAGGTTTTGAACCGATGAGTTTTCATTCTCATTAATTTCAGTGAATTGTTTAAGTTCTTCTTTAATTTCTGGTTGACCCGTTCATTCTTTAGCAGGATGCTCTTTAGCCTCCAGGTGTTTGAGTTCCTTCTAAATTTCTTCTTGTGATTGAGTTCCAGTTTCAAAGCATTGTGGTTTGAAAATATGCATGGGATAATCTCAATCTTTTCGTATTGGTTGAGACCTGATTTTTGACTCAGTATGTGGTCTTTTCTGTAGAAAATTCCATGTGCACTTTAGAAGAATGTGTATTCTGTTGTTTTAGGATGGAATGTTCTGTATATGTGCGTGAAGTCCTATCTGGTCCAATATGTTATTCAGAGCTCTTGTTTCTTTGTTGATTTTCTGCTTAGATGATCTGTCCATTGCTGTGAGTGGGGTGTTGAAGTCCCCTAGTATTAACATATTATTATCGATATGTTTCTTTACTTTGGTTATTAATTGGTTTATATAATTGGCTGCTCCCACGTTGGGGACATAGATATTTACAGTTGTTAGATCTTCTTGTTGGATAGACCCTTTAAGTACAATATGGTGTCCCTCTACATCTCTTACTAAAGTCTTTGGTTTGAAAATTTGTCTGATAATGAGGATTACTACTTTACGGTCCATTGGTGAGGTAAATGGTTCTCTAACCCCTCACTTTCCATCTGAAGGTGTCTTTAGGTTCAAAATGTGTCTCTTGTAGATATATATGGATGGGTCCTGCTTTTTATCCAGTCTGATACTCTGTCTTTTTCTTGGAGCATTCCGTCCATTTACATTTAGACTAACTATTGAATGATATGTATTTAGTGCCATTGTATTGCCTGTAAGGTCCCTGTTTCTGTAGATTGTCTTTGATACTTTCTCGTCTCTGTTACTCTTGGGGTCTCTTTGCTTACGGTATCCCCCTTAATATTTCTTGCAGGGCCGGCCTGGTGGTCACATATTCTTTCAGTTTCTCTCTGTCCTGGGAACTCTTTATCTCTCCTTCCATTATGAATGATAGTCTTGTTGGATAAAGTATTCTTGGCTGCTTTCTTCTCATTTAGTACCCTGAATATTATCTTGCCAGCCCTTCCTGGCTTGCCAGGTCTCTGTGGACAGGTCTGATGTGATTCTGATGTTCCTCCCTCCATACATAAGAAATCTCTTCCCCCTAGCTGCTCTCAGGGTAGTTTTCCTGGCTCTAAGATTTGCAAGCTTCACTAATACATGTCAATGTTGATCTATTTTTATTGATTTTGGGAGGAGTCCTTTCTGCCTCTTAGACGTGAATGTTTGTTTCCTTCCCCAGATTAGGGAAGTTCTCAACCATGATTTGCTCAAATATACCTTCTAGGCCTCTCTCTCCACCCCGTCTTGGATCCCGATGATCTTGATACTGGTTCTTTTCAATGTATCATTAAATTCTCTAAGTCTCTCTTCATGTGCTATGAGTTTTCGCTCTTTTCTTCAGTTTCCTTCCTTTCCATCAGCCTGTCTTCTAAATCACTTATTCTCTCTTCTGCCTCACTTACCCTATCTTTTAGAGCATCCAATTTAGACTGCATCTCATTGATAGCATTTTAAAATTTGGCCTGATTTAATATCTCATTTCTGCCCTTAGGGAGTATGTATTGTCATGTGTACTTTTTTTCACGTCTGGCTATTAGCTTTATAATTGCTATCCTGAATTTTGTCTCTGACATCTTGCTTATATCCATATTCATTAGTTCTGTGGCAGAGGATACTGTCTCTGGTTCTTTTCTTTTTTGAGAGTTCCTCCTCCTAGTCATTCTGTCGAGGGATGTTAAGTGAATGAACAGAGTCCAAAATATCAACCACGACCCAAAATGCACCCTAGAAAAAATTCGAAGTGGTCGGAAGCTACCACAGATACGCAAAGCCAAGATGATCCAAAACGATAAAAAAAGGTTGGGGAGAGACTATAATCTCTCAGGGTGGACAAAGCAGGGTGATCTACCTGTTCTTGATTGATTTTTGGTCTGTGTGTTAAAAGACACTATATTGCAAGATTGCAAAGAAATCAGAATTTATATATATATCAAGATAAAATTGAATAGAGTGAAAAATGGACCAGTATGGGGCATAAATCTATAAAACATAGATGTGGGGGAAAAAGTTAAAAAGCGTCTTAAAAACATAGGCTGGGAAGTAAGAATCTATTTGAAACGGGAAGAGGGTTAAAAAGGGAAAAAGATAAAGAAGGAAAAGAAAAAAAGAAATATAAAATTTTAGCCTCAAGTATAAATGAGTTGTGAGGGAACACTTGGAGCTCAATATATTATTTTCTCCTGGCACTGGAGTTTTACAGTCCTGTGGGAAATAAGCTTGTCATTCACCTGTTCCTTCAGTCTGTCTTCTGGGGGAGGGGCCTGTTGCTCGTCTTCTCCGAGTCTTTGCCTGGGTGGAGTTGCCCCACCCCACGTCAAAGGGATGGGCTTAATGTGAGCTGCCTGTCTGTTGTGGTTTTGGTTCCCTGGCGGCTTTCCACGCCTCTTTCTAGAGTCAGAGCAGATATGGCCGTGCAGGAATCTCTGGCCCAGAGCTGCAAGGTCGCGGTCACCTTTCTTCAATAAACCCTCCAGGTCAAACCGTGTCTACTTCTGTGTGTACCAAACTCCACAGACTCGAGCTATTCGCACCCACTACAACTCTCCCAGGGGAGTTCCAGGGAACCATGAGCATCTGTGTGCTTTGTGCCTTTGCAGTTGTGAGCGGCCTTGGGTTTGTGCATGCACTCTCTTTAGCAGCTCCCAGGTCACAGCTGGATGCCGCCCCAGTGTCCTTTCAGGGGCCACACCACCCTTAGAGCTGTTGCCCTGTTGTGGGCACAAGCCATTTCATATCTCTCCTGGGATATTAAACAGCCCACACCTTCTAGTCCTTTTCAGGGTCCTCAGGCAGAAAACAGTCTCCCTACTGGCCCGGCTCACAGTTTATGGTGACAGGAGCTGAGAGTCCCTTCTGGGCTCATTGACCATAACCAGTCTCCCTGCTCCACTGCTTGGGCACTCTATCGGTTCAGGCTCCCCCATTCTCAGTCTCCTGGCATCCTGAGACCACAGTGATCCACCTAGAATTCCGCCCTGTTCATCCCCTGTGCCCTTTTCAGAAAGGGATGTCACTGGAGCAGATTTTACAAGGGTCCCGATTTTGTGCTCTGGTGTTAAATCACTTTCCAGTGGCCAGCTTATGGAGGCTCCCTCCCCCCTCCATTTATCTTCTGATATTTCCCCCAGAAGATCCAAGGTTCCGTACCTCCTACCTTGCAAAAAGTGGTTTTTCTGCTTGTAGAGATCCAGATAAGTTTTCTTACATCACAGGTTGAATTCATATGTGTTCAGAATGGTTTGATAGATATTCAGCTAAATTTGAGGGACCAGATGAAACAAGGTTGGTCCCCTACTCTGCCGCCATCTTGCCCCTCCATTTATGAGTTCTAATAGTTTTTTTTTGGTGGAGCCTTTAGGGTTTTCCCTATATAGTATCATATCATCTGCAAATAGTGACAGTTTTACTTCTTCCTCACCAGTTTGGATGCTTTTAGTTCTTTCTCTTCTGGTTGCTATGGCTAGGACTTCCAGTATTACATTGAATAAAAGTGGTAAGTCTTGTTCGTATCTTAGAGGAAAAGCTTTCAGCTTTTCACCTTTGAGTGGGAGGTTATTTGTGGGTTTTTTATATCCAGCCTTTATTATGTTGAGGTATGTTCCCTCTACATCCACTTTATTGGGAATTTTTATCATGAATGGATGTTGAATTTTGTAAAATGCTTTTTCTGCTTTTACTGAGATGATCATATGATTTTTATCCTTCATTTTGTTAATGTGGTGTATCATGTTGATTGATTTGCAAATATGTATCCTTCTTTGCATTTCCGGGAAAAAATGTACTTGATCATGGTGGATGATCCTCGTAATGTGTGTTGAATTTAGCTTGCTAATATTTTTGCATCTGTGTTCATCAGAGGATGTTGGCCTATAATTTTTCTTTGTGGTGTCTTTATCTTGTTTGGTATCAGGGTAATACTGGCCTCATGGAATGAATTTGGAATCTTTTTTTTTTTTTTTTTTTTTTTCTATTTTGAAATAGTTTGAGAAGAATAGTTATTCACTCTTCTTCAAATGTTTGGTAAAATTTACCTGGGAAGTTGTCTGGTACTAGACCTCTGTTTATTGGGAATTTCTGTATTACTGATTCAATTTTGTTTCTAATAATTAGTCCATTCAGATTTTCTATTTCTTCCTTATTCACTGTTGGAGAACTGTATGTTTCTAGGAATTAATCCATTTGTTCTAGGTTGTCCAATTGGTTGGCATATAGTTTTTCATAATAGTCTCTTATAATCCTTTGTATTTCTGTGATTTTGGTTGTAACTTCTCTTTCATTTCTGATTTTATTAATTTGAATCCTCCCCCACCCCACCTTTTTTTTTTTTTTTATAATGATTCTGGCTGAAGGTTTATCAATTTTTTTTATCTTTTCAAAAACCAGCTCCTAATTTCATTGATCTTTTCTGTTTTTTAGTCTCTATTTCACTTATTTCTGTTGTAATTTTTATTCTACTAACTTTGGGTTTTATTTGTTCTTTTTTTTTTTAGTTTTTTTAAGTATAAGGCTAGATTGCTTATTTGAGATTTCTTTTTTCTTTAGGAAAGCCAGTACCATTATAAACTTCCCTCATAGAACTACTACTTTTATGACATCCCAAAGATTTTGAACTCTTATGTTTCCATTTTCTTTGGCTGCATGTATTTTTTAATTTTCTCCTTGATCTCTTCATTGACCCATTGGTTGTTTAATTGTATGTTGTTTAGCCTGCACATGTTTGCAGGTTTTTTCCAGTTGTTTTCTTATCATTAATTTCTGGTTTCATACCATTGTGCTCAGACAAGATACTTGATGTGATTTCCATCTTAAATTTATTGAGACTTGTTTTGTGTTCTAACATGTGATCTGTCCTGGAGAATGTTCCATGTACCCTCAAGAAGAAAGTATATTCTGCTGATTTGGGATGAAATGTTCTATATGCATCTATTAAGTTCATTTGATCTGTTGTGTGGTTCAAAGCCACTGTTTCCATATTGATTTTCTGTCTGAATGATCTATCCATTGATGTAAATGTGGCGTTAAAGTCCCCTACTATTATTATATTATTGTCAATTTCTCCCTTTATGTCTGTTAATATTTGCTTTATATATTTAGGTGCATCAATATGTGTAATTGTTAAATCCTCTTGTTGGATTGATCCCTTTATCATTACATCATGCTCTTTGTCTCTTATTACAGAATTTGTTTAAAAAGTCTGTTTTCTCTCATGTATGTATTGCTGCCCCAGATTTTTTTTTTTTTTCTCTTCTCTTTTTTGTCTTACATTTGCGTGGAGTATCTTTTTCATCCTCTCATTTTCAGTAGTCTGTATGTGTCTTAGGATCTGAAGTGAATCTCTTGTAGGCAGCATGTAGATGGGTCTTGTTTTTTTTATCCACTCAGTCATCCTGTGTCCTTTGATTGGAGTATTGATTCCATTTACATTTGAAGTAATTATTGACAGGTATATACAAAATAATATTGCCATTTTGTTAATTGTTTTGTTTGTTCTTGTGGTTCTTTCCTATTCCTTTCCTCTCTTGCTGTCTTCCCTCATGATTGATGACTTTCTTTAGTTTTATGAAACTTGGATTCTTTTCTCTTTTTTGTGTGTGTATATGTTTTATATTTTTTTGGTTTTTAGTTACCATGAGGTTCATATATAACATCCTAGGTATATAACATTCTGTACTTAAGTTGGTGGTCGCTTAAGTTTGAACACATTTGAAAGGCATATTTTTACTCCCCAGTGTTTTATGTATATTATGTCATATTTTACATCTTTTTATTTTATGAGTCCTTAACTAATTTTTTAGATATAGTTTACTACTTTTGTCTTTTCAGCTTTCAAACTAGCTTTATAAATGGTTGATCTACAAACTTTATTATGTGTTTACCAGTGAAATTGTTTACCTTTCATAATTTTCTTTCTTCTACTCATAGCCTTTTCTGCTTAAAGAAGTCTGTTTAACATTTCATAATATAGGGGCGCCTGGGTGGCTCAGTTGGTTAAGCGGCTGCCTTCGGCTCAGGTCATGATCCCAGGATCCTTCCTGGGATCAAGCCCTTCATCGGGCTCCTTGCTCCGCAGGAAGCCTGCTTCTCCCTCTCCCACTCCCCCTTCTTGTGTTCCCTCTCTTGCTGTGTCTCTCTCTGTCAAATAAGTAAATCTTAAAAAAAAAAAAACTTCATAATATAGGCCAGTTTAGTGATGATGAACTACTTTAACTTTTGTTTTGGAAAATACCTCTCCATCAATTCTGAATGATAATATTGCTGGGTATAGTATTTTTGGTTGTAGGTTTTTTTCTTTCAGCACTTGGAACATATATATCATGACACTCTCTTCTTACCTGCAAAGTTTCTGCTGAAGAGTCAGCGGATAATCTGGTGGGGTTTCCCTTGTACAAAACTAGTGTTTTTCTCTTGTTGCTTTTAAGAGCCTCTCTTTATCTTTAATTTTTGACGTTATACTTGTTATATGGCTTGGTGTGGACCTCCTTGGGTTCATGTTTTTTTTGGGGTTCTCTGTGCTTCCTGGACCTGGATGTCCATTTCCTTCCCCAGGTTTGGAAAGTTTTCAACTATTAATTTTTCAAGTTTTTTTGCCCCTTTCCCTCTCTCTTCTCCTTCTGGGATTACTATAATGTAAATGTTAGTATGCTTATTGTCTCAGAGGTACTTTAACCTAATCTTGGTGGGCTTTTTCTTAATTCTTTTTTTTTTTTCTTTTTGCTGTTCAGCTTGGATACTTTGCAGTATTCTGTATTCTAGATAGCCGCTCCATTCTTATACATCCTCTAATCTGCTCCTGAGTCCTTCTAGTATGTATTTCATTTCAGTTATTGTATTTTTCAACTCTGATTGGCTCTTTTTTATATTTTCTGTCTCTTTGTTGAAGTTCTGAGTTCCTCCACTCTTCTCTCAAGTCCAGTGAAGATCTTTATGATTATTACTTTAAACTCTTTATCAGCTAGATTGTATATCTCCGTTTCACTTAGTTCTTTAGTCTTGTTCTCTCATTTATTTTTTTAAAGATTTATTTATTTTAGAGAGTGAGAGAATGGGAAGGGGCAGAGGGAGAAGGAGAGAAGTAGACTCCACACTGAGCATGGAGCCTGATGCAGGGCTCGAATCTCATGACCTGAGGCAAAATCAAGAGTTGGACGTTTAACTGACTGGGCCGCCCACGGGGCCCTTGTTCTTTCATTTAGAGCATATTTCTCTGTCTCCTCATTCTGTTTTACTTTCTGTGTTTCTGTGAATTAGATGGAATAGCTAAATCTCCCAGTCTTAAAGGTATGGCCATGTGTAGGAATATCCCCTGCATAGACTGTACGCCTGGCAACTTAGGCTGGCTGCTGGAGCTGTAGCCGGTACAGGCTGGGGGTGTGGGGGCACTCTGCATCAGGGGCACCCTGATGGACAGGTCAAACAGCCACAAACTGGGCTGCTCCGTGTAGTGGGTGCCCTGTCAGAAAAGCTGGCGCTGGAGCAGGCACGGGCCAGGGTGTCCCCAGGGTGCTCACATCAGGGCCATTTTGGCAAGAGGGCTAAAGCTGTAGTCAATGCAGGCTAGAGTTGTTCCATTACTTACCACACTGCGATAGCATTATTGGGAGACTAGAGCTGGAATGGGTACAGGCAGAGGTACCACCTTGGGTATGCAGCTGGAGTTGGTGTGGGCTAGGCGCCCAGGTCACCAAGGCAACAGGCCACCTGGAGCACCCAGACTCTGCTCCCCTCTGTATATCAAGATGGAGAAGGAACATAAACAATGATGTTCACCAGCACCTCTGATCTGGAGAGAGTTCTAGCTATTATGTTTGCTGGACACTCTAGGGTAGTAAAAGGGTTTCCACCACTTCTAATCTAGTAGCCCTTTAATCTGCAGCTTTTTTCTGTGACCTAGGGTGGGCATATCTTCTACTGGTCCCTCAGTACTATCTCTCCCCACTGCATTTCACAGCATCAGAGGTCAGATTACTCTCATCACTATGTTCTGTCCCTCCTACCTCTCTGTGGTCCCGCTATCTTTTATTGTGCAGAAGCTGTTCAATCAGCCCTGTTCTTTAGGAGGAATTACTCCATATATAGGTATACATTTGGTGTGTTTGTGGGAGGAGGGGAGTTCAGAGTCTTCCTACACCGCCATCTTGGGCACCTCTCCCATTTGTTTTTTTATATAGATGATCATTATCGTCTATAAACAGTTTTGTCTCCTGTCAATTCTTTTATCTTGTATTTTCTTTGTGACACTTTAATGGCGTCTGTTCTAGCCAGGCCTCTAGTCTGCAGAGGAAGCATCAGCAGTGAGAGCAGTTTTCCTAGAGTGGGTCTCAGTCTAAGAGGGTTGCACCTGAAATTCCTCCATTGAGTGTGATGGGTTTTGGTATAGGTTCTGGGTATGTGGCCTTTATCAAAGTAGGACAGTTTCCTTCTATTCCTGTTCTTCTAGGAGTCTTTAATCATAAATATTGAACTGTATCAAATGTTCTTCTTTATCTGTGAGATAATCCTATATATAATTTTTCTCTTTTGTTCTATTTCTACATAGATAGATTTTGTGATAGTGAATCATCCTTGAATTCCTGAGCTAAATTCCCATAATGATTCTTTTATTTTTTACATTTTTTTAAATAAGCTCTATGCCCAATGTGGGGCTCAGTCGAACTCAAGACCCTGAGATCAAGAGTCACATGATCCACCAACTGAGCCCTAGGTGCCCCTGGGTTAGCTATTTTTTAATTTAGGATTTTTCGTTTTTATTCTTTGATGAACTTTTTATATGTCTTCATCTGGTTTTAGAAGCAAGATTATATTAGCCTTATAATCTGAATAAGAGATTCTAATTCTTTAAAGCTTAGTACCAGTCCTGAGGGTTTGGGGTTTCTTGAGAACATCTTTGGTTACCATTTCAATTTTTTTCATGATTATTGAACTATTTGAATATACTGTTTGTGTCTTCTTATTCATAAGGTCATTTAATTTTTTTTATTTTTTATTTTTTAAAAATTTTTTTAATTTTATTATGTTATGTTAGTCACCATACAATACATCATTGGTTTTTGATGTGGTGATCCACGATCCGTTGTTTTCATATAACACCCAGTGCTCCATGCAGTACGTCCCCTCCTTAATACCCATCACTGGGCTAACCAATCCCCCCTCCCCTCTCCCCTCTAAAACTCTGTTTGTCATTTAAAATGGAGTAATTTTTTTTCTTTATACCCAATGATACTTAATTAAATTTTGTATGTACATTTCTATACATATATTCTAAAGAGCCTTTTTCTTGAATTTTTCTTTTTTTATTTAAATTTTGTTACTTAACATACAGTGCAATATTGGTTTCTGGAGTAGAATTCAGTGATTCATCACTTTTATATGTCAGCCAGTGCTCATCACAAGTGCTCTCTTTAATACCCATCCCCCATCTAGCCCATCCCCCAGCCATCTCACTCCATCAACCCTGTTTGTCTCTGTCGTTAAGAGTCTCTTACGACTTGTTTCCCTCTCCTTTTTTTTCCTTTTCTCCCTTCCCATATGTTCATCTGTTTTCTCCCTTAAATCCCACATATGAGTGAGATCATATGGTATTTGTCTTTCTCTGACTTATTTAACTTAGCATAATACACACCAGCTCCATCCACCTGTTGCTAATGGCAAGATTTCATTCTTTTTTATTTTATTATGTTATGTTAATCACCATACATTACATCATTAGTCTTTGATGTAGTGTTCCGTGATTCATTGTTTGCGTATAACACCCAGTGCTCTATTCAGTACATGCCCTCTTTAATACCCAACACCAGGCTAACAAGATTTCATTCTTTTTGATGGCTGAATAATATTCTGTTGTGCATATATACCATATCTTCTTTATCCATCAGTTAATCAACATTTGGGTTCTCTCCATAGTTTGGCTATTGTTGATAATGCGTCATATGCCCCTTTGAATCTGTATTTTTCTATACGTTGGGTAAATACCTAGTAGTGCAATTGCTAGATCATAGGGTAGTTCTGTTTTTAACTGTTTTTTTCTTTTTCTTTTTCTTTTCTGTACATTGCATTTTATTTTTTTAATTATGTTATGTTAATCACCATACATTACATCATTAGTTTTCGATGTAGTGTTCTGTGAATCACTCTTTGCATATAACACCCCGTGCTCCATGCAGAACGTGCCTTATTTAATACCCATCACCAGGATAACCCATCCCCCCACCCCCCTCTCCTCTAGAACCCTCACTTTGATACTCAGAGTCCATATTCTCTCATGGTTCGTCTCCCCTCCGATTTCCCCCCCTTCAATCTTCCCCTTCTGCTATCTTCTTTTTTTTTTTTTTTTTAACATATAATGTCTTATTTGTTTCAGAGGTACAGGTCTGTGATTCAACAGTCTTACACAATTCACAGTGCTCACCATAGCCCATACCCTCCCCAATGTTTATCACCCAGCCACCCCATCCCTCCCACCCCCCACCACTCCAGTAACCCTCCATTTCTTTTCTGAGATTAAGAATTCTTCATATCAGTGAGGTCATATGATACATGTCTTTCTCTGATTCACTTATTTCGCTCAGCATAATACCCTCCAGTTCCATCCACATCATTGCAAATGGCAAGATTTCATTCCTTTTGATGGCTGCATAATATTCCATTGTATATATATACCACATCTTATTCACTCATCTGTAGACGGACATCTTGGATCTTTCCATAGTTTGGCTATTGTGGACATTGCTGCCATAAACATCGGGGTGCACGTACCCCTTCGGATCCCTACATTTGTATCTGTGGGGTAAATACCCAATAGTGTAATTGCTAGGTTGTAGCATAGCTCTATTTTCAATTTTTGAGGAACCTCCATACTGTTTTCCAGAGTGGCTGCACCAGCTTGCATTCCCCCCAATAGTGTAGGAGGGTTCCCCTTTCTCCACATCCCCGCCAACATCTGTCGTTTCCTGACTTGTTAATTTTAGCCATTCTGACTGGTGTGAGGTGGTATCTCATTGAGGTTTCGATTTGGATTTCCCTGATGCTGAGCGATGTTGAGCACTTTTTCATGTGTTTGTTGGCCATTTGGATGTCTTCTTTGGAAAAATGTCTGTTCATGTCTTCTGCCCATTTCTTGATTGGATCTTTTGTTCTTTGGGTGTTGAGTTTAATAAGGTCTTTATAGATTTTGGATACTGGCCCTTTATCTGATGTGTCATTTGCAAATACCTTCTCCCATTCTATCGGTTGTCTTTTGGTTTTGATGACTGTTTCTTTTGCTGTGCAAAAGATTTTTATCTTGATGAAGTCCCAATAGTTCATTTTTGCTCTTGCTTCCCTTGCCTTTGGCGATGTTTCTAGGAAGAAGTTGCTGCGGCTGAGGTCGAAGAGGTTGCTGCCTGTGTTCTCCTTTAGGATTTTGATGGACTCCTGTCTCACATTTAGGTCTTTCAACCATTTGGAGTCTAGTTTTGTGTGTGGTGTAAGGAAATGGTCCCGTTTCATTCTTCTGCATGTGGCTATCCAATTTTCCCAACACCATTTATTGAAGAGACTGTCTTTTTTCCACTGGACATTCTTTCCTGCTCTGTGAAAGATTAGTTGACCATAGAGTTGAGGGTCCATTTCTGGGCTCTCTGTTCTGTTCCATTGATCTATGTGTCTGTTTTTGTACCAGTACCATACAATCTTGATGATGACAGCTTTGTAATATAGCTTGAAGTCCAGAATTGTGATGCCACCAGCTTTGCTTTTCTTTCTCAACATTCCTCTGGCTATTCGGGGTCTTTTCTGGTTGCATACAAATTTTAGGATTTTTTGCTCCATTTCTTTGAAAAAAGTGGATGGTATTTTGATAGGGATTGCATTGAATGTGTAGATTGCTCTAGGTAGCATTGACATCTTCACAATCTTTGTTCCTCCATTCCATGAGCATGGAACGTTTTTCCATTTCCTTGTGTCTTCCTCAGTTTCTTTCTGAGTATTTTATAGTTTTCTGAGTATAGATCCTTTGCCTCTTTAGTTAGATTTGGTTAGATTTATTCCTAGGTATCTTATGGTTTTGGGTGCAATTGTAAATGGGATCGACTCCTTAATTTCTCTTTCTTCTGTCTTGTTGTTGGTGTATAGGAATGCCACTGACTTCTGTGCATTGATTTTATATCCTGCCACTTTACTGAATTCCTGTATGAGTTCTAGCAGTTTTGGGGTGGAGTCTTTTGGGTTTTCCACATGCAGTATCATATCATCTGCAAACAGTGAGAGTTTGACTTCTTTGCCGATTTGGATGCCTTTTATTTCCTTTTGTTGTCTGATTGCTGTGGCTAGGACTTCTAATACTATGTTGAATAGCAGTGGTGATAGTGGACATCCCTGCCGTGTTCCTGACCTGAGGGGGAAAGCTCTCACTTTTTCCCCATTGAGAATGATATTTGCTGTGGGTTTTTCATAGATGGCTTTTATGATATTGAGGTATGTACCCTCTATCCCTACACTCTGGAGACTTTTGATCAAGAAATGATGCTGTACTTTGTCAAATGCTTTTTCTGCATCTATTGAGAGGATCATATGGTTCTTGTTCTTTCTTTTATTAATGTATTGTATCACATTGATTGATTGGCGGATATTGAACCAACCTTGCAGCCCAGGGATAAATCCCACTTGGTTGTGGTGAATAATCCTTTTAATGTACTGTTGGATCCTATTGGCTAGTATTTTGGTGAGAATTTTTACATCCGTGTTCATCAAGGATATTGGTCTATAATTCTTTTTGCTGGGGTCTTTGTCTGGTTTTGGGATCAAAGTAATGGTGGCCTCGTGAAACGAGTTTGGAAGTTTTCCTTCCATTTCTATTTTTTGGAACAGTTTCAGAAGAAGAGGTATTAATTCTCCTTGAAATGTTTGGTAGAATTCCCCTGGGAAGCCCTCTGGCCCTGGGGTTTTGTTTGTTGGGGGAGATTTTTGATTACTGCTTCAATTTCCTTGCTGGTTATAGGTCTGTTCAGGTTTTCTGTTTCCTCCTGGTTCAGTTTTGGTAGTTGATACATCTCTAGGAGTGCATCCATTTCTTCCAGATTATCTAATTTGCTGGCATATGATTTCTCATAGTATGTTCTTATAATTGTATTTCTTTGGTGTTGGTTGTGATCTCTCCTCTTTCATTCATGATTTTATTTATTTGGGTCATTTCTCTTTTCTTTTTGATAAGTCTGACCAGGGGTTTATCAATCTTGTTAATTCTTTCAGAGAACCAGCTCCTAGTTTCGTCAGTCTGTTCTACTGTTCTTTTGGTTTCTAGTTCATTGATTTCTGCTCTGATCTTTATTATTTCTCTTCTCCTGCTGGGTTTAGGCTTTATTTGCTGTTCTTTCTCCAGCTCCTTTAGGTGTAGGGTTAGGTTGTGTATTTGAGACCTTTCTTGTTTCTTGAGAAGGGCTTGTAGTGCTATATACTTTCCTCTTAGGGCTGCCTTTGCTGCATCCCAAAGATTTTGAACAGTTGTGTTTTCGTTTTCATTTGTTTCCATGAATTTTTAAATTCTTCTTTAATTTCCTGGTTGACCCATTCATTCTTTAGTAGGATGTTCTTTAGCCTCCATGTATTTGAGTTCTTTCCAACTTTCCTCTTGTGATTGAGTTTCAAAGCACTATGGTCTGAAAATAGGCAGGGAATGATCCCAATCTTTTGGTACCGGTTGAGACCTGATTTGTGACCCAGGATGTGATCTATTCTGGAGAATGTTCCCTGGGCACTAGAGAAAAATGTGTATTCCGTTGCTTTGGGATGGAATGTTCTGAATATATCTGTGACGCACATTTGGTCCAGTGTGTCATTTAAATTCTTTACTTCCTTGTTGATCTTTTTTTTTTTTTTAAGATTGAATTTATTTATTTGACAGAGACACAGCGAGAGAGGGAACACAAGCAGGGGGAGTGGGAGAGAGAGAAGCAGGCCTCCCGCGGATCAGGGAGCCCAATGCGGGGCTCGATCCCAGGACCCTGAGATCATGACCCGAGCCAAAGGCAGACACTTAACGACTGAGCCACCCAGGTGCTCCTGTTGATCTTTTTCTTAGATGATCTGTCCATTTCAGTGGGGGGGGTGTTCCCTACTATTATAGTATTGTTGTCAATGTGTTCCTTTGCTTTTGTTATTAATTGGCTTATATAATTGGCTATTCCCATGTTAGGGGCATAGATATTCACAATTGTTAAATCTTCTTGTTGGATACACCCTTTAAGTAGGATATAGTGTCCATCCTCATCTCTTATTATAGTCTTTGGTTTAAAATCTAATTTGTCTGTAACATAATCAACCATTTTTTCTGTGAATATACTGCTCTCATTGCTATCTCGAGCTCAGACATACTCATTCCCCACCTGTTGCTTTTTGGCTTTGCCACTTTCAATAAAGTGAGCACACTGCTCATCATCCTCAAAAAAAATAAAAATAAAAAAATAAAAATAAAATCTAATTTGTCTGATAGAAGGATTGCCACCCCAGCTTTCTTTTGGTGTCCATTAGCATGGAAAATGGTTTTCCACCCCCTCACTTTCATCTGGGGGTGTCTTTGGGTCTGAAATGAGTCTCTTGCAGACAGCATATCGATGGGTCTTGTTTTTTTATCCAGTCTGATACCCTGTGTCTTTTGATTGGGGCACTTAATCCATTTACATTCAGGGTAACTATGAATTTAGTGCCATTATATTGCCTGTAAGGTGACTGTTACTGTATATGGTCTGTGTTCCTTTCTGGTCCTTGTTACTTTTAGGCTTTCTCTTTGCTTAGAGGACGTCCCCCTTTCAATATTTCTTGTAGGGCTGGTTTTGTGTTTGCAGATTTCTTTAGTTTTTGTTTGTCCTGAAAGCTTTTTATCTCTCCTTCTATTTTCAGTGACAGCCTAGCTGGATATAGTATTCTTGGCTGCATATTTTTCTCATTTAGTGCTCTGAATATATAATACCAGTCCTTTCTGGCCTGCCAGGTCTCTGTGGATAGGTCTTTTGCCAATCTAATGTTTCTGCCATTGAAGGTTACAGATCTCTTCTCCCAAGCTGCTTTCAGGATTTTCTCTTTGTCTCTGAGACTCATAAGTTTTAGTATTAGATGTCGGGGTGTTGACCTATTTTTATTGATTTTGAGAGGGGTTCTCTGTGCCTCTTGGAATTTGATGCTTGTTGCCTTTGCCAAATTAGGGAAGTTCTCTGCTATAATTTGCTCCAATATACCTTTTGCCCCTCTCTCTCTTTCTTTTTCTTCTGGGATCCCAATTATTCTAATGTTGTTTCATCTTATGGTATCGCTTATTTCTTGAATTCTGCCCTTGTGATCCAGTAGTTTTTAATCTCTCTTTTTCTCAGCTTCTATATTTTCCATCATTTGGTCTTCTATATCACTGATTCTGTCTTCTGCCTCATTTATCCTAGCAGTTAGAGCCTCCATATTTTTTTTTTTTAAAGATTTTATTTATTTATTTGACAGAGAGATAGCACAAGTAGGCAGAGTGGCAGGCAGAGGGAGAGGGAGAAGCAGGCTCTCCACTGAGCACGGAGCCGGACGTGGGGCTCGATCCCAGGACCCCAGGATCATGACCTGAGCCGAAGGCAGCCGCTTAACTGACTGAACCACCTAGGCACCCCTAGAGCCTCCATTTTTGATTGCATTTCATTAATAGCATTTTTGATTTCGACTTGGTTAGATTTTAATTCTTTTATTTCTCCAGAAAGGGTTTCTCTAATAACTTCCATGCGTTTTTCCAGCCCGGCTAGTATCTTTAAAATCATCATTCTGAACTCTAGTTCTGACATCGTATTAATGTCCTTATTGAGTAGGTACCTGGCAGTCGGTACTGCCCTTTGTTCTTTTTGTTGAGGTGACTTTTTCCATCTTGTCATTTTCTCCAGTGGAGAATAGATGAATGAGAGAACAAAATGCTAACAGGGTAATAATGTCCCCAGAAAATATACTCTAAACAAATCAGAAAAGACCTGAAACCGGGGGAAAAGAAAGGGAAAGAAAGAAAAAAGAAAAGAAAAAGATAAAAACAAAAACAGAACAAAACAAAATAAAATAATATGATCAAATATGATCAGGCTCGTGCATAGATCAGTGCCACACACTAGATTTTGGGTGTATTTTGGTCTGTTAGAAGAAAGTGCCTCCCAAAATTTTAAAGAAAGAAAAACTTATATATGTACAAAAATAAGGGTTGATTTGATTAAAGGATGGAATATGACTGTAATGGTGAAAATTATAAAAGATTTTATAAAAGGAATAGATAAGAAGTTGGTTGAAAAAAGAAAGAAGAGAATTTAAAAAGAAAAAAGGGAGAGAATGTGATCAGGCAGGAGACTAGAACAAAGCCATTCACTAGAGATTTAGGGTATATTTTGGTCTGTTAGAAACTGTATCCAAAATTTTAAAGAGAGAACAACTTATATATATATATATATATATATATGTACCAAAAATAAGGTTTACTACTATGAACAGATAGAATATGACTCTAAAAATGAAAAATGAGTAAGATTTTTTTAAAAGGATTGATAAAGATGTTGGTTGAAAGAGGGAAAAAGAAAAATTCAAAAAAAAGAAATTAAAATAAAAATTAACTTTGAAAGACTAAAGAATCATGGGAAAAAAGCCGTGAATTCTATGTGCAGTATTCCCCTAGTGCTGGAGTTCTGCCGTTCTCATTGATGGGTAAATTGGTCTTGGCTGGCTGTTCTCGCTGATCTTCTGGGGGAGGGGCCTGTTGCCTTGGTTCCCAAATGTCTTTGCTGGAGGCGGAATTTCCCTGCCCTTGCCGGTTCGGGCTAAGTAATCTGCTTGGGTTTGCTCTCAGGTTTTGTTCCCTGCAAACTTTCCCTCCGGCTTTGGAGGACGAGAGTGAAAATGGCGGCCTCCCAATCTCCGCCCCGGAGGAGCCGACAACTCGGGGCCCCACTCCTCAGTGAGACCCCAGAGAAAAGCAGTCAGTCACTCCCATGTCTCTGGTCTTCAGCCGCACTCCGTGCTCACCCGGCCTGTGACCCGAGTGTTTCTATCTCTGGCACCTGACCCCGTGTGGAGTCTCCAATCCCAGCAGAGTCCTCTGTGCGCTTCCTTGCTGCTCCTCCTGCCGTCTCCCTGTATCTGCCACTTGTTGGGTCCCTGCTGGAGGAGCAGTGGCTCGACTATACCTTGGATCATGGTTTATGGCAACCCCGAGCTGAGAGCCTTGGCTCTGTCTCTGCAGCCGGCTTCCCCCACTCCCGATACCTAGGAGCTCTGCCGCACTCAGGCACCCCCGGTCTTTCTGTGACCCCAAGGGTCCTGAGACCACACTGTCCCAGCGAGTTTCCACCCCCTGCTTAGCTACTGGAGCAACGTCCCTCAGCAGAGCCGACTTCTAAAAGTTCCGATTTTGTGCTCTGCCGCTCTATCACTTGCCAGAAGCGGCTTACGGAAGCCCCCTCCCCCTGCCGTCTATCCCTCGGAACATCGCCTCAGATGCACTTCTCCGCACCTCCTACCTTCCAGAAAGTGGTCACTTTTCTGTTCAGAGAGTTGTTGCTATTCTTTTCTTCGATCTCCTGTTGAGTTCGTAGGTGTTCAGAATGGTTTGATCCCTATCCAGCTGAATTCCTGGGACCAGATGGAATCCAGGTCTCCTACTCCTCCACCATCTTGCTCTGGTACCCCCTATTTTTAACTTTTTGAGGAACCTCCAAACTGTTCAGAGTGGCTGCACCAGCTTGCATTTCCACCAACAGTGCAAGAGGGTTCCCCATTTTCTGTATCCTTGCCAACACCTGTTGTTTCTTCTTGTGTTGTTAATTTTACCCCTTTCTGACAGGTGTAAGGTGGTATCTCATTGTGGTTTTGATTTGTACTTCCCTGATGATGATGATGTTGGGTATCTTTTCATGTGTCTGTTAGCCATCTGGGTGTCTTGTTGGAAACATGTCTATTCATGTCTTCTGCCCAATTCTTAACTGTATTACTTGTTTTATGGGTGTTGAGTTTGGTAAGTTAAAGATCCTTTCTCAATTGACTATTTGAATGGAGTCATAAATCCAGAATTGTGGCATAGTTGCTCAAGTGTTTTTTTTTGTTAACTCTCATAATTTAAACTTTTTAAATATCATTCCAGTAGATGAGACAGATGGCCGAAGCTGGCTGGAACAGCATGTGGTTCATCAGTACTGGACAACCAGATCCTCAAGGTTTCCTCATAGTTTACATTTGCACTCCAATTTAGCTGCTTTCTGGTAAGAAGCTAAGTTTTTCATTTAATGTGTTAATAGAAGAAACTTTGATATCTTAATATTTGCTTTTGATTTATGACTTAAGTCAAATACTTTCCTGAAATTTAAGATTTTTTTTTAGCAATTCTAATACATTTTTCAGTTACTTAATTATTTTAAAAATGAGATTATTGTTTAATTATAGTCTGTTTTTTGATTTGTTACTTTCAAAGCTAATGGATTGGTATGAATTAGGTCATGTATTTGATTTCTGTTTTAATGCACCTACTAAAAAATACAATTAGTATTTTTCTAAAATAATACATACTTTTAAACACTTGGCTAAATCAGCAATGAATATAGTAATTGGAATTGTTCTGGGGTGCCTGGGTGGCTCAGTTGGTTAAGCATCTGCCTTCAGCTCAGGTCATGGCTCCAGGGTCCTGGGATTCAGCCCCGCCTAGGGCTCCCTGCTCAGCGGGAAGCCTACTTCTCCCTCTTCCCCCACCTCACCACCTCCCTGCTCATGTTTTCTCTCCCTCTCTCTCAAATAAATAAATAAAATCTTTTTTAAAAAATTGGAATTGTTCTGAAAGTACTTCTCTGAGAGTATTACAGTTGACATGTAGAAATGAGTATGGGAGGGCATTTAAAACATGTTAATATATTTGCTTATTGATTACTGGTTAAATTACCACTAAATGCATTTTTTTTTTTTTTTAAGATTTTATTTATTTATTTGAGAGAGAGAGAATGAGAGACAGACAGCACAAGAGGGAAGAGGGCAGAGGGAGAAGCAGACTCCCCGCCGAGCAGGGAGCCCGATGCGGGACTCGATCCCGGGACTCCAGGATCATGACCTGAGCCGAAGGCAGTCGCTTAACCAACTGAGCCACCCAAGCGCCCAAATGCATATATTTTTTAATGCATGTAATTTTACTTCATGAGAAACCTTTTCATTGACATTTGATGTTTGCTGTCTAATAGGGACCAACACTTGTATAGCAGTGACCCATTATATGTTCCAGATGACAGAGTTTTTGTTACTGAGACACAGGTTATTCGGGAAACCTTATGGTAAGTCCTATTAAGCTAATTAATAGTGTAGAAGACTTTGTTACTGAGAAGCAGAATTTTGGTTTTTGAAGGAAAAATAT
The DNA here is from genome assembly GCF_964656455.1 of Halichoerus grypus. Classification (NCBI taxonomy): domain Eukaryota; kingdom Metazoa; phylum Chordata; class Mammalia; order Carnivora; family Phocidae; genus Halichoerus; species Halichoerus grypus. Next base: position 35,189,683 of record NC_135719.1, on the reverse strand, counting down.
TCATGGTTTCTTCACATGCATACTAGAAAATAGGCCATTAGGTTTAACCCAAAACCGTTTCTAATGGGCACCTAAACATAAATTGGGGGACTCAGAAAACCCAAACTTCAGCGTCGATTGTGAAGGTTACGAGAATTTGATATGTTTACTTCTTTTCCATTTTAAGTCATGTGTATGCTATTTAATTAGATTATACCATTATTTTTTAATTACTGAGTTCAAAGAAAGGCTTCTAGTATGCTAGGCAGAGTATGTCCTATACCAGAGTGTATATCCAGGTCCTATATCTGGAAACCAGGAATCTACGAATTTAGGTTGTGAAAAAAAAAAGAATTTAGATTGTGTTCATATAAAAATGAAAATGAGAAATGCAACATGTAGTGCTGGTACTACTAAAATTTCCAGGTTCTGGGTCTCTCTGCCACAAAGGATAATACTGACAATTTTTTTTCTTTCTTTTTTTTTTTTTTTTTTAATACTTCCACAACTTTTTTTTTAATTCAATTAGCCAACATATAGTACATACTTAGTTTCAGATGTAGTGTTAAACAATTCACTAGCTGCTGTTCTTTCTCCAGCTTCTTTAGATTTAAGGTTAGCTTATATATTTGAGATTTTTCTAATTTTTTGAGAAAGGTTTGTATTACAATGTCCTCGTAGGACCACCTTTGCTGTATCCCAAAAGTTTTATACTGTTGTTTTCATTTTCATTTGTTCTTATGAATTTTTTACATTGTTCTTTAATTTCCTGGCTGACCCATTCATTCCTTAGTGGGATGCTCTTTAACCTTCAGGTGTTTGCGTTCCTTCCAAATTTCTGGGTGTAATTGAATTCAGGGTTAAGGCATTGTGGTCTGAAAATACTCAGGGAATAATCCCAAACTTTTGGTATTGGTTGAGACCTGATTTGTGATCCTGTATGTGATCTAGTCTGGAGAATGTTTCATGTGCACTCGAGAAGAATGCATTTTTTGTTGCTTTAGGATGGAATGTTCTGAATATCTCTGTGAAGTCCATCTGGTCCAGTGTGTCATTCAAAGCCCTTGTTTCCTTGTTGATCTCTGCTTAGATGATCTGTCCATTGCTGTAAGTGGGGTGTTAAAGTCCCCTGCTGTTATTGTATTATTATTAATGTGTTTCTTTAATTTGGTTATTAATTGGTTTATATTATTGGCTACTCCCAAGTTAGGAGCATAAATATTTATAATTGTTAGATCTTCTTGTTGAAAAGACCCTTTAAGTATGATATAGTATCCCTCTTTATCCCATACTACACTGTTTGGTTTAAAGTCTAATTTGTCTGATATAAGGATTGCTACCCCAGCTTTCTTTTGATGCCCATTAACATGGTAAATGGTTCTCCGCCCCGTCACTCTCAATCTGGAGGTCTCTTTAGGTCTAAAATGAGTCTGTTGTTGACAGCATATGGATGGGCCTTGTTTTTTTATCCAATCTGATACCCTGGGTCTTCTGATTGGAGCATTTAGAGTACATTCAGAGTAATTGTTGAAAGATGTGAATTTAGTGCCATTGTATTACCTGTGAAGTCCCTGTTTCTTTAGATTGTCTGTTTCTTTCTGGTCTTTGTTACTTTTGGGCTCTCTCTTTGCTTACAGGATCACCCTTAATATTTCTTGCACAGCTGGTTTAGTGGTTTCATAATCTTTCAGTTTCTGTCTGTCCTGGAAGCTCTTTATTATCTCCTTCCATTCTTTTTTTTTTTTTTTTTAAAGATTTTATTTATTTTATTTGACAGAGAGAGAGATAGCAAGAGCAGGAACACAAGCAGGGGGAGTGGGAGAGGGAGAAGCAGGCTTCCTGCCGAGCAGGGAGCCCGATGTGGGACTCGATCCCAGGACCCTGGGATCATGACCTGAGCCAAAGGCAGACGCTTAACAACTGAGCCACCCAGGCGCCCTATCTCCTTCCATTCTGAATGACAGCCTTCCTGCATAAAGTATTCTTGGCTGTATATTTTTCTCATTTAGCACACTGAATATATCATGCCATTCCTTTTTTGGCTTGCCAGATTTCTGTGGATAGGTCTTTTGCCAGCCTCATGTTTATACCATTGTACGTTAAGAACCTCTTGTCTTGAACTGCTTTCAGGATTTGCCCTTTATCTCTGAAATTTGCAAGCTTCCGTATTACATGTTGGGGTGTTAATCTGTTTTTATTGATTTTGGGAGGGGTCCTCTCTCTCTTGGACTTGAAATGCCTGTTTCCGTCGCCAGAGTAGGAAAGTTCTCACCTATGATTTCTTCAAATATACCTTCTGTCCCTCTCTTTCTTTCTTTTCCCTCAGGGACTCCATAATTCTTTTTTGTTGTTTTTTGTTTTTTACCCCTAAAACATCATTTATTGAGTACAAACTGCTGACATATTATTAGCTAAGGGTTTTACAGGCTTTATAAATGTCGTGAAAACAAATAAGATAAAGTAAAACATTTATTTTTTTTATTATGTTATGTTAGTCACCATACAGTACTTCATTAGTTTCTGATTAGTGTTCCATGATTCATGGAACATATAGCACCCAGTGCTCATTGCAACACGTGCCCTCCTTAATACCCATCACCAGGCTCACCCATCCCCCCACCCCTCTCCCCTCTAAAACCCTCAGATTGTTTCCCGGAGTCCATAGTCTCTCATGGTTTGCCTCCCCCTCTGATCTCCCCCACTTCAGTTTTCCCTTCCTTCCCATAATGTCTTCCATGCTATTTCATATGTTCCACGTTTGGGGACTCCAATAATTCTAATATTGTTTCATTTTATAGCATTGCTGGTTTCTCGATGCCTCCCATCATGGTCCATTAGTTGTTTTTCCTCTTTTCCTTGGCTTCCTTCCTTTCTGTCAACTTGTCTTTTATATCACTTACCCTTTCTTCTGCCTCATTTACCCTAGCTGTTAGAACATCCAATTTAGATTGCATTGCAGTTAGAGCATTTTTCAATTCGGACTGATTAGATTTCACTTCTGCACTAAGAGATTCGCTAGTGTCTTTTTTATGCTATTTTCAAGCCTTGCTAGTAACTTTATAATTGTTATCCTGAATTCCAGCTCTGATATCTTACTTATATCCATATCGATTAGATCTGTAGCAGAGTATTACTTCTAGTTCGTTCTTTTGTTGTGAATTCCCCCTTCTAGTCATTTTGCCCAGAGAAGAATGGATGAATGAATGAACAAAATAAAAAATACCAACCTCAACCCAAGCGAAATACACACTAGACAAATCCCAGGAGGTCAGAAACCAAAACAGAAGAGAAAAAGAAGGAAAGAGAAAAAAATGGGGCGGGGGAAGAAAGAATATAATCTCCCAGGGTGGACAAGACAGGGTGATCCACTTGGGGCGCCTGGGTGGCTCAGTCGTTAAGCGTCTGCCTTCGGCTCAGGTCATGATCCTAGTGTTCTGGGATCGAGCTCCGCATCGGGCTCCCTGCTCGGCGTGAAGCCTGCTTCTCCCTCTCCCACTCCCCCTGCTTGTGTTCCCTCTCTCGCTGTGTCTCTCTCTGTCAAATAAATAAAATCTTTAAAAAAAAAAAAAGACAGGGTGATCCACTTGGTCCTGAATGTATTTTGGTCTGTGTGTTAGAAGACACTAGATCCCAAAATTGTAAAGAGAATTGTAAAGTTCTTTCTTACAGAGACAACTTATATACATACAAAAATAGAAATGAATACAGTGAGTGGAAGCCAAAATTGAAGAATATATCTAAAAAATGTAAATGTAAAAAATGAAAGTTTAAAAATGGCATAGAAACAAAGAGTTGATAAAATAAGAAACTAGTTGAAGAGAGAAAAAAGAAAAAAACGAAATGGAAAATTTTAAACTGAAAGATAAACGAATCATGAGAAAAACCCTCAAATTCTGTATACTATTTTCCCCTACCACTGGAGTTTTACCGTCCTGTTTCATCCATAAACTTGCTTTTCACCTGTTCTTCCAGCTAGTCCTCTGGGGGAGGGGCCTGCTGTACTGATTGTCAGGTATCTTTGCCTGGGCAGAGTTGCATTGCCCCCTTGCCAGGGGGCTGGGCTCAGTGTAAGCTGTTTCTCTGTGGCTTTTGTTCCCAGCAGGCTTTTCATTCCTCTTTAGAGGATGCAAATAAAAATGGCTACACCTCTATCTCCAGCCCCAGAGCTGAAAGATCTCACTGTGTCCCAAACTCCGCAGACTCCTGCTGTGCATACCCACACTGATCCTCCCGGGGAAAGGCAGAGGGTTGCTAGGTCACTGTCCTTTGCAAGGCCCCCACACGGAGAGCAGTCATGAGATCAGGCAGTGGTTCACAGTTTATGGCGAACTGAGCTGAGAGCCCCCTCCCGGGCTCGCTGACTGTAACTGGTTTCCCCAGCTCCAATGCTCGGGAACTCTGCCAGCTCAGGTACCCCCATTCTTTCTGTCACCCTGGGGATATTGAGCCCATACTGTCCCACCTACGATTCTGCCCTGCTTCACCACAGCACCTTTCAGGCAGGGACATCTCTCACTGGAGCAGATTTCTAAAAGTTCTGCTTTTTTGCCCTCGGGGGCTATATCACTTTCCAGTAGCCAGCTTTCAGAGGCTCCCTTCCCTGCCATTTATCTCCCAATAAATCCCTTCAGTTTCACTTCTCCATACTCCTACCTTGCAAAAAGTGGTCGCTTTTTTATTTGTAGAATTCCAGCAATTCTTTTCTTACATCTCAGGTTGAATTCATAGGTGTTTAGAATGATTCAATAGTTATCTAGCTTAATTCAGGGGACCAGATGAAATGAGGTCCCCTACTCTTCCATCATCTTGCCTCTCCTAGTATTGACATTTTTAAAAATGGAAAGATCTGCTTGGGCCATCACACAGGTGAAGAAATGCTTTGACAAGACTATTTTGACTTCTCTCTAAGATGATATTGAAATATCTTGAGTCTTAAGGTAATCCATTAAAAAGATTGATGCCTTCTATTTTCTAATTATCTGATGTCTTTGCCCCAACTCCCAGTTCTGAATCTTTCATTAAAATTTCTTAAGCATTGTTTGCAATGAAAAGGATGGAGCTAAGAGTGTATTATGCTAAGTAAATAAGTCAGTCAGAGAAAGACAAATACCATATAATTTCATTCATATGTGGAATTTGGGAAACAACAGATGAATGTGTGGGAAGGGAGAAAAAAAGAGAAGGGGGGGAAGGCAAACCATAAGTGACTCATAACTGTAGAGAACAAACAGGGTTGATAGAGGGAGATGGGTGGGGTATAGGCTAATAAGAAAGGCAGTTCTTAATGATGAGCACTGGGTATTGTATGTAAGTAATGAATCACTAAATTCTCCTGAAACCAATATTATACTATATGTTAACTATCTAGAATTTAAATAAAAATGTGTAAGAAAAGAATTTTTTAAACATTAGTGTAATGAATATTTTTTTAGACTTAAAGTACATTCATCTTTTTTATTTCATTTCAGGTTACTTTCGGGGGTAAAAAAACTCTTTATATTTCAGTTGATAGATGGGAAGGTAACTGTGAGAAACAGTATTATAGTAACTCATTTGACACATGTAAGTTATTTGTACTTATTGTAGTTAATATTAAATAATAGGATTTATGTAAACTGTGGTTCTGTAACTTTAAAACATTTTGCAATATTAAAATTAATTATTAAATATACTTAAGATCCAAAAGGTAAAATTAAATTCTGCATCTTTGCAGTGCTAGAGAATTCTTTAATATTTTTGTTATATTTACATTTAGTTTCAGTTTGTATTTTCTGCTTTTTAATTCTGTCAATTCTGTATTAGGAAGCTGTGTACTATAAATTTTTTGCTTGTAATACATTTATTTACCTTATATGTGGTTTTAAAAAGTAGAAGCCACAATTCTATATTCTGTAGAAATTAATGCTTACATTGTTTACTTTGAGTATAAAACTTTGTTTTCTTTTTCTTATATTAAGCATACTATTTAAAACAGTCATAAATATTTTAGTGAAGGAATATGTATTTGAATGTTCCTAGAAGACTTCAAATGTTTGCGGTTTGCTTCTTTTATAGAGCTGTTTACGATCAGTGCTAGAACAAATAGCAGCATATGGCCAGGTTGTGTTTCGACTCCAGGAGTTCATTGATGAAGTTATGGGGCACAGCTCCGAAGGCATGTTACCTGGAAATGGTTCTCTTCCTAAGAAGTTGACTGAAGCTCCCTTTAGGACATACCAGGCTTTCATGTGGGCCCTATACAAATACTTCATTAGTTTCAAAAAGGAACTTACTGACATTGAGAAGTACATCATCAATAATGGTATTTAAATCTCCTTTCCTTCTACTCATAACACACATAAGTCATATTTTGAATGCCATCTACGTTATTAATTGATACAATGTTTATAAATAACATGAAAAATAAGTAATATGCATGATCATTTTAAGTCATTTTAAATTTGTATTTTAAACCATTCATTCTCTAAAAATCCAAATTGTACAGAAAGTTTACAGTGAAGATTATTCTTCCTGTGCTAATTCTCCAGCCAAGTACTCAGTTCCTCTCCCCAGAGGCAACCAAATCATAAGTTTCTTTTGCATCCTTCCAGAAATAACTTAAACATATGCAAGCAATGCATATTCATATATACATACCTAGAAGTCTGTTTACTTCTCCAAATTATTTTCTAATTTCAATTTTGAGGATTATACCATACAGAAATGTAGAGCCTCCTCCTTCTTTTTTACAAATAGAATATTTAATTCTGTGAATATATCATAGACCAATCCTCTTTGGATGAACATTTAAGTTGTTTCTGATCTTCAGTTGCCAACAGTGATATAGTGTACACATGTGCAGCAAGTTATAGCATAAATTCTTTTTTTGTCAATATATTTTATTTTTTTTATTTTTTAATTTTTTAAATTTTTTTATTATGTTATGTTAGTCACCGTACAGTACTTCATTAGTTTTTGATGTAGTGTTCCATGATTCATTATTTGCGTATAACACCCAGTGCTCCATGCAGTACGTGCCCTCCTTAATACCCATCACCTGGCTAACCCATCCCCCACCCCCCTCCCCCTAAAACCCTCAGTTTGTTTCTCGGAGTCCATAGTCTCTCATAGTGTGTCTCCCCTGCCGATTCCCCCCCTTCAATTTTCCCTTCCTTCTCCTAATGTCCTCCATGCTGTTCCTTATATTGCACATACAGGTGAAACCATATGATAATTGACTTTCTCTGCTTGACTTATTTTGCTTAGCATAATCCCGTCCAATTCAATCCATGTCAATGCACATGATGAATATTTATCCTTTCTGATGGCTGAGTAATATTCCATTCTATATATGTACCACATCTTCTTTATCCATTCGTCTGTGGAAGGGCATCTCGGCTCTTTCCACAGTTTGGCTCTTCTGGACATTGCTGCTATGAACATTGGGGTGCACGTGACCCTTCTTTTCACAATATCTGTATCTTTGGGGTAAATACCCATTAGTGCAATTGCTGAGTCATAGGGTAGCCCTCTTTTTAAATTTTTAAGGAACCTCCATACTGTTTTCCAAAGTGGCTGTACCAGCTTGGATTCCCACCAACAGTGCAAGAGAGTTCCCCTTTCTCCACATCCTCTCCAACATTTCTTGTTTCCTGCCTTGTTAATTTTGTCATTCTAACTGGTGTAAGGTGGTATCTCAGTGTGGTTTTGATTTGAATTTCCCTGATGGCTAATGATGTTGAACATTTTTTCATGTGTCTGTTAGCCATTTGTATGTCTTCTTTGGAGAAGTCTGTTCATGCCTTCTGCCCATTTTTTGATATGATTATTTTTTTGGGTGTTGAGTTTGAGAAGTTCTTTATAGATCTTGGATACCAGCCCTTTATCTATAGTGTCATTTGCAAATATCTTCTCCCATTCCATGGGAGTAACATTAAGGGTAACCTCTTAGTGTTCTTGACTGTTTCCTTTGCTGTGTAGAAGCTTTTTATCGTGATGAAGTCCCAAAAGTTCATTTTCAATTTTGTTTCCCTTGCCTTTGGAAACGTGTCTTGAAAGAAGTTGCTGTGCCCGATGTCAAAAAGGATACTGCTATGTTCTCCTCTAGGATTTTGATGGATTCCTATCTCACATTGAGGTCTTTCATCCATTTAGAGTTTATCTTTGTGTATGGTCTAAGAGAATGGTCGAGTTTCATTCTTTTGTGTGTAGTGGTCCCATTTTCCCAGCACCATTTATTGAAGAGACTGTCTTTTTTCCATTGGGTATTTTTTCTTGCTTTATTGAAGATTAGTTAACCATGACCATAGAGTTGAGGGTCCATATCTGGAGTTTCTATTCTGTTCCGTTGATCTCTGTGTCTGTTTTTTGCCAGTACCATGCTGACTTGGTGATCACAGCTTTGTAATATACCTTGAAATCAAGCAACTTGATGCCCCCAGCTTTGGTTTTCTTTTTAAACATTTCCTTGGCAACTCAGGGTCTTTTCTGGTTCCATACAAATGCTAGAATTGTTTGTTCTAGCTCCTTGAAAAATGCCATTGGTATTTTCATTGCAATGGCATTGAAGGTATAGATTGCTCTAGACAGAATACACATTTTTAAAAAAATTTATTCATTTGAGACACAGAGATAGAGAGAGAGCCTGAACAGGGGGAGAAGCAGAGGGAGGGGGAGAAGCAGACTCCCCGCTGAGCAGTGAGCCCGATGCAGGGCTGGATCCCAGGACCCTAGGATCATGACCTGAGCCAAAGTCAGACACTTAACCATCTGAGCCACCCAGGCACCCCTAGAATACACATTTTAACAATGTTTATTCTTCTGTTCCATGAGCACGGAGGTTTTTCCATCTTTTTCTGTCTTCTTTAATTTCTTTCATAAGTGTTCTGTAGTTTCTAGAGTATAGATCTTTTACCTCTTTGGTTAGGTTTATTCCTAGGTATCTTATAGTTTTTGGTGCTATTGTAAATGGAATCGATTCTTTAATATTTCTTTCTGCAGTTACATTGTTAGTGTAGAGGAAAGCAACTGATTTCTGTGCATTGATTTTGTATCCTGCCACATTACTGAATTGCTATATGAATTCTAGTATTTGGGGGTGGAGTCTTTTGGATTTTCCATATTAAGTATCATGTCATCTGTGAAGAGAGAGAGTTTGACTTCTTCTTTGCCAATTTGAATACCTTTTATTTCTTTTTGTTATCTGATTGCTGTTGCTAGGTCTTCTAGTACTATGTTGAACAACAGTGGCCATAGGCATCCTTGTCATGTTCCTGATCTTAAGGGAAAGGCTCTCAGCTTTTCCCCATTGAGGATGATATTCGCTGTGGGCTTTTCGTAGATGGATTTTATGAACTTGAGGAATGTTCCCTCTATCCCTATACTCTGAAGAGTTTTAATCAGGAAAGGATGCTGTATTTTGTCAAATGCTTTTTCTGCATCAATTGAGAGGACCATGTGGTTCTTGTCTCTTCTCTTATTAATGTGTTCTATCACATTGATTTGAGAATGTTGAACCACCCTTGCATCCCAGGGATAAATCCCACCTGGTCGTGATGGATAATCCTTTTAATGTACTGTTGATCCTATTGGCTACGATCTTGTTGAGAATTTTGGCATCCAAATTCATCAGGGATATTGGCCTGTAATTCTCCTTTTAGATGAGGTCTTTGCCTGGTTTGGGGATCAAGGTAATGCTGGCCTCATAGAATGAGTTTGGAAGTTTTCCTTCTGTTTCTATTTTTTGAAGCAGCTTCAGTAGAATATGTGTTACCTCTTCTTTAAATGTTTAGTAGAATTCCCCTGGGAATCTATCAGGCCCTGGACTCTTGTTTTTGGGGAGGTTTTTGATCACTGCTTCAATTTTGTCACGGTTATTGGCCTATTCAGGTTGTCAATTTCTTCCTGTTTCAGGCTTGGCAGTTTATAGGTTTCCAGGAAGGCATCCATTTCTTCCAGGTTGCTTAATTTATTGGCATACAGTTGTTGATAATAATTGTTTCTATTTCCTTGGTGTTAGTCGTGATCTCTCCCCCTTCATTCATAATTTTATTAATTTGGGTCCTTTTCCTTTCCTTTTGGATAAGTCTGGCCAGTGATTTATCGACTCATTAATTCTTTCATAGAACCAGCTTCTAGTTTCGTTGATCTGATCTACTGTATTTCTGGTTTCTAATTCATTGATCTCTGCTCTGATCTTAATTATTTCTCTTCCCCTGCTTGGCTTAGGCTTTATTTATTGTTCTTTCTCCAGTTCTTTAAGGTGTAAAGTTAATTTGTGTATTCGGGATTTTTCTATTTCTTTGAGTGAGGCTTGAATGGCTATGTATTTCCCCCTTAGGACCGCCTCTGCAGTATGCCATAGGGTTTCGACCGATGTCTTTTCGTTCTCATTGGTTTCCATGAATTGCTTGAGTTCTTCAATTTCCTGGTTGATTCAATCATTCTTAAGCCGGATGGTCTTTAGCTTCCAAGTGTTTGAATTTCTGCCAAATTTTTTCTTGTGATTGAACTCCAGTTTCAAAGCATTTGTGGTCTGAGAATATGCAGGGGGTAATCTCAGTCTTTTGGTATCAGTTGAGACCTGATTTGTGACCCAGTATGTGGTCTATTCTGGAGAAAGTTCCATGTGCACTCGAGAAGAATGAGTATTCTGTTGTTTTAGGGTGGAATGTTCTGTATATATCTATGAGTCCACCTGGCCCAGTGTGTCATTCAAAGCTCTTTCTTCTTTGTTGATCTTCTGCTTAGATGATCGGTCTATTGCTGAAAGTGGAGTGTTGAGGTCTCCTACTATTAAAGTACTATCAATATGATTCTTTATTTTGGTTAACAGTTGGCTTATATAGTTGGCTGCTCCCATGTTGGGGGCGTAGATATTTACAATTGTTAGATCTTCTTGTTGGATAGACCCTTTAAGAATGATATAGTGTCCTTCTGTGTCTCTAACTACAGACTTTAGTTTAAAATCTAACTTGTCTGATACGAGAATTGTTACCCCAGCTTTCTTTTGAGGTCTGTTGGCATGAAATATGGTTCTCCGTCCCCTCACTTTCAGTCTGGATGTATCTTTAGGTTCAAAATGAGTCTCTTGTAGACAGCATATGGATGGGTCATGTCTTTTTATCCAATCTGCAACCCTATGCCATTTCACGGGAGCATTTAGGGCATTCATGTTGAGAGTGATTATTGAAAGATACGATTTTATTGTCATCATGTCGCCTGTGAAGACCTTCTTTCTATCGATTGTCCCTGTAAATTTCTGGTCTGTATTGGTCTTGGCGTCTTTCTTCTTTTATAGAACCCTCCTTAATATTTCTTGCAGGGCCCGCTTGTGGTCACATATTCTTTCAGTTTCTGCCGGTCTTGGAAGCTCCTTGTCTCTCCAGCCATTCTGAATGACAGCCTGCTGGAGAAAGTATCCTTGGCTGCATGTTCTTCTCGTTTAGTACCCTGAATATGTCTTGCCAGCCCTTTCTGGCTTGCCAGGTCTCTGTGGACAAGTCTGACGTTACTCTGACGTTACACTGATGTTCCTCCCTCTGTACGTAAGAAATCTCTTTCCCCTAGCTGCTTTCAAGATTGTTTCCTTGGATCTAAGATTTGCATATTGTACAAGTATATGTCGGGCAGTCAGTCTGTTCTCATTGATCTTGGGAGCGGTCCTCTCTGCCTCTTGGACACGAATGCTTGTTTCCTTCCCCAGATTAGGGAAATTCTCATCTATGATTTGCTCAAGTATATTTTCTAGACCTCTATCTCTCCACCGCCTCAGGGAGCCCAATAATTCTGACATGGAGCATTTCATTGTGTCATTAATCTCTCTCAGTCTGATCTCTTGGGCTTAAACTGTTTTTCCCATGCCTCCTCGGTTTCCTTCTTTTCTGTCATCTTACCCTCTAGCTCACTAATTCATTCTTCTGCCTCGTTTACCCTGGCAGTCAGAGTATCCAGTTTAGACTGCATTTCATTCGTAGCATTTTTAAGTTTGGCCTGATTAGATCTCATTTCTGCACTTAGAGATTCTGTATAGTTGCTAATATTTTTCTCACGCCTAGATATTGACTTCATAATTGTTAACTCTGAAGTCAATTTCTGACATCTTGTTTATATCCATATCCATTAGTTCTGTGACAGCGGCCTATAGTCTCTGATCCTTTTCTTCTTTAGGGGTTCCTCCTCTTAGTCATTCTGTTGGGGGCTGGTTGAGGGAATGTATAGAATCCAGAGTATTAACCACGACCCAAGCAAGATGCACCTGTTTTATAGGGACCTTAGGGTTGTCGTCCTCTTGTTCTTCCAGGCTGTCTTCTGGGGGAGGGGCTTGCCGCACTGTTACTCAGACAACCCTGCTTAGGCAGAGTTGCCCTGCCCCCTGTTGGGGGGTAGAAGGGGCCTCAGTGAAAACTGGTTTTGGGGGGATGTTGTTCTCTGGCAGCTTTCCCTGGAGGCTTTCCATGTCTCTTCCAAGAGTCAGAGCAGAAGTGACTGCATCCAAACCTCTGTCTAAGAACAGAGAAATCGCAGTCTGACCTTCACTGAGCTCTGCAGGCCACACTGTCTCCGTTTCTGTCTGCACTGCTAAAAACCACAGCCTCTCCAGTTGTGCACCCCACAGCAACACTCCCAGCAGTGGAACCCAGAGCCGGCCTGTTTCTGCCCTTTTTGCTTCTAAAACTTTGGGCCACCGGGGCGCCTGGGTGGCTCAGTCGTCAAACATCTGCCTTCGGCTCAGGTCATGATCCCAGGGTCCTGGGATTGAGCCCCATATTGGGCTCCCTGCTCGGCGGGAAGCCTGCTTCTCCTTCTCCCACTTCCCCTGCTTGTGTTCCTGCTCTCGCTGTGTCTCTCTCTGTCAAGTAAATAAATAAAATCTTTAAATAAATAAATAAAACTTCGGGCCACCCCCAGTCCACTTGCAAGCACCCGCAGCTCCTGGATCCTGTCTGGGGGCTGCACTAAAGTCCTTTCCCCACCTCTATCGGTCTCCAAGTCTGTGCCTTGTCCCCAGTGCAGGACGCTTTTGTGCTCCGGTGTTATATCATGTTCCCGGCACCAGCTTATGGCGGCTCCCTCCCCCTTCTGTTTATCTTCCGATATCTGCACGCAGAATCACAGCTCCCAGCTTCTTACCTCTATACCGTGGGAGATATTTCTGTTTGTAGAGATCTAGATTTATATTCTTACATCTCAGGCTGATTTCGTGGGTGGTCAGAATAGTTTGGTAGATATCCACCTAAATTCAGGGGACCGTTTGATAAAGGGTCCCCTACCTCTCGCCATCTTTTCCCATCCCTATAGCATAAATTCTTAATGGAATTCCTAGGTTAAAGAGTATGTGATGGCATGTGTGACTTTGATACATATTGCTACATGGTTCTCCATAGAGAATAGTTGCCAGCAATGTATATGAATACCTGTTTCCTCACACTCTTGCCAACAGTGTGTTATCAACAGTGTGTTATCAAACCAGGTATAAAATGGTAACCAGTGTCAGCTTCCGCCTGCGCTCTACTTTCGTTCTCAACTACTACAAAAAAACAGTACCCAGAAGTCCCGGGTTCCCATCACCCAACTTCCCCCAATAATTCCCACCTTAACATAATTATATTATGTTATCCAAACTAGGAAATTGACATTGACACAATACATTAATTGATCTGCAGACCTGACATGAGTTTCACCAATTTTGCAGGTACTTGCTATTTTATGGGGAGAGGAGTAATATCTTCGTGTATAGTTACACTTTATCACATGTATATATTTGTATATTCACTTCCATCTTCAGGATACAGAATTCTGCCATCTCCATGAAAAAACTTGTTCTTACTCCCCTTTGTAGTAACCACCCCCTCACCAATAGAGTAGCCCACTGAAGTCTGTTTTTTATTTGCTGGGTGTAGTTTTAATTTGTTTTCTTTTATAATTGAGGTCGAGTATCTCTATATGTTTAAGAATCACTTTTACTTCCTTTCCCCTTAACTGTCAATTCTTTTATACATAATTTGTCTTTTGAGCTGTTTTTTCTTTCTTTAGGGAAATTAGCTCCTTATGATATGAGATTAAAACCCACCACCCTCCAGTTTGCAAAACATGTCTTTCCATAAGTGACTTAGCATTTATATCACATTCTCGATGCAGATATTCTTCCTTGCTAATGACTTTGATTTCTTAATATTTTGCAGACACTACGATAACTCTTGCCATAGTGGTGGACAAGTTGTCACCTCGACTGGCTCAGCTCAAAGTTCTGCATAAAGTATTTAGTACTGGAGTAGCAGAAGTTCCACCTGACACTCGAAATGTTGTTCGGGCATCTCACCTACTCAACACACTGTACAAGGCCATTCTTGAATATGACAATGTTGGAGAAGCCTCTGAGCAGACGGTATGTAAGACCTTTGTCCTAAGTTGTATGACTCCATTCTGTTCAGCCAGAGGAGTGGTAGATAGCCTGTTATAGCTCTTTGTAAAAATAGTGCTTAAATCACACTGTGTCAGACAGCTGTTCAGAGTTTTTAAATTAGCTTCTAAATTCAAGGCTACAGGAAACTGGCTTCTTGGCTTTAATCACAGAGATCATGGGGAGGATGCAGCAAGGACAAAGCAAAACATAAAAGCAAGATGTGAAAAATACCTAGCTGACTTCTATAGATATTTGCAGTAACTCTTTTTTCAATAAAAATACAAATCTATTATATAAGGTATCTAGAGTAGTCAAATTCATAGAAACAGAAAGTAGAATGGTGCTGCCACAGACTGGGAAAAGGAGAAAAGGGAAGATGTTTAATAGGTAGAGTTTCAGTTTCGCAGCATAATGCCAGAGATCTGTTTTCACAACAATATAAATATACTTAACACTACTGAATTGTACACTTAAAAATGCTTAAGATAGTATATTTTTGTGTTACTTTTTTTTGGCCACAATTTAAAAAAATAACAAGAGACTAGAATCTAGAGACTAGAATCTAGAAAGCTGCATATTTGTTTGGATACACATTTTGGGTGTGTTCCCTAGTTTGTTGATGTAACTTTGTTTTCTCACCATTTTGGTACTGCATTTCAGTATAAAACAGGTTGATTTCTTTCAGCTATGCAGTTTTTTTCCTACCAGGAACTATAGAATGAAATCATTTCCTCATTCTTAATGGACATTTTGTTAATAGCATGCTTTAGATAGGATAGCTGAACCTCAGTTTCAACTATCCAGCTTAGAACTCTTGTCCCTCTTTAACTTTCACTCTCAAGAGAGTCCTTGTATGGACTACAGACAATGTGGTCATCTCATATTTAGGTGAGTTTTCATAAGGATTTTATAGAGTATGTTTTGGATTTTTAATCTCTTTTTGTCAAAAAACAGAAATCCGATCACTTTTTAAAAGGTGTTTCAGAGGGGCGCCTGGGTGGCTCAGTTGGTTAAACATCTCACTTGATTTTGGCTCATGTCATAACCTCAGGGTTGTGAGACCAAGCCCCCCTGTCAGGCTCCATACGCATGGAGCCCTGCTTAATATTCTCTCTCCCTCTCTGTACCCCCTGCCTCGTGCACATGCTCTCTCTCTTTCTCTCTCCTAAAAAAAAAAAAAGAGTTTATCAGAAATGTTTAAACCTCGTTTTATCCAGAGACAAGGGAGTTCCGAGAATTGACTATGCACACTCTGTCCTCAGGTCTCGCTGCTGTTCTCTCTCTGGGTGGAAACAGTGCGACCCTACCTGCAGATTGTGGATGAGTGGATCGTGCATGGGCACCTCTGTGACTGCGCTAGGGAGTTCATCATCCAGAGGTTGGGTCCCACACACAGATTGGGAAATATGGGGCGCTGCTTGTACCTCTTTTCTCTCACAGGAAAATCATGTACTTTTGTTAGTTCAGGTGATACTGAGGGAGACCAGTGTGAGTGACAAAGCTGTGTTTTTACCGTAAACAAGTTATTTTGCATTTTTATAGGGGATGTGAGGTACCAAAAAAATATGTTTCCAAATTTTATTATGTCAGTTTACAGCTTTTCCTAGCAAATTCTGTTTTTTAAGTGGTAGTGTGTTTATGTTTGGCTGGTACTATAAAAGGCACATTGCTTCCCATAAAATGAATTTAGGTGATATCAAATGGCTTCAACTAATTCCCATTATAAATTATCAATAGGATGAAAGATATGAAAATATTATAGAACATTCCTCTAGGGGCGCCTGGGTGGCTCAGTCGTTAAGCTTCTGCCTTCGGCTCAGGTCATGATCCCAGGGTCATGGGATCAAGCCCCGCGTCGGGCTCCCTGCTCGGCGGGAGGCCTGCTTCTCCCTCTCCCACTCCCCCTGCTTGTGTTCCCTCTCTCTCGCTGTGTCTCTCTCTGTCAAATAAATAAATAAAATCTTTAAAAAAAAAAAAATATTCCTCTAATATATTTATTTCTCCAAATTAGCTAGGTTTTTTTTATTAACGTTCTTAGTATAATATTTAATAAAACAATTAGGGAAAATCATAATTCACTTATTATGATTTCCCCTTCAGTTAACTGATTTTTCTGAACAGAATCATACAAACTGCAACGTAGAACTCTCTTAACTCAGTTTTAAATTATGCACTCTGTTTAGATGTATGGTTTTTCTGGATAGCTATCCATTTAACTCATCAGGAAGGAGAACATTAAGTCCTTATAGCTCTGAAAAGGTAACCCTGTTTACACAGTGCTCATATAAATTAGCAGGCCTTCTCTAACTTAATCATGTCTGTCGTTATATTGTTTTTCATTGATCTTGCGTGATAATTTTTGTGAAAATGGGATTCTGATTATTCTTAAAGGGTGATGAGTGAGGGGCGCCTTGGTGGCTCAGTCATTAAGCGTCTGCCTTCGGCTCAGGTCATGATCCCGGGGTCCTGGGATCGAGCCCCACATCGGGCTCCGCAGGGAGCCTGCTTCTCCCTCTCCCACTCCCCCTGCTTGTGTTCCCTCTCTTGCTGTGTCTCTCTCTGTCAAATAAATAAATAAAATCTTAAAAAAAAAAAAAAGTGATGAGTGACCATTGTTTCATTGTTAAAAGCAGTTCAGTTAAGAATTTATGTGGAGGGACGCCTGGGTGGCTCAGTTGGTTAAGCGTCTGCCTTCGGCTCAGGTCATGATCCCAGGGTCCTGGGATCGAGTACCAAGTCTGGCTCTCTGCTCAGCAGGGAGCCTGCTTCTCCCTCTGCCTGCTGCTCCCCCTGCTTGTGCTCGCTCTCTCTCTGACAAATAAATGAAATCTTAAAAAAAAAAAAAACTATGTTGAGGGCCACCTGGGTGGCTCAGTCTGTCAAGTGTCCAACTCTTGATTTCAGCTCAGGTCTTGATCTCGGGATCTTGAGTTCAAGCCCCATGTTGGGCTGGACATACTGGATGTGGAGCCTACATTAAAAAAAAATAATAATCTATATAGAAAAGAAGATGCAGAAGTCTGGAGATTACTTTTATAGGAAATGGCAAATAGGTAAATTTTTATTCTACCTCTAAAGAGAATCAAAGTAATCATATTTTGTTTAATTCCAATTCAGAAACTTCCTACTTAGTTAAATTTTACCTGTGCCACTCAGAGTATTTATCCACTTTTCTGTGTTAAACTGAAGTCAAATAAAACCTCTGCCTCATTTTGCCTGAAGATTGCTTCATTTTACTAATAATTGATATTACTGTGTTTTGGAATGTCTGGACAACATGCCTAAGCTAGAACAGATATATATATTGTTTTTACGGCAGAAAAGTTGAAATTTAAAATTCTTTTGAATCTCTATAGAAACAAAAATGTTCCAGTAAATCACAGAGACTTTTGGTATGCAACTTATACACTATACAGCGTATCGGAAAAGACAGAAAATGAAGAAAAAATGAGTGATAATGCTAGTGCAAGTTCTGGCAGTGACCAGGGGCCCTCCAGCAGGCAGCATACCATGGTGTCCTTCCTCAAACCTGTCCTTAAGCAGATAATTATGGCTGGCAAGTCAATGCAGCTGCTGAAGAACCTGCAGTGTGTGGAGAGCACCACATCCCAGGACACAGCCAGAGGTAGCAGGTTCCTTCTTCATGTATCCTTCAGCATTCAGGCAACTGTTCTCTCTTTACTCTTGTCATCCTGAAATAGATAGTAATTATTTTGTAGTTTGAAAATTATCAAAGCCTTTTATTTTTGTGGAAATTATCACCTTGATCAAATTACTGCTCCTGATTGAAAAGATTGTCCTCACTGGAAACTTTTAGCACTGTGTTTCAAAGGTAGTGATAGCAGTGATAATAAGTTCCACATGCTTTTTCCTTTGTCTTGATTCCTTAGAACTAGTCCTTTAAAAAATAATTTCCTGGCATTTCTTAATGCAGTACAGCATTTAGCTGTTGAGGACCATAAATATAAACCCTGGTAGATAGGAATTTGTTGGTTTAGCAATTCAGACTTGATCATAGATTTTGAGAAAATCTTGATATGATTTATGGCCTTTTTGGATATAATTTAACTAATATACTTCAAGTTTTATCAACTGACTAAAAAGACTTGAAAGGTATATATGTGACCTTAATTATTTGTTTGTAAATCACCTTAATGTTACATTACTTTGTGTTATTGTATTTAAATAATACTTTCACTTTGTGGAATATTTCCTTTTTGACTGAATAATAAAATGTAATTAGCTTCCAGGGCCACTATCAGAAGTGTTTTCCCCAGTGAAATGTGCTATCCACTATGGTGATAACTTTTAAGCATCCTGTTTACGGTATTACTCTGTTCAGAAAAAATTAGCTTATACTTTGAATGTTTATGAACTTGACAGTTGTCTAACAAGATATAAAATTATTTAGTTGTACTGTACTATAGAAGTAAAGAAACAGGGATAGACTCTCATAGGCCAAAGGAAAAATACCAGGCTATATTAAGATAAAACTACTTAATATTTCTTGATGTTACTATTATTTACCAGAACGTAGTTCACTGTACATATTTCTTTATGTTTCAGATGCAGAAAGAAAAAGCTTGTATACCCTGTTTCTGGAATCTGTGCAGTCGCGTCTTCGACATGGAGATCCCACTGCACAGGTCCTCACTGAGCAGCAGGTGACCAAAGACAACCTAATTAAGATGCAGTCCATTGCTGAAAGGCATCTTGAACTGGATGATGTTCATGATCCACTCCTGGCAATTAACTTTGCAAGGTGATACATACCTGCAAGATTTTGGATGATTGAAATAGCAGAATCTGTGCAGTTACTATTTAGTAACCATTTATTTTTGCCAGGTAGGGCTTTCCACCCTTAAAAATAAAAACCTTTGTAGTTTATCCTTTCTAATGAATGCAAGAAGACATTGCGTTCGATTTGGCCTCCTTGTTTGTTAAAGCCCACAGACTTTCATGTGCTCTATATCCATTGGGAGTTGCCGTTACTCATACAGAAGATATTTCTGAAAGTCTGGGTCATGTGCAGGCATCAGATACATACACATACACACACACACGCGCGCGCGCGCGCGCTTGCGCACACACACGCACCCTGCTTAAAATGCATCTTGGCCCTTAGGCACTATGAAGTAAGTCATTAATACCCACATAGCACCTATTGTCTAATGGCCATTATTCACTGCCTGAGGCCCAGTGGCTAAAAAGACCTACTCAGTACTTGACCCTTAAGGCAGAAGTGCCTGAAAAACTTTCATTGAAGGATATTTTGGGGGGAAGAGTTTCTCTCTAATAGGTGGTAATTTTAAGACTGAATGTAAAAATGGGACTCTGGAGTTTTGATTAAGGGAATTCTATTGACAGCAGTTCATAAAAAGAGACTCACATTTTTATCTTAAAGGTTGTATTTGGAACAGAGTGATTTTCATGAGAAGTTTGCTGGTGGAGATATATGTGTGGATAGATCATCAGAATCTGTGACCTGCCAGACTTTTGAGTTAACACTGAGATCTTGCCTCTATCTTCATATTGATAAGCAATATCTAGAGTGCTGTGGAAACCTCATGCGAACTCTAAAAAAAGATTACAGGTATAAGGGAGTAGTTTAGTTTTGGAAGTACTCAGTAGTTTATTGTACTTTAAGAAGAGTTGAAATTATCTTAAACTTGTATTTCAAATTAATTATTTTTTTTTTAATTTTATTATGTTATGTTAGTCACCATACAATACATCATCAGTTTTTGATGTGGTGATCCACGATCCATTGTTTTCATATAATACCCAGTGCTCCATGCAGTACATGCCCTCCTTAATACCCGTCACCGGGCTAACCAATCCCCCCTCCCCCCCTCCGCTCTAAAACCCTGTTTGTTTCTCAGAGTCCATAGTCTCTCATGGTTCATCTCTCCCTCCAATTCCCCTCCCCCATTTTTCCCTTCCTTCTCCTAGTGTCCTCCATGCTATTCCTTATGTTCCACAAATAAGTGAAACCATATGATAAACTGACTTTCTCTGCTTGACTTATTTCACTTAGCATAATCTCCTCCAGTCCCATCCATGTTGATGTAAAAGTTGGGTATTCATCCTTTCTGATGGCTGAGTAATATTCCATTGTAGATACGGACCACATCTTCTTTATCCATTCATCTGTTGAAGGGCGTCTCGGCTCTTTCCACAGTTTGGCTATTGCGGACTTTGCCGCTATGAACATTGGAGTGCATATGGCCCTTCTTTTCACTACATCTGTGTCTTTGGGGTAAATACCCAGGAGTGCAATTGCTGGGTCATAGGGTAGCTCTATTTTTAAATTTTTGAGGCACCTCCACACTGTTTTCCAAAGTGGCTGTACCAACTTGCATTCCCACCAACAGTGTAAGAGGGTTCCCCTTTCTCCACAACCTCTCCAACATTTGTTGTTTCTTGCATTGTCCATTTTTGCCATTCTAACTGGTGTAAGGTGGTATCTCAGTGTGGTTTTGATATGAATTTCCCTGATGGCTAATGATGATGAACATTTTTTCATGTGTCTGTTAGCCATTTGTATGTCTTCTTCAGAGAAGTGTCTTTTCATATCTTCTGCCCATTTTTTGACTTGATTATTTGTTTTTTGGGTGTTGAGTGTGAGAAGTTCTTTATAGATCTTGGATACCAGCCCTTTATCTGTAGTGTCATTTGCAAATATCTTCTCCCATTCTGTGGGTTGCCTCTTTGTTTTGTTGACTGTTTCCTTTGCTGTGCAGAAGCTTTTTATCTTGATGAAGTCCCAAAAGTTCATTTTTGCTTTTGTTTCACTAGCTTTTGGAGGTGTATCTTGAAAGAAGTTGCTGTGGGTGATGTCAAAGAGGTTACTACCTATGTTCTCTAAGATTTTGATGGATTCCTCACATTGAGGTCTTTCATCCACTTTGAGTTTATCTTTGTGAATGGTGTTAGAGAATGGTCGAGTTTCATTCTTCTGCATGTGGCTGTCCAATTTTCCCAACACCATTTATTGAAGAGACTGTCTTTTTTCCATTGCATGTTTTTTCCTGCTTTGTCGAAGATTATTTGACCATAGAGTTGAGGGTCCATATCTGGGTTCTCTATTCTGTTCCGTTGGTCTATATGTCCCTTTTTGTGCCAGTACCATGCTGTCTTGGTGATCACAGCTTTGTAATATAGCTTGAAATCGGGCAACGTGATGCCCCCAGCTTTGTTTTTCTTTTTCAACATTTCCTTGGCTATTCGGAGTCTTTTCTGATTCCATACAAATTTTAGGATTGTTTGTTCCAGCACTTTGAGGGAAAAATGTCATTGGAATTTTGATCGGGATGGCATTGAAGGTATAGATTGCTCTGGGTAGCATAGACATTTTAACAATGTTTATTCTTCCGATCCATGAACATCGAATATTTTTCCATCTTTTTGTGTCTTCTTCAATTTCTTTCATGAGTGTTCCGTAGTTCCTAGAGTATAGATCCTTTACCTCTTTGGTTAGGTTTATTCCAAGGTATCTTATGGTTTTTGGTGCTATTGTGAATGGAATCGTTTCTCTAATTTCTCTTTCTACAGTTGCATTGTTAGTGTATAAGAAAGCAACTGATTTCTGTGCATTGATTTTGTATCCTGCCACATCACTGAATTGCTGTATGAGTTCTAGTGATTTGGGGGTGGAGTCTTTTGGGTTTTCCACATAAAGTATCATGTCATCTGCGAAAAGAGAGAGTTTGACTTCTTCTTTGCCAATTTGAATACCTTTTATTTCTTTTTGTTGTCTGATTGCTGTTGCTAGGACTTCTAGTACTATGTTGAACAACAGTGGTGATAGTGGACACCCTTGATGTGTTCCTGATCTTAAGGGAAAGGCTCTCAGCTTTTCCCCATTGAGGATGATATTCGCTGTGGGTTTTTCATAGATGGATTTTATGAACTTGAGGAATGTTCCCTCTATCCCTATACTCTGGAGAGTTTTAATCGGGAAAGGATGTTGTATTTTGTCAAATGCTTTTTCTGCATCAATTGAGAGGACCATATGGTTCTCCCTCCTCTTATTAATGTGTTCTCTCACACTGATTAATTTGCGAATGTTGAACCACCCTTGCATCCTGGGGATAAATCCCACTTGGTCGTGGTGGATGATCCTTTTAATGTATTGTTGGATCCTATTAGCTAGGATTTTGTTGAGGATTTTGGAATCCATATTCATCAGGGATATCGGTCTGAAATTCTCCTTTTTGATGGGGTCTTTGCCTGGTTTGGAGATTAAGGTAATGCTGGCCTCATAGAATGAGTTTGGAAGTTTTCCTTCTCTTTCTATTTTTTGAAACAGCTTCAGTAGAATAGGTATTATTTCTTCTTTGAATGTTTGGTAGAATTCCCCAGGGAATCCATCAGGCCCTGGACTCTTATTTTTTGGGAGGTTTTTGATCACTGCTTCAATCTCGTTACTGGTTATTGGCCTATTCAGGTTGTCAGTTTCTTCCTGTTTCAGTCTTGGCAGCTTACAGATTTCCAGGAAGGCCTCCATTTCATCCAGATGCTCAGTTTATTGGCATATAGTTGTTGATAATAATTTCTAATAATTGTTTCTCTTTCCTTGGTGTTAGTCATGATCTCTCCCCTTTGATTCATAATTTTATTAAATGGGTCCTTTCTCTTTTCTTTTGGATAACTCTGGCTAGTGGTTTATCAATCTTATTAATTCTTTCAAAGAACCTTGGTTCTAAGATTTCCAAGTTTTACTATTACATGCCGGGGTGCTGGCTTGTTTTCCTTGATCTTGGGAGGGGTCCTCTCTGCCTCTAGGACACGAATGTTTGTTTCATTCCCCAGATTAGGGAAGTTCTCAGCTACAATTTGCTCAAATACATCTTCTATTCCTCTCTCTCTCTCCACTCCCTCCGGGATTCCAATTATTCTGACATTGGAACGCTTCATGGGTCACTTATTTCTCTGATTCTGTTTTCGTGGATTCTGAGTTGTTTTTCCCTCGCCTCCTTTTTTCCCTTTCTATCTAATATATTGTCTTCCAGGTCGCTTATTTGTTCTTCTGCCTCAGTTACCCTAGCTGTTAGATTATCTAGATTGGATTGGATCTCATTGATAGCATTTTTAAGTTCTGCCAATTCAGCTTTCATTTCTGCCCTTAGAGACTCTATGTTGCCATTAATTGATTTCTTCATTCTAGCCATTGTCTTCACAATTGCTAGCCTGAATTCCATCTCCGACATCTTGGTTATATCTGCATCCATTTGTAAATCTGCAGCATAAGTAATAATCTCTGAGTCTTTTCTATTTTGGGGTTCCTCCTCCTAATCATTCTGTTGATGGGTGTTTGAGGGAATGTATAGAGTCCAAATTCTTGTCCAGAACCCAAGCAAGATGCACCTGTTTTCTTGGGATGTTAGGGTTGCTGGCCTCTTGTTTTCCCAGCCTGTCTTCTGGGGGAGGGGCCTGCTGTGCTGTTACTCAGCCAACCCTGTTTGGGCAGAGTTGCCCTGCCCCCCGGTGGCAGAGGATGGGCTCAGCAGGAATCAGTTTTGGGGGCTTTTGTTCTCTGGCGGCTTTCCCTGGAAGCTTTCCATGTCTCTTCTGCGAGTCAGAGCAGAAGAGACCATTTCCAACCCTCTGCCTCAGAGCAGAGAGATTGTAGTCTGTTCTTCAGTGAGCTCTGCAGGCCACACTGTCTCCGTTTCTGTCCGTGCTGCTATAAACTGCAGTGTCCTGGGTTGTGCGCCCCTTCGCAACGCCCCCAGTTCCGCCTCCAGGTGGGCACGTCTCTGCCCTTTGTGCTTCTAAAACTGCCAGCCGCTCCCAGTTCGCCCGCGTGACCCCGCTGCTCTGGGTTTCTGCCCCGGGGGCTGCCCTAAAGTCCTTTCCCCGCTGCTACTGGTCTGCAAGTCTGTGCCCCGTCCCGAGCGATCGAGAGACTGTCACTCACCGGCGGTGTAGGAGCCCCACGGCCAGGCACCCTTCCGCTGCTGTTTGTCCTCCGATACTGCCTGTGGAACCACGCCTCCCTACTTCGTACCTCGAAACCAACCGCCTACAATCTTCTGTTTGTAGAGATCCAGATCTTCTTACATCTCAGGCTGGTTTCGTGGGTGCTCAGAGTGGTCTGGTAGATATCCAGCTCAATTCTGGGGACCAGTTGAAATAGGGTCCCCTACTCCTCTGCCATCTTCCCTAGTCCCCCAAGTTAATTATTATTTTTAACAGAGTAGGAAATGGGTATTTGGTAAACAGTTGTCTTTTGAGAGAATCAACTAACTATCAGTGTTTCACACTATTATATTGCAAAATTTAATCCTTTGTATCTGAGACTCTGTCCTGAAAGAAATACAGAAAAAGCTTGTTGTACAAAAATACCCATCAGAAAGTTCGCTGTCAGAGGGAAGAACATGAAATTACTTAGTAATGGATGACTGGTTCTTTAAATAACGGCATATCCATGTCATGTATGAATTTTATAAAGTTCATACAAATTATGTTTATCCAGAGTTTTAAATAACGTAAAATGTTCTTAAAGCTTAAATAGCAGGATATATATATATATATATATATATATATATATATATATATAGTCCTGCGAACTATTTTTTTTTGATGCATAGAAAAAAAGATGGGAAAGAAATACCCCAAATATTAACAGTAGAAATTCACTATGAATAGCAGGATTTGGACTAACTAGTTTGTTACACTTTGACTTTTCCCATCTTTCTACAATGTTATAGAAAAGTAATTTATTTCTTTCTATTAAAGGCAACCATATACTATTTTTGTTATTTTATGTCTTTAAAAGTTGTTAATGTTCCTGTTTTTTAGTAATTATTTTAAAAGTCTTTAAAAGTTGTTAATGTTCCTGTTTTTTAGTAAATGTACAATGTAAACCTATTTCAAAATTAGTAGTGTACAAAAACTGGTACCGATCCAGAATTCTGTCTCATGAGTTTAAGATATTTCTGTCGCTTGTTTTCTCTTCATTTAGGTTGGTTGAGTACTTGCAGGCCATGAGAAATTTTTTCTTAATGGAAGGTGGAGATACCATGTACGACTTCTATACATCAATTTTTGATAAAATAAGAGAAAAGGAAACCTGGCAGAATGTGTCTTTTCTTAATGTCCAGCTTCAAGAAGCAGTAGGACAACGTTATCCTGAAGATAGTTCACGGTAAAATATAAGAGGCACCTTTTTATTTTAAAATAATTTAAAATAATCCATGCGCAACAACTCTTCTGTGAATTTTCACATATATTATTTAATCCTCACACTAACCCCATGAGTTATAATAATATTATTTTTCATATTAGAACACTGAGGCAGAAGATAACTGACTTGCCCACTAAGCAAGAGGAGATGATGAGATGGGGCCATATAGGCTGTCGGGGTTTCATGGCCTCCTTCACAGGACTGGAGTCAGTGCTAGCCACTGGGTGTGGCACCTCTCTGCTCCACTGGCCTTGCCCTCCAGCCAGCTATGCTGGCCTCCTTACATAGGAGTCTTAGGCGATGTTCTGAGACAGAGCAAAACCCTCAGGGCTTGCTGAGGGCTGAGCTCCAGGCTTCACAGACCTTCACTTCCACTACATGCTGTTGGTCAAACCGAGTCACAGGTCAGCCCAGGTTCAGGGGTGGGAAATAGATTCCACCACTTAATGGACAGAGTTGCATCTTTTCAAACTGTTATATCATCCCTGGTGGTCTACTGGTTAGGATTTGGCTCTCTCAAGCTGTTATGTCAGCTTATCCCCAACTGTGGAGCTAATCAACCTTGTCTCCCTGTCAGTCTGCCTGCTGAACATTCAACTCACCCAGGTCTGTGGGTTGGTACTACCAAATCTTTGTGAAGCAGAGACTCATCTTCTACGCTGCTTGGCAATCCTTTTATCCTGTTCTGTGTCCCTGCTTGGCTCTCTTACTTGGCTCCTTTTCTCAGCTCCCTCAGTGGTCCTTCAAAAATGGTAGTCATAATGAGGGATAAAAGATGGCAGAGGAGTAGGGGACCCAATTTCAACCAGTCCCCTGAATTGAGCTGGATATCTACCAGACCATTCTGAACACCCATGAAATCAGCCTGAGATGTAAGAAGATATATCTGGATCTCTACAAACAGAATATCTCTGGCAGTTGGTCTCAAGGTATGAAGTGGGGAGCCGTGATTCTGCGGGCAGATACCAGAAGATAAATGGAAGGGGGGAGGGAGCTGCCATAGCACTGGAGCCAGGAAGGTGTAATAACACAGGAGCGCAAAAGCCTCCCACGCTGGGGAGACCGGTAGCAGTGGGGAAGGGACTTTAGGGCAGACCCGCAGACTGAAACCTGGAGCTTCCGGGGAGCGTGTGCGAACCGGGGGAGGCTGGCGGTTTTAGCAGCACAAAGGGCAGAGATGTGCCTGGACCTGGAAGCGAGGACCAGGAGTGCTCCAGTGGGGCACACAACCCAGAACGATGCGGTTTTTTAGCAGCACAGACAGAAACAGAGAAGGCGTGGGCTGGAGAGATCAGTGAAGGTCAGACTGTGATCTCTCTGTTCCGAGACAGAGGTCTGTAGGTGGTTACTTGTGCTCTGACTCTCGGGGGGAGATGCAGAAAGCCACCAGAGAACAATAGCCCCCAAAACCTGGTTTTCACTGAGCACATTCCTCCTCCCCCATAGGGGGCAGGGCAACTCTGCCTGAACAGGGTTGCCTGAAGAACAGTGCAGCAAGCCCCTCCCCCAGAAGACAGGCTGGAAAAACAAGAGGACAACAACCCTAAGGTCCCTATAAAACAGGTACATCTTCCTTGGGTTGTGGTCAATAATGTGGACTCTGTACATTCCCTCAACTACCCCCCCCAACAAAATGACTAAGAGGAGGAACCCCCAATGAAGAAAAGGATCAGAGACTAGGCCTCTGACACAGAACTAATGGATATAACCAAGATGTCAGAAATTGACTTTAGAGCAACAATTATCAAGGCAGTAGGCTTTAGAAAAATATTAACAACAATATAGAATCTCTTAAGTGCAGAAATGAGATCTAATCAGACCAAACTTAAAAATGCTATGAATGAAATGCAGTCTAAAGTGGATACTCTTGACAGCCAGGGTAAATGAGGCAGAAGAATGAATTAGTGGGCTAGAGGATAAGATGATAAAAAAGAAGGAAACCCAGGAGGCATGGGAAAAACAAAACCCATGGAACCAAACTGAGAGAGATTAGAGACTCAATGAAAAGTTCCAATATCAGAATTATTCGAATCCTTGAGGCGGTGGAGACAGAGGTCTTAGAAGATATATTTGAGCAAATCATAGATGAGAGTTTCCCTAATCTGGAAGGAAACAAGCATTCGTGTCCAAGAGGCAGAGAGGACCGCTCCCAAGATCAATGAGAACAGACCAACTGCCCAACATATACTTGTACAATTTGCAAATCTTAGATCCAAGGAAACAATCTTGAAAGCGGCTAGGGGAAAGAGATTTCTTACGTACAGAGGGAGGAACATCAGTGTAACAGAGTAACGTCAGACCTGTCCACAGAGACCTGGCAAGCCAGAAAGGGCTGGCAAGACATATTCAGGGTACTAAATGAGAAGAACATGCAGCCAAGGATACTTTCTCCAGCAGGCTGTCATTCAGAATGGCTGGAGAGACAAGGAGCTTCCAAGACCGGCAGAAACTGAAAGAATATGTGACCACAAGCGGGCCCTGCAAGAAATATTAAGGAGGGTTCTATAAAAGAAGAAAGACGCCAAGACCAATACAGACCAGAAATTTACAGAGACAATCTATAGAAACAAGGTCTTCACAGGCGACATGATGGCAATAAAATCGTATCTTTCAATAATCACTCTCAACATGAATGCCCTAAATGCTCCCGTGAAATGGCATAGGGTTGCAGATTGGATAAAAAGACATGACCCATCCATATGCTGTCTACAAGAGACTCATTTTGAACCTAAAGATACATCCAGACTGAAAGTGGGGGGACAGAGAACCATTTTTCATGCCAACAGACCTCAAAAGAAAGCTGGGGTAACAATTCTCGTATCAGACAAATTAGATTTTAAACTAAAGTCTGTAGTTAGAGACACAGAAGGACACTATATCATTCTTAAATGATATAGTCTATCCAACAAGAAGATCTAACAATTGTAAATATCTACGCCCCCAACATGGGAGCAGCCAACTATATAAGCCAACTGTTAACCAAAATAAAGAATCATATTGATAGTACTTTAATAGTAGGAGACCTCAACACTCCACTTTCAGCAATAGACCGATCATCTAAGCAGAAGATCAACAAAGAAGAAAGAGCTTTGAATGACACACTGGGCCAGGTGGACTCATAGATATATACAGAACATTCCACCCTAAAACAACAGAATACTCATTCTTCTCGAGTGCACATGGAACTTTCTCCAGAATAGACCACATACTGGGTCACAAATCAGGTCTCAACTGATACCAAAAGACTGAGATTACCCCCTGCATATTCTCAGACCACAAATGCTTTGAAACTGGAGTTCAATCACAAGAAAAAATTTGGCAGAAATTCAAACACTTGGAAGCTAAAGACCATCCGGCTTAAGAATGATTGAATCAACCAGGAAATTGAAGAACTCAAGCAATTCATGGAAACCAATGAGAACGAAAAGACATCGGTCGAAACCCTATGGCATACTGCAGAGGCGGTCCTAAGGGGGAAATACATAGCCATTCAAGCCTCACTCAAAGAAATAGAAAAATCCCGAATACACAAATTAACTTTACACCTTAAAGAACTGGAGAAAGAACAATAAATAAAGCCTAAGCCAAGCAGGAGAAGAGAAATAATTAAGATCAGAGCAGAGATCAATGAATTAGAAACCAGAAATACAGTAGATCAGATCAACGAAACTAGAAGCTGGTTCTATGAAAGAATTAATGAGTCGATAAATCACTGGCCAGACTTATCCAAAAGGAAAGGAAAAGGACCCAAATTAATAAAATTATGAATGAAGGGGGAGAGATCACGACTAACACCAAGGAAATAGAAACAATTATTATCAACAACTGTATGCCAATAAATTAAGCAACCTGGAAGAAATGGATGCCTTCCTGGAAACCTATAAACTGCCAAGCCTGAAACAGGAAGAAATTGACAACCTGAATAGGCCAATAACCGTGACAAAATTGAAGCAGTGATCAAAAACCTCCCCAAAAACAAGAGTCCAGGGCCTGATAGATTCCCAGGGGAATTCTACTAAACATTTAAAGAAGAGGTAACACATATTCTACTGAAGCTGCTTCAAAAAATAGAAACAGAAGGAAAACTTCCAAACTCATTCTATGAGGCCAGCATTACCTTGATCCCCAAACCAGGCAAAGACCTCATCTAAAAGGAGAATTACAGGCCAATATCCCTGATGAATTTGGATGCCAAAATTCTCAACAAGATCGTAGCCAATAGGATCAACAGTACATTAAAAGGATTATCCATCACGACCAGGTGGGATTTATCCCTGGGATGCAAGGGTGGTTCAACATTCTCAAATCAATCAATGTGATAGAACACATTAATAAGAGAAGAGACAAGAACCACATGGTCCTCTCAATTGATGCAGAAAAAGCATTTGACAAAATACAGCATCCTTTCCTGATTAAAACTCTTCAGAGTATAGGGATAGAGGGAACATTCCTCAAGTTCATAAAATCCATCTATGAAAAGCCCACAGCGAATATCATCCTCAATGGGGAAAAGCTGAGAGCCTTTCCCTTAAGATCAGGAACATGACAAGGATGCCTATGGCCACTGTTGTTCAACATAGTACTAGAAGACCTAGCAACAGCAATCAGACCACAAAAAGAAATAAAAGGTATTCAAATTGGCAAAGAAGAAGTCAAACTCTCTCTCTTCACAGATGACATACTTAATATGGAAAATCCAAAAGACTCCACCCCCAAATACTAGAATTCATATAGCAATTCAGTAATGTGGCAGGATACAAAATCAATGCACAGAAATCAGTTGCTTTCCTCTACACTAACAATGTAACTGCAGAAAGAAATATTAAAGCATCGATTCCATTTACAATAGCACCAAAAACCGTAAGATACCTAGGAATAAACCTAACCAAAGAGGTAAAAGATCTATACTCTAGAAACTACAGAACACTTATGAAAGAAATTAAAGAAGACAGAAAAAGATAGAAAAGCATTCCATGCTCATGGATCGGAAAAATAAACATTGTTAAAATGTGTATTCTGTCGAGACCAATCTATACTTTCAACACCATTACGATCAAAATACCAATGCCATTTTTCAAAGTGCTGGAACAAACAATCCTAAAATTTGTATGGAACCAGAAAAGCCCGAATCACCAAGGAAATGTTGAAAAAAAAATAAAGCTGGGGACATCACGTTGCCTGATTTCAAGCTATATTACAAAGCTGTGATCACCACGACAGCATGGTACTGGCACGAAAACAGACACATAGACCAACGGAACAGAATAGAGACTTCAGATATGGACCATCAACTCTATGGTCAACTAATCTTCAACAAAGTAGGAAAAAATATGCAATGGAAAAAAGACAGTCTCTTCAATAAGTGGTGCTGGGGAAATTAGCTATATACAGAAGAATGAATCTAGACCATTCTCTTTCACCATACACAAAGATAAACTCAAAATGGATGAAAGACCTCAGTGTGAGACAGGAATCCATCAAAATCCTAGAGGAGAACATAAGTAGTAACCTTTTCGACATCAGCCACAGCAGCTTCTTTCAAGACATCTCCAAAGGCAAGGGAAACAAAAACAAAACAACTTTTGGGACTTCAAGGTAAAAAGCTTCTTTACAGCAAAGGAAACAGCCAACAAAAGTAAGAGGCAACATGCAGAATCGAAGAAGATATTTGCAAATGACACTACAGATAAAGGGCTGGTATCCAATATCTATAAAGAACTTCTCAAACTCAACACCCAAAAAACAAATAAAAAAATGGACAGAAGACATGAACAGACACTTCTCCAAAGAAGACATACAAATGGCTAACAGACACATGAAAAAAAATGTTCAACATCATCAGCCATCAGGGAAATTCATATCAAAACCACATTGAGATGCCACATTACACCAGTTAGAATGGCAAAAATGGACAAGGCAAGAAACAATAAATGTTGGAGAGGTTGTAGAGAAAAGGGAACCCAATTACACTGTTAGTGGGAATGCAAGTTGGTACACCCACTTTGGAAAACAGTGTGTAGGTTCCTCAAAAAGTTAAAGATAGAGCTACCCTATGACCCAGCAATTACACTACTTGGTATTTACCTCAAAGACACAGATGTAGTGAAAAGAAGGGCCATATGCACCCCAATGTCCATAGCAGCAATCTCCACAATATCCAAACTGGAAGGAGCCCAGATGCCCTTCTACAGACGAATGGATGACGAGGTGGTCCATATATACAATGGAATATTACTCAGCCATCAGAAAGGATGAATACCCAACATTTACATCAACATGGATGGGGCTGGAGGAGATTATGCTAAGTGAAATAAGTCAAACAAAGATAATTATCATATGGTTTCACTTATTTGTGGAACATGAGGAATAGCATGGAGGACATTAGGAGAAGGAAGAGAAAAATGAAGGGGGGGAAATCGGAGTGGGAGACAAACCATGAGAGACTATGGACTCCGAGAAACAAACTGAGGGTTTTAGCGGGGGAAAGGGGTGGGGGGGATGGGTTATCCCAGTGATGGGTATTAAGGAGGGCAGATATTGCAATGAGCACTGGGTCTTATTCGAAAACAGTGAATCATGGAACACTGCATCAACAACTAATGATGTACTGTATGGTGACTGACATAACATAACTAACTAACTAATAAATAAATAAATCTTTAAAAAAAATAGTAGTCATAATAATGAACATGATATGCCAGACAAAGCATTCTTTTCCTCACAGCCATGCCAGGTTACCAAGCTACTACTTAATAGATTATTTTAATTCCTTTGATTTTTATGTCATTCTTTTTTATTACCTTTAATTCCTCCATAAAAACAGAATTTTTATCAATTATGTGATTAGTAAAAGCAGAGTAACAGCTGGGTTCTTTCCATAAGAAGAAATTGGTGCCTAGCAACCCCAGGAGGGAGCCAGGGAAAGTTGTTTTTCACCACCAGCAGAAATTCATGAATTTGTTATATTTAATGTCACGGTCTATTACGATTTTTCTTTTTTTTATTACTCAGACTCGCATTTTTACCCAGAGCGTACCCCTTCATATGACCCTAGTAATCTCAGAGAGTGTCCTTACTTTCAGGACTACTCAGATGTACAGGCTTGTCCTGTGCACCTCCTGCTTTAGGCTTGTGCACCTTTCCCAGGAGCACTGGTCCCATGTATTTGATGACTTAAAAAGCCCTTTATCTGCGTGCCAGAGTATTCATCAGTATTGGATTGTCAGTACTTCTGAGCTTTCTCAGTGGACAGAGAAATGAAATATGTAGGAAGAATAAATCATAATTTCATATTGATATTTCCAATTTATATTAAAGATTAGTTTTCACTTCTTTGATTTTCCTTTGTATTTCTTCTCGAGTGCTTATTAACACACTGACATGACTAATGGTTTTTTTATTCTATAATAAATAGTTCCAAAGTGACAATAATAGCAACAAGCCCACTGAGAGTTTAAATTACTGTTTGTGATTGTTTTCTCTTCCTATACTATCAAATCATCAGAATACTCTATTTCAAAGTCACTTGGAATAATCTTCAATGTGATTATGCCACCAACTTAATATAGGGTCAAGTTCATTTTTTTTAGTTTTCTACTTTTAGGAACTGCTTTTTTTTTCTTGATTCAATTTTGTTTCTTAATTATATAAACAGCTGTATATTTCTTAAGTTAAAATCAATGGTACAGTGGTACTTCTAGGGAGATCTGTCTTCTGTTCCTGCTCCCTTTCCTTTAGGCAACCATTGCATGTTGTACAAAAGGTAGCATGCATTGCCTACTCTGGCATTTGGTTTATTTTTCTTATGTTACTAATGTGTTTCACACCCACTCCATTTATAAGCTAGAGAGCTTGTCCTTACTCCTTTACCGTTGACTGGCTTTCCACTGTATTCTTTCAATCAGTTGTCCTGTTGGTGGGCATTTGGGTTTCTGTTCTTCTGCCATGCATATCTGCAATGACTAACTAGTCTTGTACCTCTCACTTCATATTTTTGCCAGTGTATTTTTGGAATATAGTCCTATAATGGGATTGCTGGGTAAAAAGGTAAATGTATGTGTAATTCTGCTAGCTGTTCCCAAATTTCTCTTCATATGGCCTGTATTCTTTCTGATTCCCACCAGCAATGTGTAGAGTGGCTTTCTCCACAGCCTCACCAACAGAATATGTTGTCGGACTTTTGGAATTTTGCCAGTCTGATGAGAAACAGTATCTCAGTATAGTTCTCATTTACATTTTTCTAATTATGAGTGAGCTTTATCATCTTTCCATTTGTTTATTTTTGAAATTTTTTATTGTGAACTATCCATATATTTTGCCACCATTTCTGTTAGTATCAGGTTATTGGTCTCTTATTCTCCATTTTTAGAAGCTATTTATATTATATACATTTCCCAATTCGACATTTGTCTTTTCATTCTGCTTATGGTATAATAATTTTTTGTTGTTTTGTCATGTAGATTTTTTTAGTTTTACAATTTATCAATCTTTTCTCTTACTACTTTTAGATTTTGAGTTAAGAAAGTTTTACTTTTTCCCACGTTACAAAGAAATTCACCCATCTTTTATCCTAATACTTGAATAGGTATTTTTACATTTAGATATTGATCTATTTGGAACTTATCCAGCTAAAAAAGAAATAGATCTAGTTTTATCTTTTTCCAAATGACTAATTGGTTTCCATCACTTACTTCTTTAAAAAAACAATCCATCTTTCCTGCATTTATTTGACATGACCCTTTATCATTAAGTTTTCATATGTACTTGAGTATCTTTCTAGATTTTCCATTCTATTTCCCTGTTCTGTTTATTCATGTGCTAGTAACATCCTGTTTTAATAATAGGGCTTTCTTGGCTATTCTTGTTTATTTGTCCAAATGTACTTTATTGTCAACTTGTCTAGCTCCACCAAAACAAAAACTTTGATGGTATTTTTATTGAGATTGCATTCTATTCATAGATTAATTCAGGAGAAATGAGCCACCCCCAGGGACCCCTTCTGCTGTGGCTTCCATATGTTCTAAGCAGCTGTCTGCCTCCTCAGGCTTTCTGAGTCTGGCCCTCGAGTCTCCCTCTCAATTCCAGCATCAGTGCCAGTGCTGCTCTCCTGCCCTGACCAGTATCCCTGCCTTAACAACCCTCCCATATCCCTGCTACTCTTTCTGTAATCTCTCTGTGGGCCTCTTGCTTCCCACCTGCCTTTGGCACAGCTTCTTGCTCTACTGTCTCAGTCAGCACTCCTGCCTCGGACAGTTCCAGTCCCTGTTAATGGCTTCAGTGACCTGCAGATCAGTACCTTTAGCCTAGGTGCCTACATAGCCAGCAGCTTGTGACTACACTCAAATGTCATGTATCCAAAACTGAACTCATTGTCTCATCCCAAACAATCTTGTCTCTTCTAGTTGAGCACCATTGTTCATCCTGGCACCCAAAGGCAGTGTGGCTCATCCTAGATTCCTTCCTCTGTCCTAGCTCCTACACCTCCCTGGTTGTTCCGTTCTGCCTCCTAGATAACGTTTCCCCTTACCTCTCAGTGCTCACCCAAGAGCTCCTCTCTGACACCTCCTGACTGTCTCTGTGTCTCAGCTTCACTCCCTCCATTGGACCCCGACAGGGCCACCAGAGTGACTATAGTGATATCAGCAATTCCCTCCACCAGTTGTGTTCAGGCTCCTGATTGGCTCCTCATAACAGATGGGCTGAGCTCCTTCTCATGAGAGGGCAAGTTTTACTATCTGGTTCATTTCCCAGCCCCAATTCTAGTACGTGTACACATACAGACACATCATGTTCTCTCTCCTACCACACTTTCCATTTCAGGAATTTGGAATATTTCTGGTTTGCTGAAGAGCTGTACTCTCCCTGCTTCATAGCTTCCTCCAGTTAGGTGCTCTTCCATTTGCATGGCCTGGCAGTGGTCTGCTCTCCTACAAAGTCCTGCTTGGCCTGGATTAGTGCAGCACCTTGTGTCTGCTCTGGGATTTTCTCTGGGCTATGAGCCCCTAGACGGGGAGAAGTGATTGACTTTCTTTCACCTGCTTGGCCTGATGACTGACAAATAAGGTATTCAGTAAGTGCCTGCTAAGTACTCAGTGGATGCACATAATTTACAAGCTAAAAAAAATTCTGACTAATGCCTGTGACATGGAATGAATTGGCTAACTTATAAGTCACACACTGCTTTCCATCTCTGGTTGTAAGGCTGCCTCCCCACCTCTGTGTTACACTTAAACCTTACGTGGTCTGCATCCTGGTTTCATCACTTGATGCCTCTGTGATTGTGGGAGAATTACATCATTTCCCAGTCCACTGACAGGACTACTCTGAGGGTTAAATGAGTAAGGGCAGTTGAGTGTCCATGTGGTGCCTGGTGCAAGAACATTTCCATGCACATTTGTTGCTTTCTATTGAGAGTCACATTCAAACCAGTGTTAAGAAAGAGTGGGTGAAGCAGTGTGTATACACCTTTGCTTTAGAAGCAGACCCCACTGCTATTGATGGACTTGCACACACACTCTCCAGGGCAAAGAGAGCAGTCTCCCTCCACTGCCCTCAGCAGAGGGTCTATCTTCTGAGCCTGTTGCCTGAATTTTATCAGAATTAAGCAGCCAGCCTATTACCATTATATCTTCTTCCCTGAGTTCTACTTTTTTCCTAACTTACTACATATAAGTGTCTCTTTTCTTTCATAGCTAAACCCATTATTTAAAAACTTTACCCTCTTACTTGTAAAACCAAATTCCTATTCTGGAATATATGCTACAAAACCTTTATCGAAATACTTGCATTCCCTTTATGAAATATGTCTTCTTTAAAATATGATGTAAATGTTAAAATGCTAATGGTTTTTTAAAGAGTATTTTTATTTGAGCATAGTACTTTCACAAACTAAAACTGAAATTTCTTTATATAGTCTGTCTATATCTTATGAAAATGTTGACACAACCAAGAAGAAACTCCCTGTTCATATCTTAGATGGTCTGACCCTGAGCTATAAGGTATGTGCTGATACATTTTTTAAGAACATTGTTTTCTATTAAAATTACAACATGCAAGTAATACGTAGGTTACTTTCTACTCTAATTTTCTATTTTTGTTTTCATAGATCCCATGGCCTGTGGATATTGTTATAAGTTTGGAATGTCAAAAAATTTATAATCAGGTGTTCCTTCTCTTATTGCAAATAAAGTGGGCAAAATATAGTCTGGATGTTTTACTATTTGGTGGTAAGATTTGTTTTCAACAGATAAATTATAATTGAATTTTAGCCCTGAACTAAAGAAGTGGCTGATCTTTGGTCATTTTTATGTATACACAAGTGCCCAAATAACAAGTATTTATAGCAAAAGTTTTACAGTTGTCAAAATTAACTTCCCTGAATGAAATACCAGGGAATTGTACTGCAGTCAGTCTGAAATATAACAGCTTGATGAGGAATTTAGCCAGAATAAATATTCTTAAATTATGCAAAAAAAAAATTTCATGACACAGTATTTGGACTTGGCATTTATGTTTTAATGATGGTGATAAGGGGAACTTTTCACTGCTTTACCTTCCAGAGACACTGAAAGCAGGGTCCCTAATGTGCCTCCTGTAGAGTGCCCTTTGCAGGTTGATAACCACATCAGAAGTCCCACCCCTGTACAGTGGCACGGGTGGGATTTGAGTAGATGTTCTTCCCACCGACTCTGCTCTTTCAATCTTGTACAGAACTAGCTAATACTGCTGGAAAACCACAACTCAGAGAAGGACTTTCATGTGAACAAGACACAACTCAGTTTGGACCGCAGAAGGAACCAATAAGACAGCAGATTCATCGTATGTTCCTCTTGAGAGTAAAGCTCATGCACTTTGTGAACAGCTTACACAACTACATCATGACCAGGGTTTGTGTCTGGATTACTTCTGATATATTTATAAGAGCCCACAAAATACTTGTAGACTATAAATGTGAAAAAATGTGAAAATAGCACATATAAAATATTTGATCATAAATATTGGCAGTGGGGGGAAATGTTTTTTTAAACATGCCAGAGCACGTGTATCCAGAGACTCCTGTCCCTCCTGTCCAGCAGCCTCTTGAGATGGGCGTACCCAGAGCTTCTCTTCTGGAATTGCCTTCAGAACTTGCAGTATAGACTTTTAAACTTTATCAGTGGTGACAGATCTGTCCCTGGAAAATGGCTTCAAATTTTCATAACAGCCAAAAATCTGTCAGGCTAGTGTGATGTGTAAGGAGGAAGATGCAGCCGGATTATATATTTTTTCTTAGAAACAAGAAGCAACTCATTATGAAGTAAATGAAACTGCTTTTCTTATACATCTTAAAACCAGATCTAGAGGAAGTCTGGAAGAGGAGTTCAGATATTTGAACAATAGCAGTATTCTTGGAAGACAGTACTCATTTGGGATTTAAAATGGTTGCTTTAAAAAAAACTCATTTGTATACAAGTTCTAAAACTCATTTTATTTGGAAGAAGTGAGCCTTTAAAGCCTGTGTTTTAGACATGATGCATATGGCAGAGGTGCTTTCTGCTTACCATGCATTGGCTTTCAGAGGCAGCCTTAAACCCTTAATTATTAAGAGTAAATGGTAGGAAGTTAAGTTTTTGCTTGTTTCTTGTTTTCTAGTTAAAGTATGTCTATGCTCCTTTTAAAGAAAGATCATTATAAAAATATTGGAACTTATAAAAACATATAAGTTCAATTTACCTGATAATTTAAAAAAAAAAAAAACCAATGCATTTTGTATGTGATTTGATGTACTTGCCCCTCCCCATCAGGAACAGTCTGTTGGTCCAAAGTAAGGCATTCATTTACTGTGCAAATGGATTTCCTAAAGAACTGGCCCCACCATTATTCTAGGATAAGAATGTCAGCCTTTCAAGCAGGTACTTTGTAAATTTTACAGATGTAATTACTGAAGAAAGAATTTGAGAGGAGTAGAAGAGGTTGGTAAAAAGTTTTGTGTCTAGCATTCAAGTCCTCAAAGAAGTCTGCTGATTAAACTTCTCATCTTTCTCTTCAAGATTCTTCACAGTACAGGGCTGGAGTTTCAACATCAAGTCGAGGAAGCCAAGGATTTAGATCAGTTGATTAAGATTCATTACAGATACTTGTCAACCATCCATGATCGATGTTTGCTGAGAGAAAAGGTATGTGAGA
This sequence comes from Halichoerus grypus, assembly GCF_964656455.1. NCBI lineage: Eukaryota > Metazoa > Chordata > Mammalia > Carnivora > Phocidae > Halichoerus > Halichoerus grypus. The sequence goes on along the minus strand of NC_135719.1, from coordinate 35,150,966 downwards.
GGTCATCTGCAGATTTGGCCACTGAAGCAGGAGTGAAGCTGGCCAAGGGAGGTTGTTTCTCTACTTCTAGATTTTATACTTACTAAGCAAAATATTCTATAGGGAATGACCAAATCAAATAAAGTTACAAATTTGTGCCATATTACTAGAAATTATATCTAAGAGAAATAGATGAGAACTGTATTATGATCGTCTGCACCCTGCACTGCTCTGGGATTCAATTGGAAAATTATGTCTGCAGTTGTGGAATAATAGTGCTTTAGTCAGGAAGTGCATCCAGCTTAGTGAGAATATATGGGATTAAGTCAGTTTGCAGCCATTGGATTACTTCCTCCCTTTTGTTGGTGAATTCAAATAACCATCCTAGGAAATGGTGACTTGCTCTGTTGGTCAGACTTTGCTGCTAATACTCCCTATATCACAGTGCATTAGATGGGTGGCCTGATTCCAAGTGCACTTATTCACAGCCTAGCACCTTTCCATATTATATTGAAGGCTGTCATTGCATTGATGAACTTTTTTGTGACTCAGGTAGATTAAATAAAAGTGTTGGTGTCAGTGTCCAAACATAGTTACAGAGCCTGTATTCTGTCTGTGGCTTTAATCTCCAGGTCAGTTTTGTGAAAGAAGCCATCATGAAGGTATTGAATTTGGCTCTCATGTTTGCAGATGGTTGGCAAGCAGGTCTGGGGGCATGGCAGTAAGTATGTAGCTTGTGGAACCTCTGCATTGTGACCATTTCAGCTTCCCTTTTAAAACTGGCTTTATGAATGACTGCTTTTCTGTGAGGGCTCACTGAAGAGTGGGGGGCACAAACTTTCAGCTCTGGGCTAGAGAGTGGGGCGCCGCCATTTTCATCCTCCCCCCCCCCCACCCCCCCATTGGTACTGAAAGCCATCAGGGAGCAAAACAGCACCACAAAGTGGAATCCGGAGCCACTAACACTGAGCTTAGCCCCCTGACAAGGAAGGTGCAATTTCACCACCACAAGGGCACCAGAGAATCAGCGCAACAGGCCCCTCCCCCAGAAGACCAGCAGGAACAACCAACGAGCACCAAATTTACCTATCATACAGAACTGCAAAACTTTGGCTCTTGGGGAAAACAGTATATAGCATTTGCGGTTGTTTTATTATTATTTAGTCTTTCAGTTTTATTTTTTCTCTATTTTCTTATTTTTTCAATTTTTTTTAAATATACATATATATATATTATATATATATTTGCTTTCTATTCATTGTATATTTTATATACTTTATTTTATATATATATATATATAAATAATATATATATATATATTTTATATATATATATATATATATATGTTTTCCTTTCTTTCCTATTTTGAAATCTAGTTTCTTTTAACAAGCAGAGCAAAATAAACCCAGAATCTAGTATTTTGTTTTGTTCAGTTCATTGTGGTTTGATTTTTTATTTTGTCTTGATTTTGTTTTCTTCTGGTTTGTTATTTTTTTCTGTTGTTCCTGTTGGTATTGTTGTCTTTTCTCTTTTTTCTATTCTTTTCTGGACATAATGACCGGATGGAGAAATTCACCATGAAAGAAAGAACAGGGGGTAGCACTCAATGCCAGGGATTTAAATATGGATACAACTAAGATGTCTGAACTAGAATTTAAAGTGATTATACAGATACTGCCTGGGCTTGAAAAAACCATAGAAGACACTACAAAATCCCTTACTGGAGAAATAAAAACTAAAATCTAATCAGGACAAAATAAAAAATGATATTACTGAGTTGCAGTCAAAAATGGAGGCTCTAACGAGGATGAATGAGGCAGGGGAGAGAGTCAATGATACAGGAGACAAAATGATGGAAAATAAAGAAGCTGAAAAGAAGAAAGACAACTCCTGGATCACAAAGGAAGACTGCAAGAAATTAGCGATTCCATAAAGCAAAATAATATCTGGATAATAGGGGTCCCAGAAAATGAAGAGAGAGAGGGGCAGAAGATTTATTTGAACAAACTATAGCTGAGAACTTCCCTAATCTGGGGAAGGAAACAAACATTCAAATCCAGAAAACACAGAGAGCCCCACCCTCAAAATCAATAAAAATAGGTCAACCCCTCGACATATAATAGTGAAGCCTGCAAATTTCAGAAATAAAGAGAGACTCCTGAAAGCCACTCGGGACAAGAGGTCCTGAACCTCCAAGGGTAGAACCATAAGGCTGTCAGCAAACCTGGCCACAGAGACCTGGCAGTCCAGAAAGGACTGGCATGATATATTGAAGGTGCTAAATGGGAAAAATATGCTGCCAAGAATACTTTATCCAGCAAGGCTGTCATTCAGAATAGAAGGAGAGATAAAGAGTTTCCAGGAAAACAAAAACCAAAGGAATTTTTGAACACTAAACCAGCCCTGCAAGAAATATTAAAGGGAATCCTTTGAGCAAAGAGAGAGCCCAAAAGTAATGAAGACCAAAAAGTAACAGAGGCAATCTACAGGAACAGTGACTTTACAAGTAATACAATGACACTAAATTCATATCTTTCAATAATTACTCTGAATGTAAATGGGCTAAATGCTCCAATCAAAAGACATAGGATATCAGAATGTATTAAGAAAAAAAAAAAAAAGACCCATCAATATGCTGCTTAAAAGACACTCATTTTAGATCCAGCAACACCTACAGATTGAAAGTGAGGGGGTGGAGAACCATTTATCATGCTAATGGGCATCAAAAAAAGCCAGAGTAGTCATCCCTAGACAAACTAGATTTTAAATCCAAGACTGTAATAAGAGATCAAGAAGGACACTATATCATAATTAAAGGGTCTATCCAACAGGAATATGGAACAGTTGTAAATATTTATGCCCCTAACATGGGAGCAGCCAAACATATAAACCAATTAATAACAAAATTAAAGAAACACATTGATAATAATATAATAGTAGGGGACTTTAACACCCCACTCACAGCAATGGGCAGATCATCTAAGCAGAAGATCAACAAGGAAACAAGGGCTTTGAAAGACATAATGGACCAATGGACTTCACAGATATATTCAGAGCATTTCATCCTAAAGCAACAGAATACACATTCATCTCAAGTACACATGGAACATTCTCCAGAATAGATCACATACTGGGTCACAAATCAGGTCTCAGCTGGTACCAAAAAATAGATTATGCCATGCCTATTTCAGACCACAATGCTTTAAAACTTGAATTCAATCACAAAAGAAAATTTGGAAGGAACACAAACACTTGGAGGTTAAAAGAATCCTACTAAGGAATGAATGGGTCAACCAGGAAATTAAAGAATTTAAAAAACACGTGGAAGGAAATGAAAATGAAAATATGACAGTTCAAAACCCTTGGGATACAGCAAAGCTGATTATAAGAGGGAAGTATATAGCAAGAAGTATATAGCAATACAAGCCTTCCTCAGGAAGCAAGGAAAGTCTCAAATACAGAACCTAACCTTAAACCTACAAGAGCTGGGAAAAGAACAGCAAATAAAGCCTAAATCCAGCAGGAGATGAGAAATAATAAAGATTAGAGCAGAAATCAATGACATAGAAATAAAAAAAATAGAACAGATAATGAAACTAGTAGCTGGTGCTTTGAAAGAATTAATAAGATCAATAAACCCCTAGTCAGATTATCAAAAAGAAAAGAGAAAGGACCCAAATCAATAAAATCATGAATGAAAGAGGAGAAATCAGAACCAACACCGAAAAAATAGAAACAATTATAAGAGAATATTATGAACAACTATATGGCAACAAATTGGGCCATCTGGAAGAAATGGGTGCATTCCCAGAAACTTGTAAACTACCAAAACTAAAACAGGAAAAATAGAAAACCTGAACAGACCCATAAACAGCAAAGAAATTGAAGCAGTAATCAAAAATCTCCCAACAAACAAGAGTCTGGGGCCAGATGGCCTCCCAGCAGAATTCTACCAAACATTTAAAGAATTAATACCTATTCTTCTGAAGCTGTTTGAAAAAAATAGAAATAGAAGGAAAACTTCCAGACTCACTCTATGAGGCCAGCATTACCTTGATCCCAAAACCAAAGACCCCACCAAAAACGAGAATTACAGACCAAATCTCTGATGAGGATGGATGCAAATATTCTCACCAAGATACTAGCTAATAGGATCCAACAATACATTAAAAAG